>NC_134689.1:351917040-352258290 GCF_050947455.1 Rhinoderma darwinii
TAATAGAAATTTTCGCAGTGCGTTCTACCATATCCTGCCATTCCCTTACAGTAAAGGATGTGTGTAAGTCTCTCTCCCACATAGACATGTATGATAGTTTATCTGATGGAGAAACCAAATATGAGTAAATATGAGATGGGAGGTGATGACCCTTAGGCTCGGTTCACACGACCTATTTTCAGACGTAAACGAGGCGTATTATGCCTCGTTTTACGTCTGAAAATAGGGCTACAATACGTCGGCAAACATCTGCCCATTCATTTGAATGGGTTTGCCGACGTACTGTGCAGACGACCTGTAATTTACGCGTCGTCGTTTGACAGCTATCAAACTACGACGCGTAAATTGACTGCCTCGGCAAAGAAGTGCAGGACACTTCTTTGCAACGTAATTTGAGCCATTCTTCATTGAAGTCAATGAAGAGCAGCTCAAGATTACAGGCGTCAAAGACGCCTCGCATAATACGAGGAGCAGCATTTACGTCTGAAACGACGCAGCTGTTTTCTCCTGAAAACAGTCTGTCTTTTCAGACGTAAAAGCCTCTCATCGTGTGCACATACCCTTAGAGTTATTCAAGCATATTTGTTGAAACAGAGACGTACTTTGCAGAACCGAAGCAGGTCTAAATGAGGATATAAAATGGTCAATCTGGTGATAGCGAAAAATTTCGGAGTCCGGCATTAGGTGGATAGACTGATAAAAATGGCAGGGTTTTATGCCTAATCTATCAAAAATGTGTCCAATTCGATACAAACCCTCATCCAGCCACCATTGAAATGCTGACAGTTGCATACCAAGAGCAAAAATAGGGTTAGCAAACAATCTAGCTGCAGGTACATGTACAGAACAGAGCCGAAACCTGTGACCCAGCCTATCCCACAGCGCCAAGGAAAAAGAGAAGAGTGGACACAATACAGGTGGTCTGTGTTTGGGCTTCAACCATAACAACTAGTCTATAGGAACCTCAGGTTTAGCTGCCTGTTCAATAGAAATCCAACGTGTCTGATTACTGCTACTATGGAGTGAGACTAAGGCGGGATTCACACGACAGGGTTTCCCGGCCGGGTGCCGGCCGTTCATAAATCGGCCGGCACCCGGCTGCATTAGGAATAATAGACCCCTAATGGGGCTATTCACACGACCGATTTTTTGACGGGCGGGAAAACCGGCCGTCAAAAAATAGGACATGCTCTATTTTCGGCCGGGTGCCCGGCCGCCCGGCTCCCATAGAAGTCTATGGGGCCGGGTAATACCCGGCCATCACCGGAATGTGTCCCGAGTGATGGCCGGGTCCACCGTCGCTCGCGCACTCTCTCTCCTCCTCAGAGTGCAGAGTGCATGTGAGGAGGAGGAGGAGGGTCTTTTATTGCTCGCTGTAGGAGTCGGAATCCCCAATCCCCGGCCGGGGATTGGGGATTCCGCTACAGGATAAGTGCGTGACTACACTGTCCAGATATGGACACAGCGAAGTCACTCACCTCTGCAGCGGAATCCCCGACTCTATGGTCGGGGATGCCGCTACAGGAGAAGTGCGTGACTACACTGTCCATATATGGACACAGCGAAGTCACGCACTTCTGCAGCGGAATCCCCGACTCTATGGCCGGGGATGCCGGTACAGGCGAAGTGAGTGACTACACTGTCCATATATGGACACCGCGAAGTCACGCACTTCTGCAGCGGAATCCCCGACTCTATGGCCGGGGATGCCGCTACAGGAGAAGTGAGTGACTACACTGTCCATATATGGACACAGCGAAGTCCCCGACTCTATGGCCGGGGATGCCGCTACAGGAGAAGTGCATGACTACACTGTCCATATATGGACACAGCAAAGTCACGTACTTCTGCAGCGGAATCCCCGACTCTATGGCCGGGGATTCCGCTACAGGAGAAGTGAGTGACTACACTGTCCATATATGGACACAGTGACGTCACTCACTTCTGAAGCGAATTCCCGACCTGTGGCAGGGAATTCCTCTTCAGGAGAAGTCAGTGACTACACTGTCCATATATGGACATTGAAGTCAGTGACATCTCCTGGAAGGGGGGGGGGATGGGTGCAACCTACAGGGGGCTGTGTGGGATCACCTACAGGGGACTTGGTGGCATCACCTACAGGGGGCAGGGTGGCATCACCTACAGGGGGCAGGGTGAAATCACCTACAGGGGGCAGGGTGAAATCACCTACAGGGGGCAGGGTGGTATCACCTACAGGGGGCAGGGTGGGTGGCATCACCTACAGGGGGCAGGGTGGGTGGCATCACCTACAGGGGGCAGGGTAAGTGGCATCGCCTACAGGGGGCAGGGTGGGTGGCATCGCCTACAGGGGGCAGGGTGGGTGGCATCGCCTACAGGGGGCTGGTGGGTGGTATCGCCTACAGGGGGCTGGTGGGTGGCATCGCCTACAGGGGGCTGGTGGGTGGCATCGCCTACAGGGGGCTGGGTGGCATCACCTACAGGGGGCTGGGTGGCATCACCTACAGGGGGCTGTGTGGCATCACCTACAGGGGGCTGGGTGGCATCACCTGCAGGGGGCTGGGTGGCATTACCTACAGGGGACTGGGTGGCATCACCTACAGGGGGCTGGGTGGCATCACCTACAGGGGGCTGTGTGGCATCACCTACAGGGGGCTGTGTGGCATCACCTACAGGGGGCTGGGTGGCATCACCTGCAGGGGGCTGGGTGGCATTACCTACAGGGGGCTGGGTGGCATCCCCTACAGGGGGCTGGGTGGCATTACCTACCAGGGGGGCTGTGGCATTATCTACAAAGGGCTGTGTGTGGCAACAAATTTAAATGAAATTCATCCGATTTTAAAACGGACAGGGAAAAAAAACGGATGCAAATCGGGTCCAAATCGGCCGGTAAAAACGGCAACTCGGCCCGGAACGGATGCAAATCGGATGCAAACTGGCCGGGAAAATCGGCCAAAAACTGCCGATTTTCCCGGCCGACACTCGGACCCTGTCGTGTGAATGAGGCCTAAGGGTGTGGAGCGAGCAGCATAATAATATTTAGTGAGGTTCGGTAAACCCAAACTCCCAGAGGCTTTAGGAGTGTATGGAGTAGTTTGTGGGACTCTACAACGTTTAGGACCCCAAACGAAAGACAATATAAGCCTTTGGAGATCTTTTAATAAGGGGGCAGGGACATCTATTGGTAAAGTGTGGAAAAAATATAAGATTCTGAAGAGAACCGTCCTCTTAACAGCTGCTATCCTGCCAAACCAGGAAAGAGGCATAGAAATCCAATGCAATAGGTCTGTTTTTAATTTTTGTTTGAGAGGGAGGAAGTCTGCGTGATAAAGATTTTGTCTTCCCTCCAGCTCAGCTCAAAGTTCAGTTGTATAAGCTTGGCCATGGAATGCAGAATGCTGATGTTCAAAACCTCAGACTTGTCATGATTGACCTTCAGTCCGGAAATGTAGGAAAATTGGTCTAGAACGTGATAAAGTTTCGGGAGGGACGTCAGAGAGGGACGACCATACCAATAAGATATCATCCGGATTTAGCACGCATTTATGTGTCTGACCCCTAACTTCAATTCCCTTAATGTCTTCAGCCTGATCTGGTGGGCCAGGGGCTCGATCACCAAAACAAAAAGGTTTGGGGAGAGAGGGCACCCCTGTCTCGTTCCCGGGTCTATGGGCATACGGTCTGAGAAAAAACCCTTAATCATTACCTAGGCAGATGGAGTCGAGTAAAGGCTACTCAAAAGAGTAATACATTTATCACCAAACCCCCATTTCCGTAATACAAAGAATAAGTAGTCCCAGGTCAGGAAATAGAAGGCCTTAATCAGCTCTAGCGACAGGCACAATGCTCCCGACCTCTGCGATCCATGCCAATGAGAACGAACAAGGGAGATAAGATCAATGATCCTTCTAGTCTGGTCAGCTGCTTGTCTGATTTGGTACGAAACGCACCTGATCAGGGTGAATGTATTGTTCTAGAAAGGCATTCAGTCGGGTGGCCAAAACTTTAGTGAGTATTTTCATGTCAACGTTAATCAATGATCTCGGCCGATAATTTTGACCGGAAGAGGGGTCCTTACCTGGTTTGGGGATCACCGAAATGTATGCCTTGAGGGCTTCATGTCCAGGAGAGCCCCCATCTCTCAAACCATTAAGAAGGGTGACTAAGTGAGCGGCCAAAACATCTGCAAAATTTTTATAGTAAAGTTTAGAGAACCCATCTGGTCCTGGAGATTTAGCTGATTTTGGGGGATTTAATCGCATCCCTAACTTCCTGAATCGATATAGGGGCCTCCATAGTATCCCTGTGAGGTTCCTTCAATACAGGCAAGGAGATATCCCGAAATAATGCTTCGGCTTTCACTTTATCTAAATGGGGAGGGGATTTATAAAGAGAGGAGTAAAATGCAAAGAAGCTGTTGAGAACCTCTTTAGGGTGTTGTGTGAGATTGTCTTTTGCTAATCGTAATTTAGGAGCCATAAAGTTATTTGGTCAACAGAGCAAGTTTCCGGGTTTGTCACTTCGAGCAAAATATTTATATTTTTTACAACGAATGTGACGCTCTGCGGTAGTTGTAAGGCACAAGTTCAGCTCCGTACTGGCATCCTCAAGTTTGGACCGTAAGTCAAGGGTATTATCTGCCTTTTGTTGTCTAACTAAAGCTAAATAGGTCACTTCCTTATATTTAAGGTGTTGTTCTTTCGCCCTCTTCAAACGTGAAGCGATCTGAAAAAGTTTCCCTCTAAGGGTAGCTTTATGGGCTTCCCAATTAATAGCTGGGTCAGTTGCACAATTAACTTGGAAATAGTGTTCAATTTCGGATGCAAGTTCATGAAATATTTGGGGATTCGTCAGAAGGGACTCATTTAAACGCCATGAGCTAGACCGAGGTTTAAGCCAGTTTACTGGCTATTTAAATTACCTTGCCTCATAACTCATTGTCTTTCAAATCTATATCCTGGTTATTGTTTTTATAGTTTTATATAATATTTCTATAAAGTTGTTGGCATTAAAACCTGCTTTTCTCATATTTCAGGTTTTATCGTCATACAAGTACTCCATTTTATTCCACAGCTGCACAGACACTTTATCCATTTGCTGCAAGAAAACCTCAGCAGTCACTCAGAATTATTAAGAATCCAGGTATTATATGTATTCTTTATTTACACAGGCATCTGATGGACATGGTGCAGCGGACAATTAGCAGTAGGTCTCGTTCTGCCCGCAATATTGTATCTGTGGCGACTTCGATCAGTAGGTGGGTCACTGTGTGGTCAGGGCCTATACTGTTATGCAGCGGTACAGGAGTGGAGGATATATCACAGCAGAAGTAAGCGTATTTATAATTCAGGGCTCTTGGACAGCTGGGTAAAAACTCCTGTGAAATCTGTTAATGGCTGCTAAAAAGGTGCAGTGATCTCATGGGGACTTAGTGTGGATTCAAATCACCAAATACATTGATGTCCCCACATATAGACCTATAACTGGCACTATTAAAATAAGTAGGATGTAGGTGTTGCGTTTCTCACCAGAGAAGGGGATCCTCTAAGCTGCAATCGGTTTGGCACTGGAATGCGGAGTCTAAGGAAACTCGCCACTCTTCACCCTTAACCCAGGCAAGGAGGTATGGACTTTCCCATTCGGATTCCCAGATTGCAGTCGCCAGAATAGTCACTGATTGGCGAGAGGCGTGCTGTAGCTGAGTCAGGAATGGAGCTAGGGAGGTAGTCAACGGATTAGTAGTCAGGTAGTAGCAACCGGATGATGAGACAGAACAGAAGTTGGGAGTCTGGCTAGGAGTCTGCCTGGAGTAGAACCACAGGAACCAAGCGAGGAATACAAATGGCGAGACAGAAGCGTAACCAGAAACAAGGTCCGGATCAGAGTCAAATAGTAATAGAAACCATACCCAAGCATAGGATGTACTTTTATCTGCAGGCAAATGGTGTAACCAAATGGGTATCGTGTGCACCAGGTAAGGTTGAGGTGTGCTAACCTGGGGGTGGTTTCCACGTTGATCCACCATTGAAGTTCAATATGCCAAAAATAGTCCAAGGCACCACCAGATGAATGTTTTATTCTGTAGCACATAACCGCTTTTAAGAATAATGCATTGAAAAATGTTTCTGGCCGTGCGTAGGTTCCTTATTGCATATCGATCTGCTGGTAAGGCATTTCAGCTGATTCCCGTTTAAATAGGCCACCAAGCCTGAAGTCATCAGTGGGTGTCAGTTCCCCTGGCAACCTGATGCTGCCGGCTGTGGTGAAGAGGGGACCAGCGGAGGGGGAGGCGTCCGGTTGCCTAGCAACCGGACGCTCTCGTTGGCAGTAGCCGCTCGTTGCTGGAGCCGGGCGAGGTGAGTAATAGTAGGTATTGTTGTATTTGGTCATTTGGATCCATACATGGTCTCACGCTGCACCAGACAAATCATAACGAGACATCAGCATAGAAGTAAGTTATTGAGAAAAAGGTTTTTCACATAAATTTCCCAATAAAACATCCTACAGCACTGCACAGAGAATATAATGATTCACATCTGCTTCTGTTGCAGTGTTACCATCCAGTTTGCCCAGTTCCTGTTTTTACATACTAAATTATTTAATTCTGATCTATTATAAATTGTCTATTATAAAAGTCCGTTCTGGTCTATTATAAATTGATCCCTTATCAAAGATGATTATTCTTTGGCCTCCTTACAGAAAGGTCTGGTTTAGGTTTATTGTAGTTGGCTGATCCCTGTGCCTCCTATCAGCTTATTGCATAAGTATCTGTTCTCCTGCACACAATATCTAATGGCAGTGACTTTATTATAGTATTTAGTAGGGTTCCTGGTTTAATAATCTAACCAATCACTTTGACTACAGCTATATTTCCACCATTGACTGTGTAAGTATTTGTATAGAGGTAAACTGCCATCGAATGTCATATTTCCAGCTGTTCCATTCCTTCCCCTAGCGCGATGTATGTTCATCCAGACACAGGATACCCCAAACCCCAACAGCATCAAGTTCATCCCAGGAAGAGCAGTTTTGGAAGCAAGGACCATGGATTTCCCAAACCCTGCTGCTGCATTCTGCTCCCCTTTAGCCAGGTAATGGACACTGAAGCATTTTGCCTGTTCATCTAAAACTGCATAGTAGTTCAGAAGCCGGCCCTCGACTCGCTTCTTAATCCAACAAGCATTCCATTATATTTGGACGCTGATCATTAAAGGGAAAAACGTTGCAAGATCTTTCCAAAAGTAGGAATGATTCTCTATGTGCAAAGTTGCTACATATATTCTTCCAGTGTATTGTGGTACATGCATTATTTCTCATTCAATGATTGATCAAAGGGTATTCCACGCTATATGCCACAAATGTCTGGAACTCATAACTATTGGGAGAACAAGGCTTCTTCGACCCCTGTGCAACAGGCCAAAGTGGCTGTATATACATAGGAGGAGTCTTCGTGTAGCTATCAAATGATGACAGTGCTGCAATACCTTTCACAGCTGTTACAAAAGTAAAATCTGAGGTAAACAACGACAAGGCTGCAGCACTCGTACGATCGCCGAGGTCCCTTCAAACAGCTGATCGGTGGGGGTGCCGAGTATCAGACCCCCACCAATCTAATATTGATCGCCTATCCTAAGGATAGGCCATCAATTTTGAGATCCTGGATAACCCTTTTAAGAGGCATGCACCTCCTAATAAATTAGTCGCATCTTACTCTTCGGGCTTCAGTCTGAATGGCGTATGAAATGCCAGTCTTAGTAAATCTAGACCACACTGTATCTGTTTTCCCTGGAGAGTTCTCCACTTTTTATCATCATGTTCATTTAGGTCCAATATCCTGTGCTGATTCATTTCTTAATGTATCTATATACTGGTCAGAGCCCTGGTTTTCTTATAGAGCTCCCAATTCTCTGCATAGACATAGATTAAAAAGATAACATGCTGACTGCCTACAGCCACCACTAGAGGGAGCTCACTGCATACTGTCAAAAACTGTCATATTTTAAGTTCAATATATAGCTGTATAGTTCATCCATAATTACGGTCTGTATTTACGGACCGTAATTACGGACCCATTTATTTCTATGGCCGACGGACGCCCTCTAGGAAAAGATAGGACATGTCCTATTTTTTGCTTTTTACGGACTGTGCTCCGTTACTTTATATGGGAGCATGGCCCGCAAATGAGGGTGTCTGTCAGCGGCTGGCCGTGCCCGTGGGCACGGTCGTGTGCAGGGGGCCTCATAGTAATTAACCCCGTCATGTACCTCACACATTAACGCAAGGTTGTCCATTATGACGGAGAAACGTGATGGGGTTTATTACTATTAATGTGAGGCACATGGAGGTAAAAATTGTGCCTCACATCAGAAAATGGAAGAATTTTTTTATTATTCTTCTCAAAGTATCGTTTTGGTATCTAGAATCGCAATACTACACAAAGTATCAGTATCTAAGTCCAAATTCTGGTAACGTGACAACCCTAGTATGCAGTAAGCTCATAAACTCCCAACTCCCTCTAGTGGTGGCTGCAGGAAGTCAGCATATTATGTTTTGAATCTATGTCTATGCAGAGGATTTGGCGTTCTGTATCAAAAAATACAAAGCTCCAACCGCTATAAACATATATTAACCCCTTCGCGCACCACGAAATAATAGTACGTCATGGTACGAGGGGGAGGGATGTATGGAGTGGGCTCACGCGCTGAGCGTGCTGCATAAGCTGCTGGTGTCAGCTGTGTTGTCACAATGTTCCTGGCTGTTTAACCCCTCAAATGCTGCAGTCAATCGTGACCACAGCATCTGAGGCATTAAAAAGAGGGTACGGGCCCCTCTGACGGCTCATTGGTGCCCCACAACTTGATCGTGGGGTGCCGACGGTTGTCATGGCAGCCCAGAGGCCTAACTAAGGCACCAGGACTGCCTTCGCTCGGCCACTTTTAAGCCGTGCCCGTGGCAGAAGCCTAATGATCGCTGGTTCAAGTCCCCTAAAATGTGTAAAAAACTAAGTTATTTTAGTAGTGAAAAAAAAATACAAAAATTAAAAGTTCAAAACCCCCCCTCCCCTTTTTTCCACTTATTTTTTTCCTATAAAGTATTGTAAAAAATAAAAACGTAAACAAAGTTGGTATTGCTGCGTCCGTAAAAGTCCGAACTATTACAATATACCATTATTTAAAGAAATGATAAGCCAGAATCGCTGTTCTTTGGTCAATTTAGCAGTGCAAATTTTTTTTATAAAAAGTTGGGAGTAGCAATAAAAACTACAGCTCGTCTCACAAAAAATAAGCCCTCACACTGCTCAATCGACAAAAAAAAAAAAGTTTCGCCTTTCAGAATGCAGTTTAACATTTTTTATTTTTAACGTTTTTCTTTGTAAAATACCCAAAAAATATAAATTTGGTATCCCTGAAATCGTATTGAGCCGCAGAATAAAGCTGTCGTAAAAAACTAAACCCAATATACAATGGAGTAATCAGTTTTTTTTCCAGTTTTATCCCGCCAAGATTTTTTTTTCAATTTCCCGTTCTCTTATATGGTACTTTTAAATGGGGCCTCCCGCGCTAAATAAGCCCTCACACCACTCTATTGACGGAAAAATAAAAGTTATGGCTCTTGAAAGGCGCGGAGTGAAAAACAAAGATGAAAAATCAAAAAATGGCTCAGTCCCGAAGCGGTTAAGAAATCCGCACAGAGTTTCAAACTATTGAGATAAAAAAAAATGTTATTCACGGGTGGCCGTTCTAGCAAAGTCTTTACGTTTGATATTGTGCTAATGATCTTTTTTGTTTTTTATTTGCAGACATCTCTTTAGAGTTGAAGGAGTTAAAAGTATTTTCCTGGGCCCTGATTTCATTACTGTTACAAAGGTAACGTCCGTAATAAGGGGGTGAGGTGCAAAGGGAACGAATGAATTGGTCAGTAATAAATTGAACTGGTGTCATTATTAGGAGAGTGAAGATGTAGAGTGGAACTTGATCAAGCCTGACATCTATGCCACCATCATGGACTTCTTTTCTTCAGGGCTACCTATAATAACAGATGATGCTCCTCGCAGTGAGACTGGTAGGAGGGATTATTGATAGAAGTATTTATTTGCAAAATACCTTTGTTTTTGTGCTGTCAGCCCCTGGTCATGTAATTGGCAGCTGACCGCAAATAGGTTAATGATTGTTAGATAATTTTTCCACTTGCTCTGCGGTACCCATACCTCATATTTGAGGTGCCACATCACATTGGTGATACTTAATTCATTCTGGACTATTCGCAGCGGGGGGTAGGGAGTGTGTTGAAAATGGCTTCACTGGTACTCGTAATAGAGCAGCCATTCCCAGTTGCAGATTACATTATTTTATATGATCTGTGTACAGTTTAATCTCATGAACCCTCGCAAAGATTTCTGCAACAAATCTGCCACGTGTTAAAGGGTACCCTCTTATTATGCCCTGATGTACTCCGCACAGCTTACATATGCCCCCACATTATAAACAGAAATACCAATAATACCCCTAACGTAACTATTACCAAGCAAAATCTGCACTCCGAAAGCCAAATGGCAACTCCCCTTCTGAGCCCTACAGCGTGCCCAAGCACCAGTTTACGTCCACATATATGACATTTTATACCTGGGAGAACCCGCTCAACATTGTACGAGGTATTTGTCTTCAGTGGCACAAACTGGGCACAACATATTGTGAACTAAAATGGCATATCAGTGGAAAATTGTAATTTTCACTTGGCACCATCCGCTGCGCATTTAACCCCTTCGTGCACCACAACTTAATAGCATGTCGTGGTGAAGGGGGGCTTATATATGGAGCAGGCTCATGCGCGGAGCACGCTCCATATGCTTCAGGTGTCAGCTGTGTATTACAGCTGACACCCGGGACTAACGGACAGGAACAGCGATCGCGCTGTTACAGGAGCCTGTAAAAATTACATTATACTGCAATACTTTAGTATTTTCATCTATTGCACCAGCGATCTAATAATTGCTGGTTCAAGTCCCCTATGGGGACTAATACAATGTGTAAAAAAAAAAAAAGTCAATGAATTTGTTATTAGGAAAAAAAAAAATATAATATGTTTAAGGTCCAAAAAAAATCACTTACCCATTTTTCTTCTAAAGTAATGTAAAAAATAAAATTGGTATAGCTGCATCCGTAAAAGTCTGAACTATTACAATAGAGCATTATTTAACTCGCACGGTGAACTCCGTAAAAAACAAAGCATTTAAAACTGCAAAATCGCTGTTTTTTGGTCACCTTAGCTTTTAAAACAAAATGTAATAAAAAGTGATCAAAAAGTTGTATGTGCCAATAAAAACTACAGCTCGTCCCGCAAAAAATACTCCCTCATACCACTCAATCGACACTTTTTCTCCTTTATTCATTGTAAAAATTAAACATTTCTATGTTTTTTCAGAAAAAAAGAGTACATGAATGGAGAGAAGTGTCTGACGCTGATTGGTCGGCGTCATACACTTCTCTCCACAACGCCCACTTGGTCAAAAAGTAAAAACACGCCCAGTTGTCTATTAAGAAACTAATTAGCATAAATCTAAAATAGGTCATAACTCCGTCAAATTTGGTAGTTTTTCTAAATAAAAACCACTGCTGTGATCTACATGACAGCGGCGATCACATTATGTAGGAGATGGGGCACTTCTAATGTGGTGACAGAGCATATTTAAGCTCATTAGGGGACTTATGCCATGGGTATAGGCCCTTGCTACTAGGAGGCTGACACAAGGTAGGAAAAGTCTTGGCTTCACCCATGTAGACCATACCCTTCCTACACACACCGGCTTACACAGTTTAAACCTAACATCCTCAGGAGACCGATATGACTTAATTCTACAGTCAGCTGCTATTTTGTTAAAGTATTATTTCCCTATGGCTGATCATTTTTTTATTTATTTTTTTCCTAGCGGGGGGTCACATTTTTTTATTAGGTGCAGCTTTGTCCAGGGGTCACTCCTCTTTGACACTGTTTTGTTGTCTGTTCCTCTATCCCTTGTGTCGTGTCTTTGTCTCAGGAGGATCCCAGAGGTTTTCTTTTTACTGCTTTTGTACAAACTGATTTAGCCAGGGTCTCTGGGAAGGGTATGGCCTGCTTGGGCACAGCCGAGACTTTTAGTGCCTAGTGTAAACCTCCTATTTGCAAGGACTTATACCCATGATGCTATGTCCCCCAATGAATTCAACGAGAGAGATTTTACGGTGAGTACAATAATCCAATTATTTTAATGAGCAAAGCACCCGTGAATCCCACACTTCCAGTCTAATCTTTGTAATTGAAGCATCTTTTGCCAATTACACTCTTGGAGAAGTCATTAATACAGAGGTTTGCTTACTTTTTCTCTCTGCACTGTGGATGTATTCTCAATGTGCTCGTTAGGTCCAGAATTATTTGGACAGTGACAGTGGACAGTGAAAGTTTTGGCATTTTAGCAGTTTACCTAAATATATTGAATATACAGTTATATGATCAATATGGGCTTAAAGTGCAGACTCTCCGCTTTAATTTGAGGGTATTCACATCCTAATTTGAGGAAGGGTTTAGGAATTACATCTCTTTAATATGTAGCTGCCTCTTTTTCAAGGAACCAAAGGTAATTGGTCAATTATGTCAAAAGCTATTTAACCCTTTCATGCCGACAATCTGTAGATACACGTCCTTTTTCGCACATACCCCGTTCTGCCAGGGCATGAATATACAGATCTCTGTTCCAGCCGGCATAGTGCTGTGAAAAGCGCTCGGACGCCGGCTGTGTCGGTGTCCGCGGCTCCCCAGCAACCTGTTCTCTGACAGCCGAACCGATTGGTTCGGCTACAGAGAATATGATCACCGTTATTAACTGCTTCCTGACCGCCCACAGTAAATTCACGTCGGCGCTTGCTTGGCTCTGTGCAGCACCGACGTGAATTCACAGTGGGTGTTAAAAGCGCAAATCTGGGTGTCTCAGAGTAGCGCTGACCCCCGGATTGCGCTGTTAACCCCTGCCTCTGGTCCAAGGAGACATGATCGGGACCTGCTTGGTTCAGGTACCGATTACGTGATCGCAGGGAAAGTTTGTTGTAGCATACAACGGCCTCCGGTCTGCCATTCACGGAAGCCTATGAGGACCAGTGCCACCAATGTGACTAGGTAGTGTAATGTATTATAGCAGCCATCAGTGCTGCAGGTCTTCAAGTAAAAAAAAATTAATAAAAATGTTTTTATAAAAGTGTAAAAACAAGTTGTTTATAGGAAAAAAATAAAACGTTAAAAAAGTACACATATTTGGTATCACCGCGTTCGTAACGACCCCAACTATAAAACTATAATATTATTTTTCCCGTACGGTGAACACCGCAAAAAAATAATTAAAAAACAATACTTGCATCACTATTTTTTTGGCCATCACCCCTCCCAAAATATAGAATAAAAAGTCATCAAAAATTTGCATGTACCCCAAAATAATACCAATAAAAATTACAACCCGTCCCGCAAAAAACAAGCCGTTACACAGCTTTTTTGACTGAAAAATAAAAAAATTATGGCTCCCAGAATATGGTGACGCAAAAAATTATTTTATAGAAAAGTGATTTTATTGCGCAAACGCCACAAAACATAAAGACTATATACATCTGGTATCGCCGTAATCGTACCGAACAGCAGAATAAAGTAAAATGTCATTTATAGCGCACAGTGATTACTGTAAAAAAAGGACAAAAAACATTGTCAAAATTTATGTTTTTTTTGTCACTTTGCTTGCCAAAAAATCGAATAAAAAGTGATAAAAAAATCTGTAACCTAAAATGGTACCAATGAAAACTACAGATTGTAAAGCAACAAATAAGCCCTCGCACGGCTCCGGTGGAGGAAAATTAAAAAAAAGTTCTGGCACTCAGAATATAGCGACAGAAATTGTGCAGTGTCCAAAAGCGGATAAGATTGGGCACCATTTATCAGTGCGACACCGGCCACACATCTATGCATTATTTATTTACCCCATTATTATACCCTCTTATTATGCCCTGATGTACTCTGCCCAGCTTACATATGCCACCACGTTCTAAACTGAAATAGCAGAAAAACCCCAAACAGAACTATTACCAAGCAAAATCTGCGCTACAAAAGCCAAATGGCGCTCCTTCCCTTCTGAGCTCTGCTGTGGATCCTTTAGGTGCTCCTTTGCTTCTGAGGCCGGTGCTTCAGTCCATTATCAAGCTAGAGCCACATGTGGGATTTTTCTAAAAACTGCAGAATCTGGGCAATAAATATTGAGTTGCATTTCTCTGGTAAAACCTTCAGTGTTACAGAAAAAAATGTATTACAAATAAATTTCGGCAAAAAAAATGAAATTTCTAAATTTCACCTCTAATTTGCTTTAATTCCTGTGAAACGCCTAAAGGGTTAATAAACTTTCTGAATGCTGTTTTGAATACTTTGAGGGG
This sequence comes from Rhinoderma darwinii, assembly GCF_050947455.1. NCBI lineage: Eukaryota > Metazoa > Chordata > Amphibia > Anura > Rhinodermatidae > Rhinoderma > Rhinoderma darwinii. The sequence goes on from NC_134689.1 coordinate 351,931,458, forward strand.
TGCAGTTTTTAAAATGGGGTGATTTATGGGGTCTATCTAGTGCATAAGGCCCTCAAAGCCACTTCAGAACTGAACTGGTCCTTGACAAAATAGCCTTTTGACATTTTCTTGAAAATGTGAGAAATCGCTGCTAAAGTTCTAAGCCTTGTAACGTCCTAGAAAAATAAAATAATGTTCAAAAAACAATGCAAATATAAAGTAGACCTATGGGGGGATGTTAATTAGCAACAATTTTGTGTGGTATTGCTATCTGTTTTACAAGTAGATTACATTTCAAATTAGAAAAATTATAATTTTTGCACATTTTCTTTACATTGGTGTTTTTCACAAATAAGCTATGAATTTATTGACCAAATTTTTCCACAAACATAAAGTACAATATGTCACGAGAAAACAATCTCTGAAACGCTTGGAAAAGCAAAAGCATTCCAGAGTTATTACCACATAAAATGGGACTCGTCATTGAGGCATCGATGACCCTTTGTCCTGAAAGGGTTAATGGGCTATTCCCTCGTTAATCCATCATCAATTAAGCAGGTAAAAGGTCTGGAGCTGATTTCCAGGTGTGGCATTTGCATTTGGAAGCTGTTGCTGTGAACCCACAACATAAGGTCAAAGGAGCTCAATGCAAGTGAAACAGACCATCGTTAGGCTGAAAAATATGAAGAAATCCATCAGAGAGAGAGCACAAATGTTAGGATTGGCGAAATCAACAGTTTAGTACATTCTTGAAAAAAAAGAGCGCACTGGTGATCTCGTGAACTCCAAAAGGCCTGGACGTTCACGGAAGATAACAATGTTTTTTTCGCATAATCCTTTCCATGGTGAAGAAAAACCCATTCACAACATCTACCCAAGTGAAGAACACTCCTGGAAGTAGGTGTATCAGTATCTAAGTCTACCCTAAAGAGAAGACTTCATGAGAGCAAATACAGAGGGATCACCACAAGGTGCAAACCATTAATCGGCCTCAAAAATAGAAAGGCCAGATTAGACTTTGCCAAACAACATCTAAAGAAACCAGCTCAGTTCTGGAACAGCATGAAACTAAGATCAACCTGTACCAGAATGATGGGAGGAAGAAAGTATGGAGAAGGCTTGGAACGGCTCATGATTCAAAGCACACCACAACCTCTGTAAAACATGGGGGGGGGGGCAGTGTGATGGCATGGGCATGCATGGCTGCCAAAGGCACTGCGTCACTGGTGTTTATTGATGTGACTGAAGACAGAAGCAGCCGGATGAATTCTGAAGTGTTCAGGGATATAGTTTCTGCCCAGATTCAACCAAATGCAGCAAGGTTGATTGGACGTCGCTTCACAGTACAGATGGACAATGACCCAAAACATACTGCGAAAGCAAGCCAGGAGTTTTTTAAGGCAAAGAAGTGGAATATTCTGTAAAGGCCAAGTCAATCACCAGATCTCAACCCGATCGAGATGCATTTCACTTGTTTAAGACAAAACTTAAGGCAGAAAGACCCACAAACAAGCAACAACTGAAGACGCTGCAGTAAAGGCCGGGCAAAGCATCACAAAGGAGGAAACCCAGCGTTTGGTGATGTCCATGGGTTCCAGACTTCAGGCAGTCATTGCCTGCAGAGGATTCTCTACAAAGTATTAAAAAAAAACATTTTATTTATGATAATGTTAATTTGTCCAATTACATTTGAGCCCCTGAAATGAGGGGGCTGTGTAGAAAAATGGTCGCAATTCCTAAACGTTTCACAGTATATTTTTGTTCAACCCCTTGAATTAAACCTGAAAGTCTACACTTCAATTGCATCTCCGTTGTTTCATTTCAAATCCAATGTGGTGGCATGCAGAGCCCAAATCATGAAGATTGTGTCACTGTCCAAATAATTCTGGACCTAACTGTACATGATTAGTACAACTGTTATTAGTTTAGTTTGATTGTGTTTGTCTATAATTGTTATATTTGATAAGTAATCACTGCAGACTTCCGAAGGGTTCGGTTACGGTCCTATTACACGGCACGATATGGGCTGTGAAAACGAGCGCCGATCAACGAGACCGATCGTTAATCGGCGCTCGTTTGCTTCTTTCATAAGGAGCAATGATGTTTATACACGGAAATGTGCTGCCAAGAACAATGATTTTTAATGCTACATAAATGAGCAGATCAGCCAGTGAACAAGCGTTTGCTCGTTCATCGGCTGATCGTTGCCCTGTTTACACAGGGCTATCATCGGTAAGGAGTATTAATTTGAACACTCCTTTGCCCAATCATTGGCCGTGTCATAGGGCCTTAACTTTTTCTTGCAACTGTACGTGCTCAGAACCACTAAATATGTTTTGCTTGCTCGTAAATTATTTCCTTGTATTGGCAGTTTATATGGAATCTCACATATTCTTGGCTAATTGTTACATGTTTTTCCTGCAAAAGGTGCTTCAGAAGAAGATGACGAGGTTGTGGCCATGATCAAAGAACTTCTGGATACCAGAATCAGGTAACTAGTACAGCAGCATTTATACAGGTACACTGGAAATTGATACAATCGACTGTAAATGGTAATGATAACCACATAGATAGTGGCTGTTGGGTAATTGTGTTGAATATTCTGTGTCACTCAATTGCAGTCCATCATAAACATTTGGTGCAACAGGGAAATTATTCTCTGCAGAAAATTTCTGTCCGTTAAGGCTTCGTTCACATCTGCGTCAGGGCTCTCTTCTGGCGTTTCGTCTGAGCATTCCGTCAGAACAGAACCCTGACTGAAACAAAGGGAAACCATAGGTTTCCATCACCATTTATTTCAATAGTGACTGATCCGGTGCAAATGGTTTCCATTTGTCTCCGTTGTGCAGGGGTTCTGTCATTTTGACGGAATCCATACCATTGTCGACTGCGCTATCCATTCCGTCTAAACGACGGAACCCTTGCACAACAGAGATAAATGGAAACCATTTGTACCGGATCAGTCTCCTCCTTCCCTGCCCAGCAACACAGTGTGATCATATAGTGTACAGCTTCCACTCCCGACTATGTTCTCAACTGATGTGATACCTCCGGTTGTTTCACAGCTAGAACTGGTGCCATGAAAGATTAGAATCCCCTCTTTCATATGTCACCAGAACTTCTGTTCTAGGTGGTCCAAAGCCGAAGATATTGCTGTTTTGAAGTGATCCCCCATCCCTCTAGCCTCAGTCTCTCACACTGTATGAAGCCGCTTCATTCTGATAGGATAGCGTCAAAGGCTCCACCTCAGGAGAATCGCTGGTGTTGACACCCACTTGTGTGGTATAGCCTCATTTGCATCCTGTATACATAGAAGTTGTATCGTTCTCTATATCAATATGAAGTATGCATGAAGGTATACATGACCCAAAATAGCTGTAGCAATATGTCTGCCATTATGGGTATCGCTGCCTTCTGCTGCAGCTTCGTCAGGTGTGAAGAGCATGTGTGTGCGTGTGTATATGTGTGTGTGTATATATATATATATATATATATGTATGTATGTATGTATGTATATTTTATGTAATTTATTTTTATAAATGACATTTAGAAAATAGGAAACAGGTGAACAACACATGTACAAATTGCAAAGGTACCTCCTTATGCCGTCCATCCAGACTAATGGTCACCACGGCCAGGCAATTCAACTTTGAGTCTGGAAATGTCCACTTCACATGCCTCGAAATCATAATTCGGGGCATGCGCATAGGAGTAGGGTCTTTGCACACAGAAACCCACGGGACCAAAAGACTTAAAAGTAGCGCATGTTCAAATTGGTCCCAATGACCATATGCTGACCGTCAATAGTTAAGCCACTAATCCCTGAATTCCTATGTCGCTACATCTGGTCCCAAGACACAACGTATCATAAAGAACCAGACTCAAATAAATTAACTCCCATCAGGTGTGGTTTGACCTGTGGAACATGCCAAAAACAAAATTATGGAAGTGACAAATACATATCCCAATAAACATCCACAAAGAAATGAATAGATGAAACAGAAGCCATTCAAATGTACATTCAGAAGACTTGTATGCAGAGAATAATCTGATGCAACAGATCCAGTTATTTATACATATCTAGTCATTTATAAATGGTGTTAAAACAGTAGCCATAGTATACTTGGATACATATCCAAATGGATATAGGTACAACAAGTGGTAGCGCTACCAGTCTACATAGAAAGAAGTGTGTAACATAGGTCGGTGCACTTAACAAAGAGCTTCAAGCTACACGTAGATATGTTTTTGGGTTGGTGTATATAGAGCACAAAAATGTGCTGCAACATGAATAAAGAACAAGGAGCTGCTACCACCAAATCCCACAACGCCCAGAAAAGATGTCTGCCCATACAGAATAGATTAGAAGCAAAGGCATGCATAGAGCAGACTCATTACAATATTCAAGGTCATGTCATGGTTGAGCCAAAATAGCTTAGCTTTCAAATGATACCAGGATAACAGCTCTAGGTGAAATACTTGGGGGTGCAGCACACGTTTGATGTCAGGGAGCAGGATGAAAAGTTTTACTTTTACTGTCATGTTCCCCCTATACAGCCTCCCAGTGACCCCAAGGGTGTCCCACAGGAACTTTTCTTCATGTTATCACCCCTATTACGATTCAGAAGAGAGATCTGCTCTCTGATTATCAAATTTAAGGAAGAGAGGGGCGTTCTACCGGAAGGAGAAGATGAGCAGTCACACATCTAATCGCCCACAGCTCTGTTTTGGCTTGCTAAATCAAGTGGTTTGCATAACAAGTGGAGTTACTAAACTGGATTGACTTGCTGCGTTCTTGTGTGGGATACTGTGTCTGATCTATGAATTGAGTGCTTGCTAATAGAAGTTTGCACAACTGACACAATTTAAAACCCTTTTTTCCTTCTTAGCTTCTGTCCTGCTCTGCAGCTGACTAGGGGGACGGGTTAACTGCTCTCAGGTGGTATAAATTAGCCCTCAGGCCTCTGTAGAGCTTGCTCTGTTTTGGCTTGCTAAATCAAGTGGTTTGTATAACAAGTGGAGTTACTAAACCGGAGTGGATACTGATCTCCCTAACAGCCGGGAGAACAGCCCAGCTAGTAGTCGGCGGGATGGTAATGCAGGTAAGAGAAGACAATTGGTAGTTGTAGGGGATTCTATAATCAGGAAGACTGATAGAGTAATTTCTCTCCAAGACCGCCTCAACCGAATGGTTTGATATCTCCCTGGTGCCAGGGTTCGACATGTGGTGGAACGGGTGGATAAATTACTGGGAGGGGCTGATGATGAGCTAGCTGTTGTGGTCCATGTAGGTACCAACGACAGAATAAATGGTAGGTGGAGGAGCCTTAAGAATAATTTTAAAGAACTAGGCTACAAGCTGAAGGGAAGGACCTCCAAGGTTGTATTCTCAGGAATACTGCCTGTGCCATACATATCACAGGAAAGACAGCGGGAGCTCAGGGAGTTAAATGCTTGGCTTAAGTCTTGGTGTAGAGGAGAAGGCTTTGGGTTCCTAGAGCACTGGGCTGACTTTTCATTGGGGTACAAACTGTATTCTGCAAATGATTTGCACCTAAATTGAAGGGGGTCTGCTGTGCTGGGGTAGAGAATTCTATCTGGGGTGTTGAGGTATTTAAACTATGGCTGAGTAGGGAGGGCAATGTAGAAAATAAAGGGGTAGTCATGTTAGAGAGGGGTCAGACTATATTGGTGGGGGAGAAACAGTGGGGAGAGGACTAGTCAAAAGGATAAGGAGATCCTTTTGTTACAAAACAGCAATGCAAATAAAAATACCCAAATAATGTCAAATAGTCACATTTCTGAAAGTGAAATATTTAAAGGCAAGTTAAAGTGTGTTCACAAATGGCAGAAGTCTAGCAAGCAAAATGGGGGAGCTGGAGGCCTTGGTACTGGAGGAAAATATAGATATAGTTGCTGTTGCTAAAACATGGCTGGACTCTTCTCATGACTGGGCTGTAAATCTACAGGGTTTTACACTGTTTCGGAAAGACAGGACAAATAGGAAAGGCGGTGGTGTTTGTCTGTATGTGAGAAGGGATATGAAGGTGAGTGTGAAAGAGACAATAGTGGGTGAAGACTGTGAGGAGGTTGAAACCTTGTGCGTGGAATTACAAAGGGAGGTAAACACTGAAAAAATTACTTTTGGTGTAATCTATGGACCCCCCAATATAACTGAGGAGATGGAAGGTCAGCTATATAAAAAGATGGAGCGGGCTGCACAGGCGGGTACTGTAGTGATAATGGGAGATTTTAATTTCCGGGATATTAATTGGTGTCATGATTCAGCTTCAACTGCAAAGGGGAGACATTTCCTCAACCTGTTGCAGGAAAATGTTATGGGCGAGTTTGTGGAAGACCCGACTAGAGGTGAAGCTCTGTTGGATCTGGCCATTTCTAATAATGCAGAGCTTGTTGAGAATGTCAATGTTAGTGAAAACCTCGGTAACAGTGATCACAATATAGTTACATTTTACCTATACTGTAAAAAACAAACACAGGCTGGGAGGGCAAAAACACTTAATTTTAAGAAGGCCAATTTCCCCAGGATGAGGGCTGCAATTCAGGATATAGACTGGGAAGAACTAATGTTAAATAATGGGACAAATGATAAATGGGAGATTTTCAAATCTACTTTGGGTAATTATAGTGCAAAATTTATTCCTATAGGGAACAAGTATAAACAACTAAAATTAAACCCGACATGGCTTACACCTTCTGTAAAAAGGGCAATACATGACGAAAAAAGGGCATTTGAAATATAGAAATCTGAGGGTACAGCTGTAGCCTTTGTAAATTATAAAGAGCGTAATAAAATCTGTAAAAATGTAATAAAATCAGCAAAAATACAAAATGAAAGGCGGGTGGCCAAAGATAGTAGAACAAATCCCCAAAAATTATTTAAGTATATAAATGCAAAAAAAAACAAGGTCTGAACATGTGGGACCCCTAGATAGTGGTAATGGGTAGTTGGTCACAGGGGATCAAGAGGAGGCAGAGTTACTAAATGGGTTCTTTAGCTCTGTATATACAACAGAAGAAAGAGCAGCTGATGTAGCCGGTGACAGTGCTGTTAATATATCAGTTGATATACTAAATTGGATGAATGTAGAGATGGTCCAAGCTAAATAAAATAAATGTGCACAAGGCCCCGGGACCAGATGGGTTACACCCTAGAATTCGTAACCCCTTCCCGACATTTGCCGTATGGGTACGCCATGGAAAGCATTGACTTCCCGCATCTTGCCGTACCCATACGCCGAATGTTTGGGACCGGCTCAGAAGCTGAGCCAGTGCCATCATCACCGGATCTCAGCTGTATCTTACAGCTGACATCCGGCTGTAACGGCGGGGACCGAAATTAGCTTCGATCCCCGCCATTAACCCCTTAAGTGCAGCGCTCAAACGCGATCGCTGCTTTTAAGGTGTTTGCAGCTCATCGGAACCCCAGCAATTAAATTGCCGGGGTTCCGGTGGCTGCAATGGCAACCGGAGGCCTAATACTGGCCTCCCGGTCTGCCTAGCACGGAAACCGGTCAAGATCCGCCCGGCGGCGGAGCCTGATCGGCTTCCGTAGCTGCCGGCAAGATGGCGCCGGCTCAGGAGCTGATCCGGCGTCATCAGCGGTGGAAGTCAGCTGTATGTTACAGCTGACATCCACCTGTAACGGCAGGAACCGGAGCTAGCTCCGATCCCTGCCATTAACCCCTTTGATGCAGCAATCGAAAGCGATTGCTGCATCGTAGCGGTTACTAGCAGATCGCCAGCCCTGACAGGCAATCGGGACTGGCGACTGCTGCTATGGCAACAGGAGACACAATGGTCTCCTGCTCTGCCATTACGGAAGCCGATTAGGCTCCGCCGGGAGGCGAAGCCTAATCGGCTTGCTGTCAGTGAATAACTGACACATCTAATACATTGCACTACGTAGGTAGTGCAATGTATTAGAAAAAAATAAATCTGACAACTGGACCTTCAAGTCCCCTAGTGGGACTTGAGAAAAAGTGTAAAAAAAAGTATAAAAAAGTGAAAAAAATAAAAGTTTGATAACAATAAAAATTTGAAGTAATAAAATAAAACACAATCCCCCTTTTACTCTTATCAAGTCCTTTATTATTGAAAAAAAATAATAAACCATACGTATTTGGTATCGCCGCGACCGTAACGACCTGAGGTATCAAAATATTATATTATTTATTGCACACGGTGAACAGCGTAAAAAAAACCTGTAAAAAACGATATCAGAGTTTCTGTTTTTTGGTCACTTTGCTCTATAAATATAGGAATAAAAAGTGATCAAAAAGTCGCACATATTCCAAAAATGGTACCTATAAAAACTATAGCTTGTCTCGCAAAAAACAAGCCCTCATACAACTCCGTCGACAAAAAAAATAAAAAGTTATGGTTCTCACAACTTGGTGACAGAAAAAATACATTATTTTTACAAAAGTAGTTTTATTGTGCAAAAAGTTGTAAAACATAAAGTCCTATAAATTAGGTATCGCCGGAATCGTACTGACCCGCAGAATAACGTGAACATGTAGTTTATAACGTATGGTGAACGCTGTATAAAAAAAACTAAATAAAACTATGCCAGAATTGCGTTTTTTTTGTTTACCTGACCTCCCAAAAAATAGGATAAAAGGTAATCATAAAGTCGCATGTACCCCAAAATGGTACCAATAATAACTACAGCTCGTCCCGCAAAAAACAGCCCTCATACCACTACGTCTATGAAAAAATAAAATTAGTTATGGCTCCAATAAGTCAGGAAATAAAAAATATGCAGTTGTGCAGCCCGAGGGGAACATTTCTTATGTTTCAAGAGGCGATTTATCAAGGACCTAAAATTAGGGAACCAGGAAAGAGAGGGCCCAAACATATCTGCTGGAAGCGCCGGTGCCAGCATAATAATTAGAGAGCTGTCTTGTTATGGTGGCACAAGCCGTGCACCACATATTGTCCACATATCTGTGGAAAAAAATCCCATTTTCACTCTGCAACATCGAGTTTACACTAATTTCTACAAAAGACCTGCAGGGTTAAAATGCTTACTACACCACTAGGTAAATGCATTGAGGGGTGTAGTTTCCAAAATTGGGTCATTTCTGGGGGGTTTCCACTGTTTTGGGCCCACAGGCGCCCAGAAACCAATCCAGCAACATCTGCACTCCAAATGGCGGTCCTTCCCTTCTGAGCCCTGCCGTGTGCCCAAACAGCAGTTTATGACCACATATGGGGTATTGCCGTACTCGGGAGAAATTACTCTACAAATGTTGGGTTCATTTTTTTCCTTTATTTGTTGCGAAAATGAAAAAATTTGCGCTAAAGCTACGTCTTATTGAAGAAAAAGGATTGTTTTTATTTTCACTGCCCAATTCTAATAAATTCTATGAAACATCTGTGGGGTCAAAATGCTCACTACGCCCCTAGATGAATTCCTCAAGAGGTGTAGTTTCCTAAATGGTGTCACTTTTTGGGCGTTTTCATTGTTTTGTCCTCTCAGGGGCTTTGCAAATGCGACATGGCCTCCACAAACCATTCCTGCTCAATGTGATCTCCAAAAGCCAAATAGCGCTCTTTCCCTTCTAAGCCACGGCGTGTCTCCAAACAGCCGTTTATTACCACATGTGGGGTATTGTTTTACTCGGGAGAAATTGCTTTACAAATTTTGTGGTGCTTTTTCTCCTTCAGTCCTTGTGGAAATGATAAAAAATTAGCTAAACCTACATTTTCTTTGAAAAAATTTAGATTGTCATTTTCAGGGCCTACTTCCAATAATTTATGCAAAAAACCTGTTGGGTCAAAACGCTCACTATACCCCTAGATAATTTCCTCAATGGGTGTAGTTTCCAAAATGGGGTCACTTGTGGGGGGTTTCCACTGTTTTGTCCCCTCAGGGGCTTTGTAAATGTGACATGGCCTCTGCAAACCATTCCTGCTAAACTTGAGCTCCAAAAGCCAAATAGCGCTCTTTCCCTTCTCAGCCACGCCGTGTCTCCAAACAGCCGTTGTTTACCACATGTGGGGTATTGTTTTACTCAGGAGAAATTGCTTTACAAATTTTACGGTGCTTTTTCTCCTTTAGTCCTTGTGGAAATGAGAAAAAAAATCGCTAAACCTACATTTTCTTTGAAAAAATGTCGATTTTAATTTTCACGGCCTACTTCCAATAATTTCTGTAAAAAACCTGTGTGGTCAAAATGCTCACTATACCCCTAGATAATTTCCTTGAGGTGTGTAGTTTCCCAGATGGGGTCACTTTTGGGGGATTTTGACTGTTTTGGCACCGCAAGAGCCCTTCAAACCTGACATGGTGCCTAAAATTTATTCTAACAAAAATAAGTCCACTAGGTGTTCCTTTGCTTCTGAGGCCGGTGCTTCAGTCCAGTAGCACGCTACGGCCACATGTGGGATATTTCCTAAAACTGCAGAAACTGGGCAACAAATATTGAGTTGCATTTCTCTGGTAAAACCTTCTGTGTTATAAAAAAAAATTGTATTCAAAATTTATTTCTGCAAAAAAGTATGAAATTTGTCAATTTCACCTCTACTTTGCTTTAATTCCTGTGAAATGTGTAAAGGGTTAAGACATTTTCTAAATGCTGTTTTGAATACTTTGAGGGGTGAAGTTTTTAAAATGGGGTGACTTTTTGGGGGTTTCTAATATATAAGGCCCTCAAAGCCACTTCACAACTGAACTGGCCCCTGTAAAAATGGCCTTTTGAAATTTTCTTGAAAATGTGAGAAATTGCTGCTAAAGTTCTAAGCCTTGTGATGTCATAGAATAATAAAAGGATGTTCAAAAAACAATGCCAATCTAAAGTAGACATATGGGGGATGTTAATTAGCAACATTTTTGTGTGTTATAACTGCCTGTCTTACAAGCAGATACATTTAAATTGAGAAAAATGCTAATTTTTGCAATTTTTCGCTAAATTTTTGGTGTTTTTCACAATTAAATACTGAACATATCGAGCAAATTTTGCCAGTAACTTAAAGTCCAATGTGTCACGAGAAAACAATCTCAGAATCGCTTGGATAGGTGAAAGCATTCCGGAGTTATTACCACATAAAGTGACACATGTCAGATTTGAAAAATGAGGCTCGGTCAGGAAGGTCAAAAGTGGCTAAAGAGGGAAGGGGTTAAAGAGCTTAGTTCAGTTATTTCTGTCCCCCTCTTCATAATATTTAGACATTCTCTAGTGACTGGACTGGTGCAGGGCAAATGTGGTGACTATTTTCAAAAAGGGCTCTAGGTCTTCCCCGGGTAATTATAGACCAGTAAGCTTAATATCCATCGTGGGGAAAATGTTTGAGGGGCTATTGAGGGACTATATACAGAATTATGTGACAAAAAATAGTATAAGTGACAGCCAGCACGGTTTTACTAAGGACAGAAGTTGTCAAACCAACCTGATTTTGTTTTTATGAAGAGGTGAGCAGAAGCCTAGACAAAGGGGACGCTGTGGATATAGTTTTTTTGGACTTTGCAAAGGCATTTGACACTGGCCCTTATAGACGTCTAATGGGTAAATTAAGGACTATAGGTTTAGAAAGTATCGTTTGTAATTGGATTGAGAATTGGCTCAAGGACCGTATCCAGAGAGTTTTGGTCAATGATTCCTACTCTGAATGGTCCCCGGTTATAAGTGGTGTACCCCAGGGTTCAGTGCTGGGACCACTATTATTCAACTTATTTATTAATGATATAGAGCAGGGGTCTCAAACTCTGACGGGTAAGTGGGCCGCATCTAGAAAAAATGTGAAGTTGACGGGCCGCATTACTTTCAAATTTTATACAATACAAAATTATTGTTAATCAATTATTTGAACTACTATAACACTATATTACTATAATAGGAATACTATATTACTATAATAACACTACATTACTATAATAATGCTATATTACTATAATAATAACACTACATTACTATAATAATACCGCTAGGTTTAAAATTAGAGATTTCTCCACGTGCTTATTTCAACAATCCAGTTTTCCAGTTTAAGTGTCGCCAAATGCAGTCTGGGCAGCCCCTTTTCAGATAGTGCCGCAGTGCCCCCGGTGGATGCTGCCGCAGTGCCCCCGGTGGATGCTGCCGCAGTGCCCTCCGCAGATGCTGCCACAGTGATGTCAGGGGCTTGCCCAGAGCTGGAGTCCCGGAGCAGAGCTGCTTCTAGCACTCTGCCTGGGATTTCAGCTCTGCTCCTGACATCACTGTCCATATATGGACAGAGATGTCAGGGGCAACCCCAGAGCTGGAGTCCCGGGCAGAGCGCTAGTAGGCTCTTCCTGGGACTCCAGCAGTGCTCTTGACATCACTGGGACTCCTGCTCTGGGGAAGCCCCTGACATCATTGTTGATGTATGGACACCGATGTCAGGGAATTCCACAAAGTCCTGGAGCAGAGCCGATACTAGCGCTCTGCCCGGGACTCCGCTCTGGGGAAGCCCCAGACATAGTGTGGCCAAACATGGACACCGATGTCAGGGAATTCTACAGAGTCCCGGAGCAGAGCCGATACTAGCGCTCTGCACGGGACTCCGGCTCTGGGGAAGCCCCAGACATCGCTGTTCATATGTGGACACCAATGTCAGGGAATTCCACAGAGACCCGGAGCAGAGCCGATACTAGCGCTCTGCCCGGGACTCCGCTCTGGGAAAGACCCTGACAGTGTGTCAATATATGGACAGCGATGTCAGGGAATTCTACAGAGTCCCGGAGCAGAGCCGATACTAGCGGCTCTGTGTCCCGCGGGCCGCAGATGACCGCCCCAGGGGTCGCATACTTGAGACCCCTGATATAGAGGATGGGATTAATAGCACTACTTCTATTTTTGCAGATGACACCAAGCTATGTAATATAGTTCAGTCTATGGAAGATCGTGAATTGCAAGCGGATTTAAACAAACTTAACTGTTTGGGCATCCCCTTGGCAAATGAAGTTTAATGTAGATAAATGTAAAGTTATGCACCTGGGTACGAACAACCCGCATGCATCATATGTCCTAGGGGGAGCTACACTGGGGGAGTCACATGTTGAGACGGATCTGGGTGTACTTGTAAATCATAAACTAAATAACAGCATGCAATGTCAATCAGCTGCTTCAAAGGCCAGCAAGATATTGTCATGTATTAAAAGAGGCATGGACTTACGGAACAGGGATATAATATTGCCACTTTACAAAGCATTAGTGAGGCCTCATCTAGAATATGCAGTTCAGTTCTGGGATCCAGTTCATAGAAAGGATGCCCTGGAGTTGGAAAAAATACAAAGAAGTGCAACGAAGCTAATAAGGGGCATGGAGAATCTAAGTTATGAGGAAAGATTAAAAGAACTAAACCTATTTAGCCTTGAAAAAAGACGACTAATGGGGGACATGATTAACTTCTATAAATATATTAATGGCACATACAAAAAATATGGTGAAATCCTGTTCCATGTAAAACCCACTTAAAAAACAAGGGGGCACTCCCTCCGTCTGGAAAAAGAAAGGTTCAACCTGCAGAGGCGACAAGCCGCCTTTACTGTGAGAACTGTGAATCTATGGAATAGTCTACCGCAGGAGCTGGTCACAGCAGGGACAGTAGATGGCTTTAAAAAAGGCTTAGATAATTTCCTAGAACAAAAAAATATTAGCTCCTATGTGTAGAAATTTTTCCCTTCCCTTTTCCCATCCCTTGGTTGAACTTGATGGACATGTGTCTTTTTTTCAACCGTAATAACTATGTAACTAATCGGACTTCTGTGACTCAAGTGTTTACCATGATCTGGATTGTCTAAATGTTTGGTCTCCAATCTCTTTGATTTTCTGAAGATATTTGCATAGGCATAAGTCGCATGTAAGAACTCTGCACATCTTGAACTTTTATTTTTAGGGAGTGTTGTACGTCTCGGGCTCTGCTTGCGTCAGAATTATAGCTACAAACACTAGTTTTTTTTGCATTTCTTTTTTGTTGTCCATAGCAGAACAGAATATAATGTCATTGTAGTGAAGATGATAGCTGTTTTTTCTTTTAGCAGAACTGGTACTTCCTATAGTGTCATATACATTCAGCATGTAAGTTTAGATCTCATTTAAAGCCCACGCCTTGTCACGTTGGGGTTTCAGTTACCTGTGATGTCATTTGGTTGACACTAGCAAGGAATTTGTGACTACATCCAGACACAGATTCAGTATAATAGCTGAGGATGTGTCATTAGGGCAGGGTCATGACCTACTAACCAGTGAACTTTCCTATTAATAGGTGTGTCAGGACAGGTTCATCCATGAATGTATCTAGATTAAAAATAAAAGAAGAATTCTGTGCTGCACCTCATTATGTATTATTGTGTAAAAAGTCTTATTGAGCAGTATGCTATACTGTACATTCCCTTGAATAGGCTTTCCTATTAAAGGGAACCTGTCACCAGCATTTCACCTATTAAACCAGCACTACCAGGTGGTGGTGGGTGAAAAATCATTTCTATATAACCTATAATAGTTTTCTTTAGTGTTCCCACACCGTATGCTAATGAGCAGAAAAGAGTCAGATCTTCGTTTGAAAAGAGTCAAATCTTCATTCCTCAAGTATTTCCGAGATTTCCCTAATTTTGATTGACAGCTCCTCGTCTTCCCCCATACACAAAATCCTGCGTCTGTGCATTGATGTCCTCTTCTGGTGTGTGCGTACAAGGAGACACCGGATTATTGCGATAAAAGGCGCGAAATGTTTGCAGACCGTTATTTACAGTCGGAGGAGGAGTTTAGGAGAGGGGATAACGGCAATTAACTTTTTATATCAGCGGCCAGGGAGGGATAAGTAAAGTTCAATAGGTGACATGCTGCGACAGGTTCCCTTTAAAGGGGTTTTTTCATTCTCCACCTAGATTTGGCATGGGGCGTCACCTTTGCTGACAGTGTTGGGGGTCAGGGAACCTCCATTCTCCCAATAGGTGGGGATCCCTGTGGATATGCCTGAAATGTCTGCGATAAGGGAAACCCAATCTCGATGATGTGTGAATGTGTGAACGGTGGAGCTATACAACACCCTCCATATCAGGCACTGTTACCCATCATGAGCATGAGGCTTGACATCACAAAAAGGCTTGTTTGTTTTTTTTTGTTCTGGTTGATCAACTCCGATTTGAGAGACATTGGAGTTTTAAAAACCAAAACAACTATTAAAAACGCAGTTTGAACCTAGCCGGAGAATGGTCAGATGTTAAAGGGAATGTGTCGTGAATGAAACCTTCTTTTTTTTTTTTAAGTGTCGTTACTTATTTCTATTATATTTTTTACGTTTTTAGCTGTTTTTTTTTTTTTTCTTCCATATGGTGGAAAGTATTAAAAATCAAATAGTAATTTGACATGTTTTTCTATGTTGGCCACCAGGGGGAGCACTTCCCATAATTACAGCAAGGTGAATAAGGCAAAGCAACCTGACTCAAAGCTGCTGTAAATGTGGGAGGAAATCTCACCCCCCCTCCCACAAGCCAGGAAAAGGTGTCTTCAAATTGCTAAGCAGTGTCCGGCAGTCATTTTGGGTGTGATTCTGCAGCTGGCAGAAGTTATAGGACACACCAAAAGGCTAAGGGTATGTTCACACGCTTACTAAACAAAGGGAAAACAGCTCCTGATTTTCAGCCATTTTTAAATCAAACTCGCGTTTTTTAACGGCCGTTTTTGGAGCTGTTTTTCTATAAGTCAATGAAAAACTGCTCCAAAAACGTCCCAAGAAGTGATGTGCACTTCATTTTGGTGGGCGTCTTTTTACGTGCCGGTTTTGGAAAACGACCACGTAAAAAACGCCCTGTCGGAACAGAACGCCGTATTTCCCATTGAAACCAATGGGCAGATGCTTGTAGGCGTTCTGCTTCCGATTTTTCAGCTGTAAACATTGTGTGTGGCCTTACCCTTAGGGCTTATTCAGACGAACGGGATATACGTCCGTGCAACGCGCGTGATTTTCACGCGCGTCGCACGGACCTATATTAGTCTATGGGGCTGTGCAGACAGTTGTGTGATTTTTACTCAGCGTTAGTCCGCTGCGTAAAAGTCACGACATGTCCGTTCTTTGAGCGTTTTTCGCGCATCACGCACCCATTGAAGTCAATGGGTGCGTGAAAACCACGCATGCCACACGGAAGCACTTCCGTGGGACGCGCGTGATTCGCGCAACAGCAGTGAAAAGGATGAATGAAAACAGAAAAGCACCACGCGCTTTTCTGTTTACAAACATCCAAACGGAGTGTCATAATGATGGCGGCTGCCCGAAAAGCACGCAGCCGCGCATCATACAGAGCTGACACACGGAGCTGTTAAGTGCCTTTTGTGCAGGCAAAACGCTGCGTTTTTTGCGTGCGCAAAAAGCACACGCTCGTGTGAATTTAGCCTTAGGCCGGGCTTACACGAGCGTGTACGTTTTGCGTGCGCAAAAGCCACTTAACAGCTCCGTGTGTCAGCCCCGTATGATGCGCGGCTGCGTGATTTTCACGCAGCCGCCATCATTATGACACTCCGTTTGGATGTTTGTAAACAGAAAAGCACGTGGCGCTTTTCTGTTTTCATTCATCCTTTTCACTGCTGTTGCGCGAATCACGCGCGTCCCACGGAAGTGCTTCCGTGTGGCATGCGTGGTTTTCACGCACCCATTGACTTCAATGGGTGCGTGATGCGCGAAAAACGCTCAAAGAACGGACATGTCGTGACTTTTACGCAGCGGACATACGCTGCGCGAAAATCACGCACGTGTCTGCTCGGCCCCATAGACTAATATAGGTCCCTGCGACGCACGTGAAAATCACGTGCGCCGCACGGACGTATAACACGCTCGTGTAAATGAGCCCTTAGAATGATGAAAGTGAAGTGAATGACTTTTCAGTTGACCGGTTCACACGCCGTGTATTAAACACGTTTTTCGTGCAAAAAACCACATTAAAAAAACGCTTGATTACACTTGATTTTGCGTGTTTGGGGGGATTTGTGTGTGTGTGTGTGTGTGTGTGTGTGTGTGGGGGGGGGGGTGCTCGCCGCTGATTCTTCAAAACAGCTGATAAGCGGCTATGAAGTATCATCGGCGCCCGTGCACACTCCGCTCTGCCACACACACACACACACACACACACACACACACACACACACACGGGAAAAGTCTTAAAGGGGTCGTCCAGGAAAACATGGCGCCGCACCTGTCCTCAGGTCGTTTATGGTATTACAGCTCTGTCCTATTCACTTCAATTGAGGTGAGCTGCAATACCAGACACAACCTGAGGACAGGTGCGGCGCTGTGTCTCCAATCCGGACACCCCTTCTGTCCTGAGATGACCAGACGGGGGAGGCGGGTGTCAGAGCCACCCAGCGCCATCACTGCAGACAGAACCACACAACTACGGCATGAGGGCAGGGCTTGTCCTGAGTGCACGGTCTCTTGTTATGGACAGATTTATAGTCACATGAACCCCGTCTGCATCAGAACCGGTAACCTAGGTTCGATCATATGACAGAGGGGGATCACCAAAAACGCTGTGCACCCTCAGGCCGTCCATCCAGCCTTTTCCTGGTTATATCTGCTTCTGGGAAAGCTGGGTGACCACCATTACCCCTCCTACTGGAGTGTTTGGGGATGTGACTAATGAATCTCTCACACTCCAGTAGGAAGGGTAATGTTGGTCACCCAGCTTTCCCAGACCCCTGAACGGTAAATCTCTCTAGTTGTGCTGAGACTGTTTGGGGATGTGACTAATGAACCTCTCAGTCTCAGCACAACAAGAGAGATTATTCGCTCAGGGGTCTGGGAAAGCTGGGTACCACACTAACAGCGGGCATATTATCACCCAGCTTTCCCATGACAGTTACATCATTTGTCCTTAATACAGAGTCTCCTGCACGACTACAGGGGGGCCCGTCGGGGAAGGGGGGGCATTGGGGGTCACGAGAGCGGGGGTCTGTGAGAGTGAGAGAGGGACAGACAGAGACACACACCTTACCTGTAGTGCTGCTGGTCTTCATGATGGCGCCTGCTATCTCCCTGCAAACAGCTGCTCTGCTGTGTGACTCTGACCTGCGTCTGCGCATCACAGAGCCAGAGAGCAGAGTCAATGGAACGGCTCCCGTTCATTGTGCCCTATGCACTGTAGCTGCCATATTCCATCTCTGTATGGGTCGTTAATAGTTTTGTTTCAAAGATGGTGGGAGTCTTGGCATTCAGACACTCCCCAATCTAAACTGCTGATATGACTCTATAACGTATCAAAAGTTCTGTGAAAGTTCAGTTACTCTCTAAAAGTTACAACCAATAAGGTTGCGCTTCCTGTAGTCCCTTTTGAAAAAATGGCTTCTGCAAGTGTATAGAATAATGCAGATATCTATTGTGATATAGGGACATTTTTCCTTATAGGGATTGCTTCTAGTGGAGAATCCCTTCATACATACAGCGCCCGACAGAGCATGTATGACCATGCGACTCCGACCACACATGCATTGCTGAACAGACTCTGTGTTCACTTGCATGAACACTTGGGTTGGGATTTTAAAGGGGTTATCTTATGGTTTTTATCACCTCTCCCTTCCCCTATTTTAGTGGGATCAGATGGTTGGCACATTCAACCACAAGCTTTTCTTTATGGATCGGTTAAAGGGTCTGTCTAGTGACCGATGCCTGGTAGTGGTGCTGTGCATGGATTAGGCTATACATTTATTTGTAAGAACTTGCAATCACAGAATTAAACTGAATGAGTGTGTTATGAGGAAGCATGATCAATTCTCCTAATATCTGCATCTCCGTAGGCCAACGGTTCAAGAAGACGGTGGTGACGTACTCTACAAAGGGTTTCAGGATGGTATTGTTCAGCTGAAGCTTCAGGGGTCCTGCACGAGTTGCCCAAGCTCCATTATCACACTGAAGAGTGGCATTCAGAATATGCTGCAGTTCTATATCCCGGAGGTGGAGGGCGTAGAGCAGGTACAATAACTATTGATACTTATAAGCATCCTAACATGTGTGTGGACTCGAGTATACGTATTTTTTCAATCTAAAATGTTGCCACCCTTCTTCATGAGAGGTGTCTGGTATTGCAGCTCGATACAGCTAACTTCACTGAGGATCCGCTGCACTACAAGAAAAAATTAATGGACAAGATAGGTGGTGTTTATGGAAGAAAAAAAAAAAAAAAGCAAAACTTTACCCTCCTTTAACCCTTTTCCTGCCAAGAATGTATTTTAGCAGCAAAGGATGAATCTGACATGTCTTTGCTGCAATTGGACCTAGCTCAGGCTAGATCGTGACTAGAACCGACCTAGAATCTTGTCCACGATCCAGTGGGAGCAGCATAGAGCTGAATGAGCAGAGGGGGAAGACGTGCTGTGAGAATTTGCCGTTCTGTGCCTTGAGACTCTGTTGTGACCCTGTTCCTGCCTTTTGTATGGCTTCAGATGACCCCCTTGGGCGGGGATAAAAGGAACTTTTGTTCTTCTACCTAATCAATCAAAAACCATATTTGTTTCTGGGTGGGGCTGGTCTACTTTTTTTTTTTTTCCAGAAAAGGTGTGAGATGATGAGTATTTGCTCGTCTTGTCATCCCTCTGTGCCTAATAGATTCCACAAGTTAATAATACATAAGTATTGCCGTGTATTGTACCAGCAATCCGATCGCTTGTTCTAGTCTGCTAGGGGAAATAAAAGAAAAAACTAAATAGAATTTTTTTTAAATAATATTTAAAAAAAGCTAATAAAGTAAACCTAACTAGTATCGCCGCATACATCAAAATCTGAATTTTTTAAATATTATGTTATGTAACTTTCCGTAGGAAAAACTAAATTCACAATGCCATAATTGCTGTTTTTGGTTACCTCGCTTCCCCAATAAAGGATTAAAAAGTCAGATGTGACCCAAAATTGTATCAATAAAAACTACAGCTCGCCCTGAAAAAAACAAGCCCTCACACCGCACCATTGACGGAAGAATAAAAAAGTTCTAACGTTTTTGTTTTTTTTTGTAAAAGTAGTGCATCATATAAAAAACAAAAACTATATAAATTTGTTATCGCCGTAAACTTATTGAACTGCAGAATAAAATTAACATGTAATTTTTACCACATACAACGAAACCCAAAAATTATAGAGGAATCCCTTTTTTTTTTTTCACAATTCCTCCCTTCAAACAATTCGTTTTAAGCTTCCCAGTACATTATACAGTACATTAGATTGTGACATTAAAAACGACAACTCTTCCCACTAAAAACAAGCCCTCATACGACTTTAAGAAAAAAAAAAAAGGCAATAAACTCATTTCTATTTCACTGCACATATAAAAAAAATTGTCATTTGTAATATACTGACGTTTTGATTTCGTCTTCTAACATCCGATTCCAGCTCTGGTCACGTGATGCGTCTCCAGTAGCAAAATCCTTACTTCCGGCACTAGCCCGTCCATGATCTGAGTTCTGTTTTCTGTCTGGCTCAATGAACGGGTACGTCATTCCTGACGTCACACTACACTGAGCGAAGCGGTGGACCGCATACTCCCTTTCTTCTGATAGTTTCCGGTCTGCTGCTAGGGGAGAGAAACACTGCTAGTCTCTGAGCATGCGTGGTTTCTACCCTAGCAGCGTTTACCACGCATGCCCACTCCTGCGCTATCACAGCGCCTGCGCGTCATTTTCTCCCCATAGCAGCGGACCGGAAACTATCAGAAGAAATCAGATGTCAGGAGCCAGTTGCTAGTAGTGCTCTCACAAGGACTCCGGCGCTGGGGTTAGGGGATTCCACAGAGTCCCGGAGCAGAGCCTATGCTAGCGCTCTGACCTGGACCCGGGCTCTGGGGAAGCCCCTGACAACACTGTCCATATATGGACAGTGATGTCAGGGGATTGCACAGAGTCCCGGAGCAGAGCCTATACTAGCGCTCTGCTCTGGGACTCTGGTTCTGGGGTCAAATAAAGTTGTTTTTTTTACCATTATGTAAGAGAGTGTTGTTTGGTACAGCACTGATATGTTGCATGTTTATTGTTAGCTCTTACTGACCTAATGAGTGCAGTAAAATGGCAACGGAGATTGTTTGTTTATATCTGGGTGTAGTAGGCGTGATGAGTCCCTGCTTCCAGCGCATTGCATGCTGGGACACACAAGCGGTGCATGCCGGGAACTGTATGACCGGAAGAGCAAGACAACGAACACACAGAGGTAAACAAACCTCTCTGTAAACAAAAGAGAATAATGGTAAATTAAAAAACAAAAAATTTAGATAACGATATTCAGGGGGCATTAATAGATAATTGAGAAGTGTTGCAGTGATTAAAAAAAGAAAAAGTATTGGAAAAACCCTTTTAAGGAACCAAAGTCCCAGACATATAACAGTCAACTAAAATGGTAGGAAAGTATGAGTACTCAATGAAGTAGTCAATCGCTAGACACCTGGAAGGGGATCTGCAGCGACCATTTCTTCTACACGGCTGAATGAAGTAAATTCCCCTATACACTGGCCAATAAGCGGCCGATGCAGCGAGCGCCAATCAACAAGACATCATTGATCGGCGCTCGTTTTCTCCAGTCACACACACGGAGCTATGGATGGGGACGAGCGGTCGTTACTCTGATCGCTCATCCCCATACATTTTTATCATGTCGACAGCGCATCTCCCGGTTTACACAGGGAGATTTGCTGCCGACAACAATAATATTTCACTTTTTTAAAACAAAACGACCAGCAGATGATCAAGCATTTGCTTGGTCATCTGCTGATCGTTCCCCTGTTTACACACGCCAATTATCGGCAACGAGCGCTATATGAACGCTCGTCTGCCCTATAATCGTCCTGTGTAAAACTCCCTTAAGTCCTCTAAAGCAACCAGCAGAGCATCGACCCTGGGTTTCTGTAGTGAGGCTACTCTTTGCCCTCGAGGTGAAGTTCCACGCCTGCCAGGTGAGGAGGTAGAGGGGTTTGCTGAGGCAATGGAAACTGATGCCAGTCTGGCTGCGAGATGAGAGCGCTCCAGCACATGATTATGGACATGATGATGGTCTGCAGTTCGCACGGAGGTACCGATTCTGGAATTCCTCGTAGCTTATGTTGTGCAATCCTCTTTTTTTCCTTCATCATCGACTTGTAGGATCTGCCCTCTGTTGAAGTGTTGTTGGTGTTGAATCGTTTCCTCGACCTTGGACAGCCTGGTTGCAAGATCAGTATTCGTGTGTTCAAAAGTGTCAATGCATGTAGCCAGCGAGGAGGCAGAGGCAGGTTGTGGGCCAGGGTCTACTGAGGCTGAAATGGAGGAGCTGGAGGAAGCAATTGATGGTGTATTCTAAGGCTGTGAGAATATAACATAGTCCTATGTGATCTCTTAAAATCATATATTTACAGGGGTCCAAGATATGAGGTGGGGTCCTCGCACTGTAGAGCTGCCTGTGTCATGCAGTCAACCAGTGTTTTTTATTCCTAACAAAGTTGTAGCTCCATGTGTGTTAAAGCGAATCTGTCACGTACCTCATGCTCTCCTTTGAGATTTTGGAGTCCAGCATACTTATAAGCTAGAGGCTCCCTTCCCCCACTCGTCGCTTGTATACAGCGTTCTACCTATTTTCTGTGCAAAGGGAGAAAGCTGTCAATCAGCGGCGGGTGGGCCCGGGGGAGCGGCAGCCCATCAACACGCCAGACTCCAGGCCCCTAGGACAATGAACCTGCAGAGCTGTGAACATGTGACAACTATTCATACATTTAGTTCAGTTTCTAGATAATGCAGGTCACATAGCGGCTTCTAGATGTCAGTGTTGCTGCTACAATTTACTTGATGATTTTTCAGGCTCCGTGTATTTACTAGACAGTCTTGCGATTTCAGCTTTTTAATCCCGTAAATTCTGATGAAACTAATTACTCGTTCTATAAAATAATAATTCTCTTAGAAATTAGCTGATAACGCGTGCGCTACAATTATCCCTTTAACTTCTGTTAATTGAGTCCTAGCTGATCAGTTAACCCCTCCCGCCGCAGCCTTTTTTCATATTTTATTTTATTTTTTTAAAATTCTGGTGTTTTTCCACCCCACCTTCTAAAAGCGATAACTTTTAAAACATTTTTTTTAGGAGTAATACCTCTCAGAATATGAGAACACAAAAATCAGATTTATTGTGGTTTTATTGTGTAGAAGTAGTAAAACAAAGAAAAAAAATATAAATTTGGTATCGCCGTAATCACACTGACCTGCAAAATGAAGTTAACATAGATGGAAAATAAAAAAAACATTAAGGCTCTCGTATGATGGGAAAGAAAAACATCCCAGAGTAGTGTACAGTCCAGAGGGAAACATTTATTCTATTTCAAGAGGGTGGGTATCAAGGACCTAATATTTGGGATCCAGTAAGGGGAGGGCCCAGGCACATCTACTGAAAGTGAATATGCTTGTATTATACCGGGAAAACACGTTCTAGTGAAGTTCCCCAAACTGCAAAGGCACTGCCTAATAGGCATATAGCCATGACAGGCCAGTGGGCATTTGTTAGGCCTCCGGCTGCCATGGCAGCCCATTGGCGACAGGCGTTTGTCACCCGTCAGCGGCCGCAGAGGGAGCCGCGGCATTTAAAGGGTTTATTAACAGCACGGATTGGAGGTTTCTCCAATCCTACCTGTTGCAGCGGATACCCGGCATTTGGTCACAGCCAGGCTCCCATGGCACAGCTTATGTGTCCGGACAATCACGTACATATATGGTGGAATGCGTGAAGGGAATCCTTCCCTTGACGTGCATGTACGTGATTGTGTTAAGCAACTTTCTAAATAGTCTTCATTTGAAGTTTCCTACCACTTTACTGCTGTAGATTCTGTGTTACTCCTTTACGTGGTGTCCGGGAAATTCTAACATAAATCTGACACACTATCCAGCCTGACTCCTCTTCTCTCCCATTTCTTTGTCTAAAAGCTGCTGATTCCGCAGGGTATCAGCTGCACTACAAGAAAAAATTAATGGACAAGATAGGTGGTGTTTATGGAAGAAAAAAAAAAAAAAAAGCAAAACTTTACCCTCCTTTAACCCTTTTCCTGCCAAGAATGTATTTTAGCAGCAAAGGATGAATCTGACATGTCTTTGCTGCAATTGGACCTAGCTCAGGCTAGATCGTGACTAGAACCGACCTAGAATCTTGTCCACGATCCAGTGGGAGCAGCATAGAGCTGAATGAGCAGAGGGGGAAGACGTGCTGTGAGAATTTGCCGTTCTGTGCCTTCAGACTCTGTTGTGACCCTGTTCCTGCCTTTTGTATGGCTTCAGATGACCCCCTTGGGCGGGGATAAAAGGAACTTTTGTTCTTCTACCTAATCAATCAAAAACCATATTTGTTTCTGGGTGGGGCTGGTCTACTTTTTTTTTTTTTCCAGAAAAGGTGTGAGATGATGAGTATTTGCTCGTCTTGTCATCCCTCTGTGCCTAATAGATTCCACAAGTTAATAATACATAAGTATTGCCGTGTATTGTACCAGCAATCCGATCGCTTGTTCTAGTCTGCTAGGGGAAATAAAAGAAAAAACTAAATAGAATTTTTTTTAAATAATATTTAAAAAAAGCTAATAAAGTAAACCTAACTAGTATCGCCGCATACATCAAAATCTGAATTTTTTAAATATTATGTTATGTAACTTTCCGTAGGAAAAACTAAATTCACAATGCCATAATTGCTGTTTTTGGTTACCTCGCTTCCCCAATAAAGGATTAAAAAGTCAGATGTGACCCAAAATTGTATCAATAAAAACTACAGCTCGCCCTGAAAAAAACAAGCCCTCACACCGCACCATTGACGGAAGAATAAAAAAGTTCTAACGTTTTTGTTTTTTTTTGTAAAAGTAGTGCATCATATAAAAAACAAAAACTATATAAATTTGTTATCGCCGTAAACTTATTGAACTGCAGAATAAAATTAACATGTAATTTTTACCACATACAACGAAACCCAAAAATTATAGAGGAATCCCTTTTTTTTTTTTCACAATTCCTCCCTTCAAACAATTCGTTTTAAGCTTCCCAGTACATTATACAGTACATTAGATTGTGACATTAAAAACGACAACTCTTCCCACTAAAAACAAGCCCTCATACGACTTTAAGAAAAAAAAAAAAGGCAATAAACTCATTTCTATTTCACTGCACATATAAAAAAAATTGTCATTTGTAATATACTGACGTTTTGATTTCGTCTTCTAACATCCGATTCCAGCTCTGGTCACGTGATGCGTCTCCAGTAGCAAAATCCTTACTTCCGGCACTAGCCCGTCCATGATCTGAGTTCTGTTTTCTGTCTGGCTCAATGAACGGGTACGTCATTCCTGACGTCACACTACACTGAGCGAAGCGGTGGACCGCATACTCCCTTTCTTCTGATAGTTTCCGGTCTGCTGCTAGGGGAGAGAAACACTGCTAGTCTCTGAGCATGCGTGGTTTCTACCCTAGCAGCGTTTACCACGCATGCCCACTCCTGCGCTATCACAGCGCCTGCGCGTCATTTTCTCCCCATAGCAGCGGACCGGAAACTATCAGAAGAAATCAGATGTCAGGAGCCAGTTGCTAGTAGTGCTCTCACAAGGACTCCGGCGCTGGGGTTAGGGGATTCCACAGAGTCCCGGAGCAGAGCCTATGCTAGCGCTCTGACCTGGACCCGGGCTCTGGGGAAGCCCCTGACAACACTGTCCATATATGGACAGTGATGTCAGGGGATTGCACAGAGTCCCGGAGCAGAGCCTATACTAGCGCTCTGCTCTGGGACTCTGGTTCTGGGGTCAAATAAAGTTGTTTTTTTTACCATTATGTAAGAGAGTGTTGTTTGGTACAGCACTGATATGTTGCATGTTTATTGTTAGCTCTTACTGACCTAATGAGTGCAGTAAAATGGCAACGGAGATTGTTTGTTTATATCTGGGTGTAGTAGGCGTGATGAGTCCCTGCTTCCAGCGCATTGCATGCTGGGACACACAAGCGGTGCATGCCGGGAACTGTATGACCGGAAGAGCAAGACAACGAACACACAGAGGTAAACAAACCTCTCTGTAAACAAAAGAGAATAATGGTAAATTAAAAAACAAAAAATTTAGATAACGATATTCAGGGGGCATTAATAGATAATTGAGAAGTGTTGCAGTGATTAAAAAAAGAAAAAGTATTGGAAAAACCCTTTTAAGGAACCAAAGTCCCAGACATATAACAGTCAACTAAAATGGTAGGAAAGTATGAGTACTCAATGAAGTAGTCAATCGCTAGACACCTGGAAGGGGATCTGCAGCGACCATTTCTTCTACACGGCTGAATGAAGTAAATTCCCCTATACACTGGCCAATAAGCGGCCGATGCAGCGAGCGCCAATCAACAAGACATCATTGATCGGCGCTCGTTTTCTCCAGTCACACACACGGAGCTATGGATGGGGACGAGCGGTCGTTACTCTGATCGCTCATCCCCATACATTTTTATCATGTCGACAGCGCATCTCCCGGTTTACACAGGGAGATTTGCTGCCGACAACAATAATATTTCACTTTTTTAAAACAAAACGACCAGCAGATGATCAAGCATTTGCTTGGTCATCTGCTGATCGTTCCCCTGTTTACACACGCCAATTATCGGCAACGAGCGCTATATGAACGCTCGTCTGCCCTATAATCGTCCTGTGTAAAACTCCCTTAAGTCCTCTAAAGCAACCAGCAGAGCATCGACCCTGGGTTTCTGTAGTGAGGCTACTCTTTGCCCTCGAGGTGAAGTTCCACGCCTGCCAGGTGAGGAGGTAGAGGGGTTTGCTGAGGCAATGGAAACTGATGCCAGTCTGGCTGCGAGATGAGAGCGCTCCAGCACATGATTATGGACATGATGATGGTCTGCAGTTCGCACGGAGGTACCGATTCTGGAATTCCTCGTAGCTTATGTTGTGCAATCCTCTTTTTTTCCTTCATCATCGACTTGTAGGATCTGCCCTCTGTTGAAGTGTTGTTGGTGTTGAATCGTTTCCTCGACCTTGGACAGCCTGGTTGCAAGATCAGTATTCGTGTGTTCAAAAGTGTCAATGCATGTAGCCAGCGAGGAGGCAGAGGCAGGTTGTGGGCCAGGGTCTACTGAGGCTGAAATGGAGGAGCTGGAGGAAGCAATTGATGGTGTATTCTAAGGCTGTGAAAATATAACATAGTCCTATGTGATCTCTTAAAATCATATATTTACAGGGGTCCAAGATATGAGGTGGGGTCCTCGCACTGTAGAGCTGCCTGTGTCATGCAGTCAACCAGTGTTTTTTATTCCTAACAAAGTTGTAGCTCCATGTGTGTTAAAGCGAATCTGTCACGTACCTCATGCTCTCCTTTGAGATTTTGGAGTCCAGCATACTTATAAGCTAGAGGCTCCCTTCCCCTACTCGTCGCTTGTATACAGCGTTCTACCTATTTTCTGTGCAAAGGGAGAAAGCTGTCAATCAGCGGCGGGTGGGCCCGGGGGAGCGGCAGCCCATCAACACGCCAGACTCCAGGCCCCTAGGACAATGAACCTGCAGAGCTGTGAACATGTGACAACTATTCATACATTTAGTTCAGTTTCTAGATAATGCAGGTCACATAGCGGCTTCTAGATGTCAGTGTTGCTGCTACAATTTACTTGATGATTTTTCAGGCTCCGTGTATTTACTAGACAGTCTTGCGATTTCAGCTTTTTAATCCCGTAAATTCTGATGAAACTAATTACTCGTTCTATAAAATAATAATTCTCTTAGAAATTAGCTGATAACGCGTGCGCTACAATTATCCCTTTAACTTCTGTTAATTGAGTCCTAGCTGATCAGTTAACCCCTCCCGCCGCAGCCTTTTTTCATATTTTATTTTATTTTATTTTTTTTAAATTCTGGTGTTTTTCCACCCCACCTTCTAAAAGCGATAACTTTTAAAACATTTTTTTTAGGAGTAATACCTCTCAGAATATGAGAACACAAAAATCAGATTTATTGTGGTTTTATTGTGTAGAAGTAGTAAAACAAAGAAAAAAAATATAAATTTGGTATCGCCGTAATCACACTGACCTGCAAAATGAAGTTAACATAGATGGAAAATAAAAAAAACATTAAGGCTCTCGTATGATGGGAAAGAAAAACATCCCAGAGTAGTGTACAGTCCAGAGGGAAACATTTATTCTATTTCAAGAGGGTGGGTATCAAGGACCTAATATTTGGGATCCAGTAAGGGGAGGGCCCAGGTACATCTACTGAAAGTGAATATGCTTGTATTATACCGGGAAAACACGTTCTAGTGAAGTTCCCCAAACTGCAAAGGCACTGCCTAATAGGTATATAGCCATGACAGGCCAGTGGGCATTTGTTAGGCCTCCGGCTGCCATGGCAGCCCATTGGCGACAGGCGTTTGTCACCCGTCAGCGGCCGCAGAGGGAGCCGCGGCATTTAAAGGGTTTATTAACAGCACGGATTGGAGGTTTCTCCAATCCTACCTGTTGCAGCGGATACCCGGCATTTGGTCACAGCCAGGCTCCCATGGCACAGCTTATGTGTCCGGACAATCACGTACATATACGGTGGAATGCGTGAAGGGAATCCTTCCCTTGACGTGCATGTACGTGATTGTGTTAAGCAACTTTCTAAATAGTTCATTTGAAGTTTCCTACCACTTTACTGCTGTAGATTCTGTGTTACTCCTTTACGTGGTGTCCGGGAAATTCTAACATAAATCTGACACACTATCCAGCCTGACTCATCTTCTCTCCCATTTCTTTGTCTAAAAGCTGCTGATTCCGCAGGGTATCAGCAGCGTTTCTGCTGCAATTTCCGCACGTTATGCACACAGGGTTTTTGCTCCATATTTCACCTCTTCTATATTGAAAAAGCTGAAATCCACAGTTACATGTGGATGAAATTTGTTCATTGGCTAGTACTGTAGTTCACTGCAGATTTTCCGCATGGAAAATCCACAGCATTCTGGTCTTGTCATCCTGCCTTAGAGATAGCAGCAGGGAGACAGAGGAGATTGTTTCCTCAAATCATAGTGTGGAGATGGGGGGAAAGCATCCAAGTCTTCAGGAATGGCAGACCACGCAATCTGTCTCGGGGAGGGAGTGGGAACTGCACATGAATCAGTGTAGTGAGAAAGCAGTACAGGAATAAAGCTATGCTGATACATGGGAGCCTAGTGAATGCAGAAGCATCCTGGAGTCACAGACCTCACATCCAGCATGTATTACTGGAAGGGAAACTTCAACAGGAAAAAAATGTCTGATACTAGGAGCAGCTTGCAAACTGCATGTCATGGGATCTGAAAAATAATGTAGATTGCATCCTGAAAATTAAGGCCCTGACACACAGGCCAATGATCAGGCAAACAAGCGTTCCCGATCAGTGCACTGTGTAATAAGGGCAACAATCAGCCGATGAATGAGCAAACGCTCGTTCATCGGCTAATCTGCTCTGTTACGCAGCATTAAAAATCATCGTTGTTTGCAGCCCATCTCCCTGTGTAATCAGTGAGAAGTGCTGCTGACAAGATCAAAATGTATGGGGACGAGCGATCGGAGTAATGAGATCTCGTCCCCATACATAAGCATTCATTGCTCCTTGTGGAAAGTGCAAACGAGCGCCGATCAACGAGCTGTCTCGTTGATCATCGCTCATTTACACGGCCCATGTCCGGCCGTGTAATAGGACCCTAAGTGCAACTTTTTTAACTCCCAGGTATTTCTTAAAATGTAAAAAAAATAATTCCCATGTCAAGGGTGTCTATAGACATTAAGTAGTTAAAGTGGCTGTAAACTGGTGCTTTTATTTTACGGTGTGGTCTTGATGACTTTGGACTACTGTAGTTTTAGTGGAAATGAGGAAGTGTACAGATCTTCTAAATGTAAACTTTGTATTGTCATAAGAAACAATATTTCTAGTAATCACAAATGGTAATTTTTAGAGCACTTCCTTGAACAATTAAATTTACTAAATCACTAGATTGCGTGTAGGTAGTGAAAGACGCTACACGTAGAGGGAATTCATTGTCTAGATTTTATTTATTTTGTTAGATTTGTCTGGACTGGTATGGGAAGATTTACCTACATAGTGCTAAACCTGCTATGCCTTACAATAGTGATAGTGGTACAAACAGTTCTTGTTAGGGTAAGCGCACATGTAACAGAAAATCCGGAACGAATTATAGTATAAGCCATGTAGAAGAGATTTAAACAAATCTCATCCACATGCTGCAGAATATTTAGCCATGGATTTCACCCCTTGGCGAAATCCACAGCAAAATATTCATGTTACATGCAGATTTTGCGGCGGATTAGTGTCCGATTTTTCTACCACATGTGCATCTAACCCTTATTAGGAGCCATAATCTCCCCAGTACATAGCCCTTTTGGTAAATTTACATGAGGCAGATTTGTTTCAGAAATTTCTGTGACTGTCCTATTCATCTGAATGGGCTTGGAGAAATCATGCAACTGCTGCAGAAACAACCCAATTCAGATGTACAAAACTGATTTTCAGTTGCAAAAATTTCTGCAACTAATCTTCTGCATGCGTGTGTATGCCCTTACACTTGTCTAAAGCTTTCTCATACATACAAGATAAATGTTAATGGATTTTGATGACAATCTAATGTGCATGGTGGCCTCCCGACTGTCCCTTGATGGAAAGTTTTGGACGTATTGGTTTTTAATGTGCACAATCCTTTAGGTAACCATACACGTTAAAATAACTAAATGCATAAAAATTTATATTTGTGGCTAGAAGTGGGACCCAAGCAAAAAATTAGATGCACCTCACATCCTAAAAGTAAAAGATCATTATGTGCAGACCTACTATGAATGCCTATGTCTACATGCACATATCTTCAGAACATCACCAGAATTGAGGAGACCAAAAATGTGGTTTTAAGCTGGACATTTAACCCCTTCCGGACATTTGTCGTAAGTATACGTCATGGAAAGCCAGTGCTTCCCGCAAAATGTCGTATACATACGACAAATGGATGCCATCGGCTCAGAAGCGGAGTCTATGCCATCACCCCCGGATGTCAGCTTTATCTTACAGCTGACACCGTGCTGTAATGGCGGGGATCAAAGTTCGCTTCAATCCCTGCCATTAACCCCTTAAATGCAGTGGTCAAAAGCGATCGCTGCATTTAAGGTGTTTGAGCTAATCGGCACCCCAGCAATGAAATCGCCGGGTGTCGGCTGCAATGGCAACCGGAGGCCTAATAGTAGCTTCCCGGTCTGCCTAGCACTGAAAACTGTAAGCCCCCGCCCGGAGGCGGGGCCTGATAACTATGACCGAATTGCTGTTTTTTGGTCACCTTGCCTCACAAAAAATAGGATAAAAAGTGATCAAAAAGCCACATGTACCCCAAAATGGTAGCAATAATAACTACAGCTCATCCTGCCAAAAAACAGCCCTCATACCACTACGTCTATCAAAAAATTAAATTAGTTAAGGCTCCAATAAGTCGGGAAATAAAAATATTCAGTTGTGCAGGCCCGAGGGGAACATTTCATCTGTTTCAAGAGGCGATTTATCGAGGCCCTAAAATTAGGGAATCAGGAAGGGGAGGGCCCCAACATATCTGCTGGAAGCGAGGGTGCCCGTATTATACCAGGACAACCCTTTCCAGCAAAATTCCCCAAACTGCAAATGTGTGCAGTGTGGACTAAAAGGGAATAAGGAAGGACATTTATCAGTGCAGAAATGATTGCTTCTCAGTGTAACACACATCTATGGATTATTTTGGGGTTTTTCTACCCCATTATTATACAACCTGACAATGCCCCTGATGTACTCTGCCCAGCTTACATGTACCCCCACATTATAAACTGAAATACCAGAAAAACTCCAAACAAAACTACTACCAAGCAAAAGCTAGGCTTCAAAAGCCAAATTGTGCTCCTTCCCTTCTGAACCCTATAGTGGGCCCAAACAGCAATTTACTTCAACATATATGGCATCGCCATACACGTGAGAACCCTTTTAACAATTTTTTGGGTGTGTGTCTCCAGTGGCATAAGCTGGGCATGATATATTTGCCACGGAAATGGCATATCTAGGGAAACATTTCAATTTTTACTTTGCACCATCCACAGCACAATCCTTTATGGAAAAGACCTTTGGGGTGAAAATGCTCACTACACCTCTTAATAAATGCCTTGAGGGGTGTAGTTTCCAAAATAGGGTCACTTCTCAGGGGTTTCTTTCATTATTTCACATCAGAGCCCTGCAATTTTGAACCAATACTTTGTAAGTCGCCAAATTAGGCCTCAACTTCGCATGGTACTCTTTCACTCCTGAGCCCTGTCGAATGTCCAGGCAAAAGATGAGTGCCCCATGTAGGGAGATTCTAAAACTGGGCAACACAGCATAATAATTAGAGAGCTGTCTTGTTATGATGGCACAAGCTGGGCACCACATTGGCATATCTATGGAAAAAAATCCCATTTTCACTCTGCAACATCGAGGCACACTAATTTCTGCAGAACACCTGCAGGGTTAACATGCTCACTACACCCCTAGGTGAATACCTTGAGGCGTGTGGTTTCTAAAATGGGGTCACTTCTTGGGGGTTTCCACTGTTGATCCCACAGGGGCTTTGCAAATGCGACATAGCGACCAGAAACCAATCCGGGAAAATCTGCACTCCAAAAGCCAAATGGCGCTCCTTCCCTTCTGAGCCCTGCCGTGTGCCCAAACAGCGGTTTATGACCACATATGGGGTATTGCCGTACTCTGGAGAAATTGCTTTACAAATGTTGGGGTGCTTTTTCTCCTTTATTTTTTTGAGAAAATTAAATATTTTGAGCTTAAGCCACGTCTTATTGAAGAAAAAGGATTGTTTTTATTTTCACAGCCAATTCAAATAAATCTATGAAATAACTGTGGGGTCAAAATTCTCGCTACACCCCTAGATTAATTCCTCAAGGGGTGTAGTATCCCAAATGGAGTCACTTTTAGGGAGTTTTCACTGTACTGGTACATTAGGGGCTTTGCAAAAAGCCACATGGTGTCAAGAAACCAATCCAGCAAAATCTGTGCTCCAAAAGCCAAATGGCACTCCTTCTCTTCTGATCCTTGTCGTGTGCCCAAACAGTAGTTCATGACCACATATGGGGTAATTCCGTACTCCAGAGAAGTTGCTTTACAAATGTTGGGGTTCTTTTTTCCTTTATTTGTTTAGAAAATGAAAAATGTTGAGCTAAAGCTACGTCTTATTGAAGAAAAGGGATTGTTTTATTTTCACTTTATAATTCAAATAAAATCTATGAAACACCTGTGGGGGTCAAAATGCTCACTATACCTCTAGATGAATTCCTCAAGGGGTGCAGTTTCCTAAATGGTCACTTTTTCTGCATTTTCTCTGTTTTGGTCCCTCAGGGGCTTTGCAAATGCGACATTACCTCCGCAAACCATTCCTGCTAAATTTGAGCTCCAAAAGCCAAATGACGCTCTTTCCCTTCTAAGCCCTGCCGTGTGTCCAAACAGCTGTTTATGACCACATATGGGATATTGTTTTACTCGGGAGAAATTGCTTTACAAATGTTGGGGTGCTTTTTCTCCTTTAGTTCTTGTGGAAATTAGAAAAAAATAGCTAAACCTACATTTTCTTTAAAAGAATGTAGATTTTCATTTTCACGACCTACTTCCAATAATTTCTGCAATAAACCTGTAGGGTCAAAATGCTCACTATACCCCTAGATAATTTCCTTGAGGGGTGTAGTTTTACAAATGGGGTCACTTTTGGGGGATTTCCATTGTTTTGGCACCTCAAGAGCCCTTCAAACCTGACATGGTGCCTAAAATATATTCTAATAAAAAGGAGGCCCCAAAATCCTCCTGAAAAGGTTTTCCTTTGCTTCTGAGGCCACTGCTTCAGTACATAAGCACACTAGGGCCACATGTGGGATATTTCCTAAAACTTAAGAACCTGGGCAATAAATATTGAGTTGCGTTTCTCTGGTAAAACTGTTACAAAAAAATGGATTAAAAATGAATTTCTGCAACAAAAAAAATGAAATTTTTAAATTTCTCCTCTACTTTGCTTTAATTCCTGTGAAACGTCTAAAGGGTTAAGAAACTTTCTAAATGCTGTTTTGAATACTTTGAGGGGTGAAGTTTTTAAAATGGGGTGACTTTTTGGGGGTTTCTAATCTATAAAACCCTAAAAGCCACTTCACAACTGAACTGGTCCCTGAAAAAATAGCCTTTCGAAATTTTCTTGAAAATGTGAGAAATTGCTGCTAAAGTTCTTAGCCTTGTAACGTCCTAGAAAAAGAAAAGGATGTTAAAAAAAACGATGCCAATCTAAAGTAGACATATGGGGGATGTTAATTAGCAAAAATTTGGTGTGGTATAACTGCCTGTCTTACAAGCAGGTACATTTAAATTTAGAAAAATGCACATTTTTGCAATTTTTTTTTACTAAATTCTGATGTTTTTCACAATTAAATGCTAAATGCACCGAGCAAATTTTGCCAGTAACATAAAGTCCAATGTGTCACGAGAAAACAGTTTCAGAATCGCTTGGATAGGTAAAAGCATTCCCAAGTTCTTACCACATAAATTGAAACCTGTCCGATTTGAAAAATTAGGCTCTGTCAGGAAGGTCAAAAGTGGCCAAGGCGGGAAGGGGTTAAAAAAGTAACAACCTATAAAATACAGGGATTACACGCCTCAAAAAGTGAGTGCTACCCCAAACACTCTACATTTCCTGAAATCAGACAACCGGAAGATTGCAATTGTGTTGATGTGGTGTTGTCAGCTATCTCCACCTTCATGTAACTTTGTGACCAACCGGAAATCTTCAGTTAAAAAATGCATTTAAACATTTGCATCTAAAACTCACTTACAAGCAGAGGTTTACAGACAAATACAATTTAAAAATAATAGATCGAGATGTGCCAAGTGCATATCACAAACCTCTAGATAAAAAATGCTAGAACAGAGGCCGTGTACTCTTTGGCGAATATTAACAAATGTGTTAAAAATATATACTGCACATGGTAAACAGCTACTATTGTACCAAAATCTAAACTATTTTATGAGTGTACAGAATGTATAAAACATAACTAAATAATTAAACATACAACTACCTTCACGTAACTTTGCATCAAACATAATTCAACTTTGCAGAACCCTAAATACCTCTTATGCGAAAAAAAATTTACTCTGCAAAAAGTAAAATGTGAGGAGTTGATCCACACCACACGTCTACATTCACAGGTTGCTAAAGAAACGCCAAAAGCGCAGTAATGCACCAACCAATTTTTGCATGCAAATTAAATTGGGGTTTATATAGGTATATCATTTTACATCCCCCAATAAAATCTCTAGGCCGTGCTCACACGTTGCGGTCATGGCGCAGTTTTTTCCGCAATTTTTCTGGTCGCAGAAATTGACGGCAGCGTGTGAATGCAGCCTAACTGTAATAAATAATTGCAAATCCCTAAAGATAATCGAATGCGTTAACTAAGGCTTCATTCACATTTGCGTCAGGGCTACGTTCTGTGGAGCTTTCCGTCAGAACGAAGCCCTGACTGACACAAATATTTTTTTTCTAATTGAACAAAGTGGAATGAATTGTTTTGTGGGGACTGTCGGTGAATAAAAATGTTGTTTCTGACTGACTAATACATTTCTGATGGATGGAAAAGATTTCAGACATTCCATTCTAGTGATAATCGTTATTTCTATGATATATGATAATGGTCATTGCTAGAGAAGTGGTCGGTGGATTTTATGTTTATGAAGGGGTACGGGCAGGATCCGGACAGTGTAAAATGTAGAAAAGTTTTATTGATGTTTTCTGTTTACAGCAAGTTCTTGGTGTGAGTTAGTTGATGCTGCGTGGAGTCCATTAACATCTGGATTAGGTTTAGAGGGGTAGTTAGAAGAGCAAGATCTCATCTTCTCAGACACCTCTGCCCCATTTGTGACCACTAGAGTGCAAGTATGCTTAAAGATTCTTAGCTGTAAAACCAGACCTGGATCGCAGTTCTAGCTGTGATCTAGCCTGAGCTAAAACCTTTAATTTTCGAAGATGTATTAGGCTGGGTTCACACGACCTATTTTCAGGCGTAAACACAGCTCCAATACGTCGGCAAACATCTGCCCATTCATTTCAATGGGTTTGCCGATGTACTGTGCCGACGACCTGTAATTTTACGCGTCGCTGTCAAAAGACGGCGCGTAAAATAACAGCCTCGTCAAGGAAGTGCAAAACGCGAGTACGAGCAATTACGTCTGAAATGCAGGAGCTGTTTTCTCCTGAAAACAGCTCCGTAATTTCAGCCGTAATTGACGTTATCGTGTGCACATACCCTAAGATATGTCCTTGGCTACAGACATGCTTCCTTGGCAGGATGTATGAAATACGTCCCGGCCAGGGAAACGGTCAAAAAGGTATTCGCTGGGGGCGTGGCTTAGCTATGGAGCCGTGAGCACGCGTCTTGGGGGAGCTCCGGATAAGCAGGCACATAACAGTGATTAACACCGGGTAAACCCGGCAGGCGATGCCAGGAAAACGCAGGGGAACTTGCCCTGGAGCCTCTCGTTCCTTACCCCGTTCCTCCGGCCGCTGCAAGAGTATGGAACGCTTCCTCTCCTCCTCACAAACAGCCTCGGCCTCTCCAGCAGCAATGGCGGACGCACTGACACCGCTTCCGGCCACTGAGATGTCGGCTCTCCTCCTTCCGCCTCCTCGGTCGCGGCCTGCACCAGCAGACATGAACCCAGCCGCTGATCCTCTCTCCTGCAGTGCGCAGAACGTGGTAAGCCCTGCATCCCCACTCACCACACTTCCCATGAGGGAACCGCCCCCCATTCCACCGCACACACATGGTTCTGAGGTACAAAATGGGCCCATGGGCTTACATGCTGATTTACACTTGCTGAGGGAAATGATCCAGGCCCTCCCCACTAGACAGGACCTTGATTCCCTGGTTACCAGGATTGAGCAAGCACACCAACAAGACATAGCAGAACTACGCCTGGAAGTGGACAGAATTGATAGTAGCTGGTTACCATGTGCAGTATATATTTTTAACACATTTGTGAATATTCGCCAAAGAGTACACGGCCTCTGTTCTAGCATTTTTTATCTAGAGGTTTGTGATATGCACTTGGCACATCTCGATCTATTATTTTTAAATTGTATTTGTGTGTAAACCTCTGCTTGTAAGTAAGGGCTCTTTCTACTGAGCAAACTGTATCTACTATTGATTCCAGAGTGGCCTCCCTGGAACGAACTGCCATTAACACTAGAACACACTTACAGTCCCTGGCTCTTCAGCTGGATGA
The DNA here is from genome assembly GCF_050947455.1 of Rhinoderma darwinii. Lineage (NCBI taxonomy): Eukaryota > Metazoa > Chordata > Amphibia > Anura > Rhinodermatidae > Rhinoderma > Rhinoderma darwinii. The sequence goes on from NC_134689.1 coordinate 351,968,700, forward strand.
TCAGGAAAATCGGGGACGCAGGAACAACGTCCGCCTGAAAGGCCTCCCAGATCTGGGCCCACGAGATGAGCTATCAATAAGGGTCCCTATTCTTTTCAACAAGCTCACCAACAGGCTGCCAGATGCGACTTTCCTCATAGACCGTATTCACAGAGTCTCTCGGCCAGGCCCGCTTGATCCGTCCACACCACGGGACGTTTTATGCCATCTACACTACTACACTGACAAAGATGCAATTGTCCGGAGTGCATGGTCACATGGTCCTATGTCCGTGGAGGGTAGTACGATCACTATATACCCTGATGTCTCGCCACGAACACTCTATATGAGACGACTTCTCCACCCGTTACTGGAAAAAATCAAGGCGGCAGGCGCTACCTACCGATGGGGTCACCCGTTCCATGTTGTCGTCAAGAATAACTCTGGCTTCTACCTTTTACGTCACTTCTCGGATCTTGATGGCCTCTTTCGATTTCTTCAAATCGACCCCTTGCCAGTTCCCGACTGGTTAGCACTGGAGAGAGTCGACCAACCTCAAAGACGCCGTCTTAGAAGACCCAGCCAACCTCCCCTCAACAGATCTATCCCTGGGGCGCCACATCTACTGCTAGTGGATCTGTCCCACAGGATCCGACCTGAGGCTTAAGAGTGACCACATGCGTTGATATCCTTTTATTCTTATGATGTTGCCTACAACTATGGCTTCATAAGGACTTAATATGTTACGTCCTGTTTATGCATCTCTCTGGTTCTCTGATTTGCTTTCTTACAGCTAATGTTCCTCTCAGTAAAACACATCAGTGCCCATATTTCCTACTAAGGAACTATGGCCGCTCCAGCTACTTAATTACTCACTTTGGACCGACTAACGGTTGCAACGTATTAGTCTGCTTACATCGTGTAGATCAGCACATGTATGATTAATATCCGTGGGTGATTCTGGGGTGTGATATTACCTATTGCTTATTATATGCCACTTGTAACAGTTCCCCCCGCATCTCACATTATCTCTAAGAAAACGGGGGAGTTATTGCTATAGCTCATATTCACAGGCATATGTTGTTGCTATTTCCATGTAGATTGCTCGTTGGGCTGCTGGCTCCCATGACAAGTATGTGGACCGACTTACGTTCGACATGCGGTCATGGCAGCCTATTTTTATTGTTTAGTTGGGTACTACTTTATTGGTATTTGGAACAGGCTACTGGGTTGCTCAACACCATGGTTTGCAGGTCTTACGTGACCCTCCCCAGTCCAATAGGGACTGAGTCGCCGATTTCGGTTCTATAAATGTATGTGCCTCCGTCGCTCTCCCTATGGCGAGTGATGGAAGAAATGGTTTACTGTTTGACTGTTGTGCTAGCTTTGCGGGGCTCCCCCCCCCCTCGTGGTTTTCCAGGTCCCCACAAATTTAACACCCTTTCTCCACAGGTTTCGCACCTACGAGGAGCCGGCCCTTGGGCCTCTTTCTTTTGTGTAATACCGTTCTTTTTCTCTTTCTTTCTTTATCTCTTTCTTTCCCACTTACTCTACCCCCGTCTTTCCGCCGCTCCCCTTTCCCTCCCTCCCTCTATCGCATCCCACAGAGAAAATGGCGCAACATATACAAGTGGACCTGAAAATAGGATCACTGAATGTCAAGGGCTTACACAGCCCTGGAAAGCAATCCATACTCTTCAATATGCTGAGAAGCAAACACCTACAGGTTGTGTTCCTTCAGGAAACTCAGCTGTGTCAACAGAAGCCCTTTAAGTTGTCCAATACTTGGTTTCCTAATGCATACCATAGTTTCTCTCCTGATATGAAATCAAGGGGGACAAGTATTTTGATCTCCAGATCCCTCCCCTGGGAACTCCTGGGATCTCACAGTGATGATGTGGGAAGGATGCTCTTACTTAAGGGATCTATTGACTCTCAGGTATACACCTTTGCCTCTTTTTACCTGCCCAACTCTGGTCAGGGCACAGCCCTTATTGGTTTTTTGAATGCCCTGGAGGAATTTGGTGAGGGTACCATAGTCCTGGGCGGGGACTTTAATGTAGCGCTAGATCCCACAATAGATACGTCAATTTCGATGTCCTAACTCCGCCGTATTCTGAGGTCCTTTCACGAGCACCAATTGGTAGACACCTGGCGACTCCTTCACCCAGCTGATAAGGACTTCTCCTTCTATTCTGCGGTGCATGACACTTACTCCAGAATTGACCTCTTTTTTACCAAGCATCATTCTCTCCACTCCATCCGTTCTGCGGACATTGATACGATCTCCTTTGCGGACCATGCCCTCGTCACCCTGACCCTCTCTCTACACTCCCCCCTCTTCCGCCAATCACAATGGAAGCTGAACCCGTCTCTTCTCTCGGATTCGGTCGTTAACGCAGATATTCAACGCTCCATAGATGACTATTTTGCGAATAATGCCACAGAGGCCACTAATCCTCGTATTGTCTGGGAGGCACACAAATGCGTGATTAGGGGTACGTTTATCAAACACGGAGCCCGGTTAAAGAGGGAACGTGCTGCAGCTACTGTCCGTCTGCTATCAGAGATTGAAATCCTTGAGATCGCTCATAAACGCTCCCGTGATCCGGATTGCCCTCCTTCATAAAAGAGAGGAACTTCGAACTCTCCTGATGTACAGGGCCAAAGCCACGCTTTCCAAATGTAAACGTCACTATTATGAATACGGCAACAAAAGCAGCAAATCGCTTGCCAGAGTGTTACGCATTCCACAAGCCCAGAACTACATACCCTCGATTATGTCCTCTGCCCAAACACGTGCCCGATTACCTATGGATATAGCCTCCACATTTCGGGAATTCGACGCCTCCCTGTATAATACAGATTCAACTAACCCTTCCACGTCAGCCAGAGACTTCAGGTCAAATATTTCTGCTTACATCGCAGATTCTGGCCTTCCCTCTCTATCAGATGATATTCTCTCTGACCTGGAAGAACCGATTACCCTGCAAGAACTTTCCTACGCTCTAAAACACTCCCGGTTGGGCAAAGCCCCTGGCCCAGATGGATTTACGCTCCCATATTACAAAAAATTCCTGTCAGCGCTGGGACCGCATTTTTTAACTTCCTTCAATTCCTTCTCCACCTCATCTCCCACCCCTCCCGACGCTCTTAGAGCGCATATTGCGGTGATTCCCAAGCCCGGTAAAGACCCCTTACAGTGTGCTAGTTACAGGCCAATCTCCCTCCTTAACACCAACATCAAATTGTTCGCTAAGATTCTGGCTGTTCGTCTTGCACCGCTGCTTGGGGAGATTGTTCATGCAGATCAGGCGGGTTTTATGGTAGGCAGAGAAGCACGGGATAACACGACTAAAGCCATCAACCTTATTCACAAAGCCAAGATATCCAATACGCCTCTTATGCTCCTGTCCACGGACGCTGAAAAGGCGTTCGACAGGGTCAACTGGACTTTTATGGAAGAAACCCTCTTACGTCTTGGCCTTAGATCTCATATGCTGGGATGGATAATGTTGTTGTACTCGTGCCCATCTGCTAGAGTCCGCGTGAATGGCATCCTCTCGGAAGGTTTCTCCATTTACAATGGCACCAGGCAGGGGTGCCCCCTTTCCCCCTTGATCTTTGTACTGACATTGGAGCCTTTCCTACGCCATGTTCGCGCTAATCCAGATGTGAGGGGTTTGGAGACGCACAACTCCGTTAACAAGGTAGCCGCCTATGCTGATGACCTACTTTTCTTCTTGACTAACCCATCTGTCTCGCTTCCCAATCTCATGCGGGAATTTCAGCGCTTTTCCAACTTATCCAACTTCAAGATTAATTTTTCTAAATCCGAAGCACTGAATATTTCCCTCCCTCCCCACCTCCTCTTGACCCTGAAACAATCCTTCAGTTTTAAGTGGACTCCGGTAGCCTTGAAATATCTGGGTGTCCGTGTTCCCCCAGATCTGATGGATCTTTTCCAATTGAACTTCCCTCCACTCCTTGCTGATCTTAAGGCGGACTGCGCCGGTGGTCTAAAGGCACTTTTACATGGTTGGGCCGGTGCACCATCTTCAAAATGAATGCGCTTCCAAGACTCCTCTATCTCTTCCAGACCCTTCCCATTACTATACCCATAAAAAATTTTAAACCGATCAACTCTCTCCAGATTTCTTTTGTTTGGAACGGTAAAACCCCTCGACTTTCACGCACGCTTCTCTGCCGATCTAGGGAATCAGGAGGGCTGGCACTCCCTGGCGTCCGCTCTTACTATACTGCATCCCATCTTGCTCGAGTGGTGGATTGGTGTAGACACGAGGGTTTTAAACCGTGGGTGGGTCTGGAGCAGAGTTTCTCATCTATACCCCTACAGGCTATCCCTTGGCTACATCGTAACCAACTCAAACACCTCCGTCATCACCCTACCATAGGCCCAACACTGTTCTGCTGCTCCCTTCTTTCAGTTCGGTCATCCCTCCTCCCGGTTCATTCCTCCAATATATCCCATACTGGGCAACCCCTCTTTTACCACCGGTATGACGGACCCAGTCTTCCGCTCATGGCAGACCTCGGGATGGTTTCGAGCAGCCCAATTTCTGAACGGCACTGATTGGCTCTCCATGGCGGACATGGCCCAGGTCCCTGACCTCTCGCCGCTAGGACATTGGCGTTCCCTCCAACTACGTCACTTTTGCTCCTCTATTTCAGCTCCTACTTCCTACCAAAGGGATAGGACTCCTCTAGAGGTCCTTTGTTCTGGTTCTGAATTGGCTAGACACGCACTGTCCGCAATATACAAACTTCTCATAGACCCCCCGGATCTACCCCTCCCTGTCTATCTTTCTAAATGGGAAGAGGATCTGGGTATCTCCTTCTCCCCCACACAAAGCCAGCGTATACTTACTATGGCCCACAAGACCTCGATTAGTTCACGATATCAAGAAGCAGGCTTTAAACTGTTGTCTCGCTGGTACAGGACCCCAGCTCGATTGCACCACATCTTTCCTACAGCATCCCCTTTGTGCTGGAGATGTGGGCAGGACAATGGTACCCTCCTCCACACCTTCTGGTCATGTACCCTTCTTACCCCGTTTTGGGAAGGCATTAGATGGGTGATAACTGAGGTCACGGGTACAGATATAACCTTGGACGCGGCCCTCTTCCTGCTTCATCACTGCGATGTTCCGGTGAATATATATAAGCGCTCCCTGCTTCACTTTTTAGTGATGGCTGCCCATCATTGTATCCCATTACGATGGAAAGATTCTTCTCCTCCTACATTGTCCCTCTGGGTTTCACAGGTGAACGACATTATGCATATGGAGGACTTGACCTCCGTTATCTACGACTCAAGCACCAAGTTCTGTCAGACATGGGCTTCTTGGATTGTTTTTCAGGACTCAGACTCCTACAAAGACATTATACGGGATCCGCATACCCCTAGGCAACCTGACTAGCGCTCTTTGCCAGTGAGATGTAATGGAGGGCCCTCCTCCCCCCCCCCCCCCTCTTGCATATTCTCCCCTGTTCTTCATCCCTCCTTGGCTCTCCTCTTCTGACCTGTTCTCTCTCTCTTAGTCCTTCAGTATGGACTTCAAGAGCCGGACCTCCGTGGCGGAGGCCTGTTCTTATTCAGAATACTTCCCTATATGGGAATGATAGCTTATATTATTTCAGCTAATATGTATGTGAAGACTGATAGTAATTTTTCTGTTGGTTTCTGTACTTTTTCTGTACTTTGTCATTTGTACCCCGTATGCTGTAAAATGGACCTTTTCGGTCATCAAAATAAAGAATTAAAAAAAAAAAAAAAAGGTATTCGCTAAAGGTTATAAATAGTTCTTTCCGGAATACCCTTTAAGGACACAGCGTTTGTTTTTTTTGTCGTAGTTTCTTTCTGAGGACGTAGCCGTATGAGGGTTTTTTTTTTATTTTTTTATTTGCAGGACAAAGTTTTTTTTTTTTTTTTTTTTGGGGATCGAGGGTGAACAAAAAAAACAGCAATTCAGCCATTGTGTGTTTTGTTTTTAAATCCAGCAATCACTGTGTATTATACATAATGTATTCATTTAATAGTGGAGGTCATTACGGTTGCAGCGAAAGCAAATATGTATTTTCTTTTATTTTCTCCATAATTATGCATTTTGTAAGGGATACATTTTTTTGCTGTGAACTCGTAAGAGAGATGCACCCCCTTCAAAACCGCTGATTGGCGGGGGTTCCGGGAGTCAGACCCCGACCCATCAGCTATTGATAGCCTGTCCTGAGGATACACCATATATTTTTGCTGGCTGGATAAAAAGACTTTAATTATTTTAGTCCTTGTAGTGGACTTAAAACTTTGATAATTTAATTGCTTCTATATTACACTGCAATACTGTATTGCTGAATATTAAGCATGTCCGTGTTTGGCCTCCTTCTCAAACACTTTTTTCAGCTTTTTAAAATGGCATGCGTTTCAAACTTTTTAATGGCGTTTTTACACACATTTCTGCTGGCAGTTCTTATTTAGTATAATTTTGTGCATGGGTGTTTCCTGGATTTCTAGAAGTCCTATAGAGATGCCTTCAGAAAAAAACGCCATACTTCGAGCATGCTGCGTTTTTAAAATAACACCAAACTCCATAAACCAAAACTCTGTATGCCGGCTTTCTCATATTTTACTTTAAACTTTAAAGTAAAATCTGGCCTCAGTTTTTGGGGGAAAAAACGCTGTGAAAACACCACTTAAACCATGGGTAAACGCTAAGTGTGAATCCAACCTTATACTAACCGACAACCTATTAGGCCACTGATGGGGTCACAGAGGGAGCCCCCTCCTTCTATATAGCCACTTCATTGCATATGCGGCATTTAAGGGTTTAAGTGTTAGTAATCCGAATTGTCTCAGATCCCCACCATTGCAGCAGGTCGTTAGCTGACACCCACCTCTGATGCCGCCTGCACAGCTGTTGAGCTTGCACCGTATATTTAGGGCACTGTGCAGGAACTACATCCCGCCATTGCTGTAAATGTATGGTGCAGGAAGGAGTTAATATGTTCGCTCTGCTGAATGAGTACATATTTATTTTTATGAAGGGAGGGGAATGGGCTGTTGCCAGACAGCGGGAGCTTAACTTCATGGGAGCAAAGCATCTGGCATTTTGAAATCCAAGATGATCAATTCTTCATTCACTCTACATCTTCCGTTGGGAGAGAATAGGGTGGCTCCAAACACATTTGATTGCAAAATCGTCAGTTTGACCAAGCTTTGTCTTGTGTATGGGCACCATGTTTGTGGCTCGTCTCCCTTTTGACCAGTGAAATCTACATGCACAATTAAAGCATGCATGTATATGGGGAGGTCAGCGGAGATGGCTATCTTCTGTGTGCGGCCTGCCTAGAGAGGGTGGGAGAGCATGAATATACTGAATCATATCATAGAAAATGTCATATCCCCGTGCTCAGCATCTCCCCCTCTATCCTATGCTGCTCTGATCGGGGTGACTTGACAAATCCAGTTTAAGGCAAGCCATTACCATTAGATAAAATATTAAAATCCAACATGGCTGATTCTTCTTTCTCTTGAGTTCTGCCATTAGGGGGGCTGTTGGTATGCCGCCATACAGTCCGTTTTAAAGGGGTATTCCCATCTTATAATGTTATGGCCTATTGCTAGGATATTCCATAATATTATGATCAGTGAGGGTTTAACCTCCAGGATCCTGCAAGTCTCAATTGACATTACATTGTTAGCATTGAAAGAGACCGGTCCACCAACAAAAATTTAATGTCTAAGACCTCAATATGGACCTGTCTGGAACAGATCCGCTTTAAGAAAAAAAAATTAAAAAAAATCCACTCTTGTATAAAAACGTTTACAGCTGAAGTAAATTCTCCTACCATGTTTAATGTCTTTTTATTCAGAAATTCTTAACTTTCTCTCATTTTTTAATAGTTTCTGTAGCTTTCTGCCAGGTGATCTTTGTAGAACTTTTTCTCTCTGCACCATCTATAATGTCACAGTTACTTAAATAGACACGAAGTCTAAAGCCTATCTTCACTCTGGTTTTGTTTTTTTTAGGTGATTGGTGATGAGGATGATGATGAAGCTGTTGGACAAGAACCTGCTTCTTCCTGAATATCCTAAACACTGAGGCCATGACTGTTGTGCCACCGCTGATACTATTTATGTGCTTTATGGGCCTGGGGGTCTCTGGTCACTTGTTCACAGAGTCCGTGTTTTATTTGACCATTGCAGTTTTGGAAATGAAAGCTGAGTTCTGATTGGAGGTGAAGGGAAACCGGACGCTTTTTCTTTGTACAGTTTAAGATATGTGAGGCTCATGGTGACATTGCCTCTCAAACAAAAAAATATGTTCATTCTAATGTGGAAACAGCTGACTAGATCTTTTAGAGAACGCACATTTTAGGTTATTGGCCCCTCTTTAGTATGTTCACCCCTGTTTAATTGTTTTGCTGAATTATTTATCAGTTTAGGAGAAAAATAAAGAATAACTTCATCCAGACATGAACATTTTCTGTGTTTATATGGAAACATTTTGTTTCTTTCAATTTATAATTAACATTTGGATGAATATATTGGTCTAGTTTGTTCTTTTTATTGCTGTTTGTGGTTGGATGACACTAAGTCTGATATATATTACTTTTTGTATGTGGTAGCATCTGATGCTGAAAACTTGGCCATAGATATAGATTTTTCCAAAACCGAAATTACGAGGAGTGCTAGAATGTGAGGAGTCCACGCAGGCCGGGCCAAATAGACGTCTCTACAAAATAGACGTACAAAAAACAAACACGCAAAATATAGTGTATCGGGGATGTGACTAGACCTCCGCTCCTTGTGAGACCATAAGAATACGCACCAAAAGACACAACCAGTGTAGTGGGGAGTCGAGGAAAGACCCCGACCAATGAGCAACATACCCCAAGGCGGAACGTCGAAAATAGAAGGGTGAAGAAAAAAAATAAGAGGTGGGACCAGAGTAGAGCGAGATAGGGGGAAAGGGAGAGAAAGGAGATGTGAGGGAAGGAGACCACATGCAATCACAGTCGGACAAACAGACTGGGTCGAGAGAAGTGGGTTCAGACCATCCTATTCTGGAAAAAAGGATGGACTTAATACGTTTTCACACAACGTACCAGTAAAAACATATTTCTGTAAATGATGCAGTGGTATGATGCAAATTGGCCACAAGATCCTCCATGAGCATAATCTCTCTCCGATTTTAGCTCTCTGTCTATTACATGATCACAGGGCTGTACAGTATACCGGTCACACACTGTCACTAATGTACACTGCTCTTTCAATGCTGTATATGAACAAATCTTGAGGGCAAAAAAAATAATAATCGCTTCATCCTTCTCTCTATTCTGGTGGTCACTGACAAGATGGGCTTCAGTGATTTATAAATGGTGCCAAAGAGTCAGGTGGATAATTTTGAGACTGGTAAACAGAAGTAACTTGCGCTCACATGGACATGGGTTATAACCCCATTTGACGATTCCTACCACATTCTCTACACTTCAGTAGAAAGATGGGCACAGTCTTCTCCATTAAAGTTTGGGAGCTATGGAAAGAGCAGTTCAAACAGCACACTGCTCTGTCCATAACTCCCAGAGACTACAGTGGAGAGATATGGAGAATGCAGCAGGGGGGGGGGGGGGGGTCACCGTACCAGTTTTCCCAATGAGTGAGTGAGGTGTATTTTATTTTTCAGTGGAAATCTTTATTCTCAAAAAAAATAAAAAATAAAAATAATTCCCCACATTTATTGTATCTTATCTGTTATAATCATACAATGATGTGTCATTTTGTTATGAATCAAATTAATTTGAAAATGACCGTTTTATACTATGGAAACAACCCATTAAAAAAAAAACAGCACTGCTAAACCATAACCGGTTTTTGAATGTCTAATCACTATGTAGATGTAACAAAAACAATCATACCATTCAAGATTTTCTTGATGTCCACTGAGGAAACCTAGATATAAATAACTACACAGATTGTACCAATATATTGAGAACTAACTATCTAGGATATTGCTATAAATGATCCGCCTAAAAAATGAAGAACTAAACCAAACCTCAAGTGACTACATATCCGCGCTACATAAAACTGATGTTCTCTATATACAACAAAAAAAAAAATCATGCCTATAAACCGTGAGATTAGACCTGTACACACCTTGTTACAAGTAACAGTGCAGCCCCTACACGCGTCCCACGTCCGCCCCACCAAGGGGTGCCTCCTGACAAGGCCAATGTGAAATGCGAGCCAGCCTTGTCAACTTGATAAGGGTGGAAAAAAAAAAAAGTTGTTGTTATAAATTATCCCCATCTCTTGGGTATAAAAACCAATAACATTTCTGCCCCGCACCCAAACGCACACACATAAATACACATTGCAAAAAGAGAATTAAAAAAAAAAGACAAAGCATACAATGTCACAGCAGCTTATCATCCATATTAAACTGTATTTTTATATCCTGGAAAACCGTGAGCAGAGATGTGAGATGTCATTGTACATGACCGTGTAGAGTTTGCTAAAGCTCCAAGCAACGAGACCTTTTATTTGCCTTACTCCAGTAAACGTCCTCATACTGAAAGAGCAAAGTTTACATAATAAATCCATTCCCTTTCAAAACTGGCCTCCAAACCTATTCATTTGGATTATTACCTTTCATGCATGTAAAGTAATTGAGTTTTTGTTGATTTAAAATAAATAAATAACGAACTTTATGAAATGTCAAATAAAAAAAAGAAAACCTGCGTAATCTTTTCTAGTTGTAAAGGAGAAAATGCAGGAAATCACAATAAGCTATTGGCACATAAAATTTACACAACCTAATAGCATTACAGTCCAGAAATCGGGACCGCAACAATGAAGGGTATCCGTCTTCTAAAAAACATGTATCCATGGAGTTTGATATAATACTTGGCAACGTGTGCCCTGTCCCAGTAAAACAGGGGCAAGCCATTCATTTCAACCACAACGTGCGATCTAGAAAACTAGCAAACAAACAAAATGATGTGCAGTGCCTTATGCTGGAAACGAAAGAAAAAAGAAAACGGGCAATCCACCTGGATCTGAGAGTTAATTGTCATACAAGGCCCTATGAGCTACAGTAGGGAATCTGATAAAGAACTGTTCAGACACTATTAGAACAACTGGGTTTAGGGGTCCCATGGAAGACCAAGAGTCCTCAAATGAGGGGTATCGGGAGGAAATGGTACAGGGGGAATTGAACCATCTATCCCAAATCTTGTGAAAATTGACATCTTTATTTCTATGATAAAAGATCCACTTCTTGAGAGGTAAAGTGGAATTGATTGAGTGGGTGTCATCCAAAACACCATTCTCCTAGCATGATATAACCTCACAAAGAAAGACACGGTCAGCCAATGAGGGGAATGATTCAGGATCTATGAACAAGAGGCAAACCTTGGGGGTCATCCGGTATTGTGAATCCCATGGCATGGTGGAGAAATTTATGGATTTGCTTCCAGTGACCCGCTGAGGACCGGACAGAACTACAGTAAATGGAAGAGGGTGGCAGAAATCTCCCCACATTTTGGGTATACATCCAGAAAGCCCGAAAGTAATTTCATGGTTATTTGTTTGTTCCTGTTAGGCTAAATCATTAGGTATACATATCACAGGATTTTCTGGTACCAAAACATTATACAGTGCTGTGAAAATTTATTTGCCCTATTCCCAATTTCTTCTAATTTTGCATATTTGTCACGCTTGAAAATAAATAATGATTTCATTTATTAAAGGAAAATTGCTGTTCAGCCCTCTCTGGCCCTAAGTAAAAAGTAATTGCCCATTTTGCTACTAATTCAACCAGTTACATGTGGCGTAAATCTAACGCCGCATTCCACCATAAGAATATCATACCAACGATCAAACATGGTGGTTGTAGTGTGGTGGTCTGGTGCTTCTTTGTTTCTGCAGGACTTGGAAGACCTGCCATAATTGATGGAACCATGAATTCTGCTCTCTATCAGGAATCCTGAGGAGAATGTCCGCCCGTCAGTTTGTGACCTAAAGCTCAAGCGCAGTTGGGTTGTGCAGCAGGACAATTATCCAAAGCACTCAAGCAAGTCCACTACTGAATGGCTCAAAATAAATTAAATTAAGGTTTTTGGAGTGGGAGAGTCAAAGTCCTGACTTAGATCACATTGAGATGCTGTGGCGAGACTTTAAATGGGCAGTTCATGCTCAAAAACCCTCCAATGTAGCCGAATTAAATCAATTCTGCAAAGAAGAGAATTGGCCGAAATTCCTCCACAGCGATGTAAAAGACTCCTCGCAAGTTATCTCAAATGTTAGATTGTAGTTTTTACTGCCAAGGGTGGCACAACCAGTTAAAGGGAGTAGGCCACAGAAATAATGATGTAAGCAATAAAATCTTAACCATAATTGGTATATCCCAAATTCCCAATGCATGCATTGCTGTGTTTTGTTGCCTCGCTTCCCAATATAAATGGAATAAAAAGTTATCAAAAAGTCGTATGCACCCCAAAATGATACCAATAAAAACTAGAGATTGCACCACAAAAAAAAACAAGCTCTTACACCGTGGCTCGCGGAATGTGACCAACTTTTTTTGTTTCCAAATTAGTTTTTACTTTGTAAAAGCAGTACATCATAAAAAAAATATATAAATTGGTATCGCTCAAATTGTATTGATCCGCATGTTGAACGCCGTAAAAATGAAACCCAAAAAAGAAAGGAGGAATCACTTTTTTTTTCACATTCCACCTTTCCCAGTACATTGTATGGTACCAATTAAAACTAAAACTCCTCTAGCAAACAAACAAGTCCTCATACAGCTACAGTTAGGTCCAGAGTTATTTGGACAGTGACACAATCTTCATGATTTGGGCTCTGTATGCCACCACATTGGATATGAAATGAAACAACGGAGATGCAATTCAAGTGTAGACTTTCTGGTTTAATTCAAGGGGTTGAACAAAAATATCCTGTGTAACGTTTAGGAATTGCAGCCATTTTTCTAAACAGCCCCCTCATTTCAGGGGCTCAAAAGTAATTGGACAAATTAACATTACCATAAATAAAATGGGTTTTGTTAATACTGTGTAGCGAATCCTCTGCAGGCAATGACTGCCTGAACTCTGGAACCGATGGACATCACCAAACGCTGGGTTTCCTCCTTTGTGATGCTTTGTCCAGGCCTTTACTGCAGCGTCTTCAGTTGTTGCTTGTTTGTGGGTCTTTCTGCCTTAAAGAGGCTCTGTCACCAGATTTTCAAACTCCTATTGCAGCAGATCGGCGCTGCAATGTAGATATCAGTAACGTTTTGTTTTTTTTCAAAAACAAGCATTTTTGGCTAAGTTATGACCATTTTTATATTTATGCAAATGAGCCTTTCTTATGTACAACTGGGCGTGTTTAAAGTTATGTCCAACTGGGCGTGTATTGTGTGTGTACATCTGGGCGTTTTTACTTGTTTTACTAGCTGGGCGTTGTGAATAGAAGTGTATGATGCTGACGAATCAGCATCATCCACTTCTCTTCGTTACCACCCAGCTTCTGGCAGTGCACAGACACACAGCGCTCATCTGACGCAATGAAGTTCCTGTGGGAGGAAGTGAGTGACGTCACAGCGTGATCTCGCGAGGACACACTGTGTGTCTGTGCACTGCCAGAAGCTGGGTGGTAACGAAGAGAAGTGGATGATGCTGATTCGTCAGCATCATACACTTCTATTCACAACGCCCAGCTAGTAAAACAAGTAAAAACGCCCAGATGTACACACAAAATACACGCCCAGTTGGACATAAGGCTCATTTGCATAAATATAAAAATAGTCATAACTTGGCCAAAAATGCTCGTTTTTGAAAAAAAAAAAACGTTACTGTTATCTACATTGCAGCGCCGATCTGCTGCAATAGGAGATAGGGGTTTGAAAATCTGGTGACAGAGCCTCTTTAAGTTTTGTCTTAAAGAGGCTCTGTCACCACATTAGAAGTGCCCTATCTTGTACATAATGTGATCGGCGCTGTAATGTAGATTACAGCAGTGTTTTTTATTTAGAAAAACTCATTTTTGACGGAGTTATGACCTATATTAGCTTTATGCTAATGAGTTTCTTAATGGACAATTGGACGTGTTTTACTTTTTGGCCAAGTGGGCGTTGTACAGAGGAGTGTATGACGCTGACCAATCAGTGTCATACAATTCTCCCCATTCATTTACACAGCACATAGTAATCTTACTAGATCATTATGTGTAGCCTCATACACACACACTAACGTTACTCAAGTGTCCTGACAATGAGTAGGCATCACCTCCAGCCAGGACGTGATGTCTATTCAGAATCCGGAAACTTCAGTAACGTTTGTGTGAGATTTACAGCAAGGCAAGAGTAATCTCGCGAGATTATGCTGTAAACTGTCATTTAATGTCATGTATTTGCTCTCCTGAAGTCTTCTCTTTATGGTAGACTTAGATACTGATACACCTACTTCCAGGAGAGTGTTCTTCACTTGGGTAGATGTTGTGAAGAGTTTTTCTTCACCATGGAAAGGATTCTGCGATCATCCACCACTGTTGTCTTGCGTGGACGTCCAGTCCTTTTGGAGTTCACAAGATCACCAGTGCGCTCTTTTTTTTTCTTTCAAGAATGTACCAAATTTAATAGCTTTTGAGATAATTGTCCAATTACCTTTTGGTCCCTTGAAAAAGAGTCAGTTACATATTAAAGAGCTGTAAGGGTATGTTCACACGGCCTATTTACGGACGTAAATCGGGCGTTTTTGCCCCGAATTACGCCCGAAAATAGCGCCTCAATAGCGCTGACAAATATCTGCCCATTGAAAGCAATGGGCAGACGTTTGTCTGTTCACACGAGGCGTATATTTACGCGCCGCTGTCAAATGACGGCGCGTAAATAGACGCCCGCGTCAAAGAAGTGTCCTGTCACTTCTTTGGCCGTAATTGGAGCCGTTACTCATTGACTCCAATGAATAGCAGCGCTAATTACGGCCGTAATTGACGCGGCGTTCAAGCGCCTGCACATGCCGTTACGGCTGAAATTACGGGGATGTTTTCAGGCTGAAACATCCCCGTAATTTCAGCCGTAACGGACGCCCTCGTGTGAACATACCCTAATTCCTAAACCCTTCCTCAAATTAGGATGTGAATACCCTCAAATTACAGCTGATAGTCTGCACTTTAAGCCCATATTGATTATATATTATATATGTATTTACAATATGTTTTGGTAAACCGCTAAAATGCCAAAACTTGTCACTGTCCAAACAATTCTGGACCTAACTGTATGTTGACGAAAAAATTTAAAAGTTATGGCACTCAGCATGCAACAATGGAAAAACTAATTGTTTCGAAGGGGTTAAAAGTTACATTTTGTGTTTTCTCGTGTTGTCTTTATTTTACGTTAAAATGAGTTGAATGATCTGAAACATTTAAATGTGACTAATTAGCAAAAATAGAAGAAATCGGGTGAGGGGCAAATTCTTTTCCACAGCACAGTACATTGTCTTAACACATTCTAAAACCTCTCAGATTCATAGCAGGCCAAGTATTCCAGCTTCCATCACCTCAACAATGCTATAGTGCCTTAGATAGGGATAGCTCTCAACCAAATACTCTCTATAAACAGCACTATCCCCTCCTCCGCAGAGTGATGTTTGAATCTCGGAATCGCCATCCCTCCTGCATCCGTAGGTCTTTGGCGACAAGATCATTTTATTCTGGGCTGTTTTCCTCTCTAAATTAAATCCCTAAACAGACTTAAAAAAAAAAAAATCTGATCAAGTAACCATGTTAGTCTATTTGAAATTATGTACAATATTGATGGGAGTAGCACAATTTTTATATGTGCAACACGCCCTGCCAGATTTATTTGCAGTCTAGAGCAGTTCTTTGTCTTTCCTCTTAGGGTATGTTCACACGATGAGAGGCATTTACGTGTGAAAAGACAGACTGTTAACAGCTGCCTCGTTTCACACGTAAATGCTCCTCGCATTTTGCGAGCCGTCTGAGACGCTCGTAAATCTTGAGCTGTGCTTCATTGAGTTCAATGAAGAACAGCTCAAATTACGTGGCAAAGAAGTGTCCTGCACTTCTTTGCCGAGGCAGTCTATTTACGCGTCGTTGTTTGACAGCTGTCAAACGACGACGCGTAAATTACAGGTCGTCTGCACAGTACGTCGGCAAACCCATTCAAATGAATGGGCAGATGTTTGCCGACGTATTGCAGCCCTATTTTCAGGCGTAAAACGAGGCATAATACGCCTCGTTTACGTCTGAAAATAGGTCGTGTGAACCCAGCCTTATATTGAGCTTGGTATGGCACTGTACACGGCCAGAGCTCATATGACAGCCATAGGTACACAAGGTAGAGCCATCTGCATCCGGCCTGTATGGCAGCACACTTGGTACTTCAGACCCATACAGCAGAACACAATGATATTCTCTGCTAGAGGCAATGCTTCTGGGTGAGAAAAGCTCTGTAATACAGCGTCTGATGGGACATGCTGCCATTGTTTTTGTCAACTTTTGTATAAGCCCCACAGAAAAAAACACTTTGTATGTCTCCGTATAAAATCAGAGGCATATAGAGATACAGTACGGCCTAGACGTCTACGGGGGTGGCGTATAATGGCTCTGTACAACTCTGAGCTTGTATGGAGCCTGAATTCGGCTGTGTGTATGAAGTCTTAGGCCTCGCTCACACGAGCTTGTCCGATTTGCCTTTGCAGAAAATGGGCCTTGTTTTAGGCACATGACTGTCTATATGGCATCAGTGTGGTTTCCATGTGGCATTTGCTTTTCTCATCCATGTTTCTCACTTCCTGGTTTTACAGTTTTTTTCTCTCCATTTCTTTAGCAACCGATGCGTGAAACACCGACGGCACACAGATGTCATTTGCCTGTTGTCCGTTGTTTTCTCGGACCAATTGGCTCCAATGGGTGACAAGCTCTGCAAAAATTTGACCATAATAAAACATGCAGTGAGTTTTTCGCAACGAACACGTGCTCCGTGAAAAAACACGGATGTGTGAATATCCCCATTGAAATGCATTGATCAGTGTGCTGTCCTTAATTTAAACGGACATCTTGTGGACACGAAATACGGCTGTGTGTATGAGGCTTTACCGCAGCGGAAATTACGGCTGAAAAACCGACACCACAATGTGCGGTTTTTCGGACAGACTTTGCTGCTGGTTTCAGGTCGGATATGCTGCGTCGTTTTTACGCAGCGTTTCCGACACGTGGAAACCTGGCCTAAAGGAGTTTTGGCTGTTTTCTTTTTTGCACTTTTACAGACTGCTGTGTTATTGCAGAAATGCGTCAAAAAACAAAAAGGCGACGAATTTGTCAGGTATGTATACATCGTGAGGGACCTATGATCATTAGAATCTCGGTCGGGCTGGAATTTGCAGCTGTAATAGGGGTGCAGAAATGCACTGGTATTACACTTGTGTGAAACTGGCTTAATAGTTTGCCTGCTGTATGCAATTTTACTATTTTAATAAATTTTTAACATATGCTGAAATGTTTATAAATTCTATAGATGATATTCTAATCATTACATGACCGATATGTAGAATATCATCTATTTTCACTGTTTGTATTTTAACTTTAAGCATGGATTTTAGCATTTACGGTATAAACAACAGAAGGAGCGGAGTTCTATGTGCATGTCCATAACCTTATCTTATCCTGTCTAGACACCCTCCTCCATGTTCTGCTTGCTTCACTCCAATATATCACATCCTCTATCAGCAGCCCCTCCTCTCCTCCCACTCTCAACAAAAACAAAATCATTGAAGAAATAACGTCTAATGGAGTCCTGTAGAATTCCCTAAACCAGCCAATCCCTTTAACACCAAATTCAGATGGCCGTAATGCAGAAGCTTTTAAAGGAATTGTCCAGGATTAGGAACATGGTTGCTTTCTTTCAGCAACAGCGCCACACCTGTCCATGGGTCGTGTCTGGTATTGCAGCTCTACTCAATTGATGTGACTGGGTTAGAGCTGCAATACCCCACACAACCTGCCAATAGGTGGGGTGCTGTTTTTGAAAAAAAGCAGCTATGATTTTCTAATATCGGTCAACCCTTTTAAGTGTCCATATTACGGCTGCATGGCCTGGACTCTCCATGGTTCAAGCGTAACAAATTTAATAGGGTTGTATAGTTTAGAAAAACAATTTCCATACCCCCAATTAGGGAATACTGTAGAAATAGAGTGGGGGGGGGGGGTTTCTTTGTTTAGGATCCTCATCTCGTGTTCAGAGCAGAGAGCAGTTACAAAGAGTGTCTCTCGCGCTGGACGACCTATCCTATCCTGTATTAGGGTGCTGTCACATGTTGCGTAATTGTCTTGTATTCCTGCAGCATAAAAATTATGCTGCAGAAACTTTACAATGTATGCTTATGGGAAAAATCTTCCGCAACGCAAGGAATTTAGAAAACTGTCTGATTAACAATATTTTTCCCATTGGACATTGTAAATTTTTCAGCAACATATATTTTTACGCTGGAGAAATACAAGGCACATACGCCACGTGTGACTGAACCCTAAGGGTATGTTCACACACTAAACAAAAAACGGCTGTAAAATATGGAGCTGTTTTCAAGGGAAAACAGCCTCTGATTTTCAGCCGTTTTTTAAGCATCAAGCGTTTTTTGAAGTGTTTTTTGCGGCTTTTTTTGGAGCTGTTTTTCTATTGACCCAATGAAAAACGGCTCAAGAAGTGACATACACTTCTTTTTACGGGGCGTTTTTTTACGGGCCTTTTTTTTCCAAACTGCCGTGTAAAAAAAAGTCCAGTCGGAGCCGTTTTTCCCATTGAAATCAATGGGCAGATGTTTGGAAGCGTTCAGCTTCAGTATCTTCGCCTTTTTTCCGAGCGTTTACGGCCTGAAAAACGGCTAAAAATAAGCCGTGTGAACATACCCTTAGGGTATGTGCACACACACTAATTACGTCCGTAATTGACGGACGTATTTCGGCCGCAAGTCCCGGACCGAACACAGTGCAGGGAGCCGGGCTCCTAGCATCATAGTTATGTACGATGCTAGGAGTCCCTGCCTCGCTGCAGGACAACTGTCCCGTACTGTAAACATGATTACACTACGGGACAGTTGTCCTGCAGCGAGGCAGGGACTCCTAGCATCGTACATAAGTATGATGCTAGGAGCCCGGCTCCCTGCACTGTGTTCGGTCCGGGACTTGCGGCCGAAATACGTCCGTCAATTACGGACGTAATTAGTGTGTGTGCACATACCCTAACACAAACACCCATTGATGTAAATGAGCACTGTGTAATGCTTAATTTCTCCTGTGATGGCGCTGCAGCGAAACTTGACATTTACTACCAGGTTTTCTCACAGATAGCTTTTAATCGTTGAGGGTCCAAGCAGGTAACTTTGTGATCAACTTATTTTCAAGAGACACTTCTAACAAGTAGGGATGTCTGAAGTGGAGAACCCCTTTAAATCATCATAGAATCCTATAGTGTTCTAAGTTCGGTTCAAGTTGAATCGTGAGGCGTCCAGGTCTTGTGGCCGTAATATGGATGCTAAAATGTAGCTGCACATAGACAGCAAAGTAATACTATGGGCACTATTTGCCATACGTAATGGTTGTCACCCAGAATTTGATACCACAACTTATGGACTTTACTATAATAAATCAACTAATTTGAGAGTCATCATCAGAATCTCATGATTTTTTTGGTGATGAACACATTTCCTATTTAGAAATCACAGATTTTAGCCATCATAAAAGGGTATCGGAAAGAAATGTCTAGTCATAACTGTGAGTCAGTCTGAATGTAGTGTGCTTGTAAATTTTGTTATTGAACCTTGCTCTTAGTAAGGGTGGGGTCAAGCTTAGCTTGTAGTCGTCACTTAAAAAAAGTACTTTTTGTTTTTTTACTCCCTTTCTGACATATATGCAACGTCCCCTGAGAGAAAATTAGTAAAGGGAGGGAGTTTGTGTACAGTGACATCTTGACAATGTGACCTGGTCAGGAGCTCACTAAGCAAACACTTATATAGATATGATAATGTAACCCCCTTACAGAACAATACCCCCAGCTGGCAGTGAGGACTCGCCTCCGACACCCCTGAATTATGACTTTTTCATTATCTGGTTCTAATTGTCTTTACTATATTTGCCCATAGACATGACCCCCCCCCCCCCCCCCCATTATTTTCATTAGCATACACTGAATGATATCCGCAGTGATGGGAATGATTTTCCATGTTCAAAATTGTTCCCAATGTGGTAAAAAAAAATTTGCACTGTATTTCCTTGTTGTACAGCTGGTTAAACAGCTATTAACCACTCGTAGTTAGGCTTTACTTCACCCAGGGCCGGTACTTTTAAATACCCTGGCAAAGACAGATTGGCACCCTCTTGACACCTAGCTATGCCTCTGGGTAAAGTATTGTGTCATCTATCAGTAAAATAGACAAATTTCCATTAATTCAGTCCAATTTTTTGGTATTATAGACATATTATCCATTATGGTCTGATTTCTAAAACTGAAATACGTTGAAATTTGATGTGCCAAATTTATTAAGAGGCGCACCCCTCTTAAAAAAAATGTAAAGCATCTTTGGCTGTCCGTGCGCCATTGAAATCTATACCTGGACTTTTCAACGCCAGAATTGTGGTGCTGATGCTGTGTGTAGTGTTTTGCAGTGTCACAGCCTACGCCACTATGATTTAATGGAGCAGATTTATCAATGCACAGTATTTTATACATTGAAAAATATGGTGTTTTAGCTGAATGTCATATCTACCAAGTTCCTGCACCACTTTTTTAGACACATACGAATATGTCAGGTAAAGGTTGGCAGGGCTTCAAAGTCCATGACCAGTGGATGGGATAACTTGCTCCTTTATTAATAACCTTAAAGAAACACTCCGAGACATATGTTGGATGAACTTTGGCTAAGGCGATTTATTAAATACAACCTTTCTCTGTACATCCGTACAGAAACCCTCAAAAACGTTAGCCACCCATATCCCATAACTGTTATCCAAATCAATCAAAATTGAACATAAATGAACATAAAATTAACATTTCACCAGAAAGGGGATGGTCTTCATGCCCCACCCAGTTTACAACTAAGTGAACATGCGCTCAGACTCTCCTTTTTTCAGCCTACCTCACCCCCCATGCTGACTAACCCCCGCTGAGAGCCAGCCGAATGACACATCATGCCGGCTGCGCTCCCCCAACCAACGCCAAGGCCTCTTCCAAGCCATACAGCAGCCCGACGTTGAATATGTCCAGGCCAACGTCCGTCAGATGCACCCCATCCGGACGGAACAATCCAGACATCCCGCCTTCCAACAGATGGTGACGCACCACAACACACCCAAGGAGACGTACAAAAGAAGCCATCTCCTTGTTAACCTTCCCACGGGAGCAGCATAATGCTCCAAAGTCTCTGGCGTTTCTCCACACCTTCCTTGGCACCATTTCCGACCAGACCAACCAAACTCCAGGCAACAAACCCAGCAGGCGGACCACATCCCTGTTCATGGCACAAATCAAGTCCCTCTGCGTCCTCTGTCCAAGATCGTTGCCACCAACGTGTAACAATAATATCTTCAGATGACCCACCATTCTTGCCAGACGAATCACCTCATTCACGTCATCCCATCGCAAACCCCTGTAGCCGAACCAACATAAGTCCAACTTTACCATTGGGAATCCAAGCCTCTCTCCATTTCGCCTAATTCCAGCCCTCTGATGAGCCCAGTAGATGAACGAGTGCCCGACAATCCACGCCACCGCCGGAGAGGAGCCTGCAACAATAGCAAAGTCACCCATCATCCAGCCACATGCCCCCCCCCCAATCACCCCCTAAACCAAAGGCATCCACACCCTTCCAGGCCAGACATACCTCCTGTACGCCCTGGACTTCCATCTGCCCACTAGCTTTACCCCCTGCACTCCCAAGCCCAGACGACCAGCTTCCGTAGCCGGCCCTACCCGAAAATAATGCGTTCCAAATTCGGCTGCCCGGCCTCCCGAACCAAATGAATGGCCCGATCAAAGGACGCATACGACACTGAAAATAACTCCTTATCTTTGTCGTTATTGGCTGAAGCCCCCTTAGGAAAAGACAGGTGATGAATCATCCAAAACTTCCCCGGTTCCTTCTTTGGAACCACCCCCAACGGGGATACTCTCAAATCCACCAAAGGAGGGCATGAAAAGGGGCCCGCCATCCTACCCAGAGCCACCTCCGCGCCCAATTTGGTTCTGACCACCTCCGGTAATTGCCCCGCCGATTTGAGATTACCCGAACCACCCGAATCTATCCGTCCCCCACTACCAGGAATCAGAAAACCCCTCCTGCAATAGCTTCGCATGTCGCCTATTACTGTACCGTCCTAGCCACTGCAGCATCGCGCCGAGGTTCACCGGAGTCTTCCCCTTTGCCAAACTCCCCCAGCCGCTTGCCGGCTCGTTTAAAGCATCTGGAGAAGGGGTGAGAACCCCCGCACCCAGAACATTCGTGTAGAAATTTACACGACACCCCGGCTTTGAATTGTCCGTCATTAAAAGGCCAACAAACTCCTTTTTTGGTACCCGCCGCTTGGCCGGATGATTGTCCTCCGGCCCCAGACTGAAAGGGGGACGGGTGCTGAGCCATCATTAACCGCATCCACAAAGGCAGGTCCAACTGGTCCCACCTCATAGACGGGCAAGATGCCAAGCTGTGATGAAACTGCTCATCATACCGCCACCACGCTAACCCCCCATAAGTTTTACACACATCCCAGATACCCTCCACGTAGCAAAACAAAGACGCGCACCTATCAGGATACTTTGCCCCCCATACACTAGCAAAAAGCCCACAGGACCCCGTCTGGCCGCAGACCTCGACTCCTGCTGCACCTCTCTTCCAGCCATCTTCCTTCTCCGCCCATCCGCCTGCCGCTCTGGGCTCCCGCTCCTGCGTCGACTGGTAGGCATCACGGGGCCGGGGCTCAGCCGCACCGGCGGCCGGGAAATCCTCACCGGCCTCCCAGACTCTGCTGCAGCCAACCTCATCTCTGACACCTGCCGCGCCAGCCAGTCCTGACCGCGATTCTCTGCCATCTCCCGAACACGCTCCATCAGCTCGTCCACAGACATCCTCAAACGCTCCTTCTTCTTCCCTCGTCCGGCTCTTCTGCCGAATTCCACCTCCTGGCGCATGCGCAGTGTCTCCCCACCTGGTCAAGCCGCTCCTCCGACGTGCCGCGGCTCCGTCACTCTCAGTCTGCATTGTTTGTAACCTTCGACAGATTCATAAACATACGAGAGATATTGGCATACTGCTCAGCAAAAAAGTCCAATAGGTTGCAATACATGATATTTATCTCTCTGTTTATATTAATCATTGATTACATTTTTTGTACTGCGAGATGCTTTTCACTGCATTCTAGGTTTTATATGATGCAAAAAGTTCAATGTAAACCTGGATGTGGGGAACCCTGCTAGTTTTGGATTCTTTCTTCTATATAAATCTTTATTACATACAGGCGTGTCCATAAATTGTCAGGGATATAAAAGTATACAGTACTGTAAACACTTATAATAACTTGGCATTTCAATCGATCATAATTAAATGGACAGTAAAGATGTGTGGAGGCAGACAGAAGTCATTTATACATATGTGGTGATTTGATACACCCTGATCCACTATTATTAGAAACACTATCTCATGTGTTATGAATGGACAGGGCGGAGGACACAGTAAGACTGAGAAAAACAAATAAAAAGAAACTTCACTGGGACAGGCAAAAGTTTACTTCCTCTGAATGGCCTTGTATTAAAGTGTTCCTCCAGGTCTACATAGAGATGACAGAAGGGATGGGGCACGTGCCCTTGGTGCTTAATGGCAGGGGGCGCTAACAAGCCATTCTGCCATTACCAGGGTATTTAGGTACAGGCCTAGGGCAGCAAATAAAGCGGCTTTCCCATCTTATAAAGTGATGGCATATCACTAAGATATGCCATCACATTATGATTAATGGGGGTCTGACTGCCTAGACCCCACAGAGAATGAAAGGGGCCACCACTGGTTTAGTCCTGCGTACCCTTCACAGTTTTTTGCTGGATAGAAGCTGGGGCTGTGTTGCAGCGCCCTGAACACCTGATGGCCAGGAACACCACTGTGCAGGGAAAAACTGTGAACGGGATGCAGCACTAAACCATCGCTGCGGCCCCTTCGTTCTCAGGAACGTGGGAATAACCGGTAGTCTGATCCCCACCGGATCGGATATGGTATATCTTAGAAATATGCCATCACCTTATGAGATGGGAATAACCCCTTAAGGGGCCAAGTCTTAGCAGAAGCTATATTAGTAAGTTGAAGCGCTGTACATGCTGAGCACCTTTACACCTATTTCTATCATCCTAGACAACCACCAATGAATATTTTGTATGTGCGTTTTTTTCAGGCATTTGCATCTAATGGAAAAATATGATTTATTGACGTTTTATTTTTTTTTCCCTGGAGTTTTTAGTGAATTCTGGCAACTTGGTCCTTGTTTATGAAATCACTGCATGCTGTTGGTTTAGTGTTAAAATTAATCTTTTAGCATTTTTGAGACCTCAAAACTGTTGACAGAGCAATTTAAGGGAGAGGGAAGGCATTGTAAATATACCTTTTGACTTGCTCATGCAATTAGCATGACCGATAAATCGATGTTTAATTCCTTCAGCGCTGCAGTCGCAAGTGCCACTTAATGTTCAAGTGCTCCTTGACTCTCCTCGATGCATGCTGCCAGCACTGTCTCTCTGCTCTGAGTGATGGCTCTAGCGGCCTCCTAATGGGCTGCTAGAGCTGTGATTTAGGGCAGAGATGGCAGAATTAAACAACGGTTTCTCGGTCATGTCCCTCTCCCCTATATCGTGCTATATCTGAATAGACATCGATTTCAGCCAGGATGCGATGTCTATTCACACTCCCGACACTTCGGTAAAGTTTCTGTGAATAACAGCACAGCGTGATCTCGCGAGATCATGCTCTGCTGGGTGAGTAAGTCCCATACAAACTCTACCGAAGTGTCGGGAGTGGGAATACACATCGCATCCTGGCTGAAAGCGATGTCTATTCACTCTCAAGACACTTTGGTAAAGTTAATGTGGGAGTATGTGACAGCACAGCGTGATCTTGCGAGATCACGCTGTGTTGCGAGTACTTCTAAAAAAATGAATGGAGAGAAGTGTATGACGCTGATTGGTCAGCTAAACACAACAAAAGCTTGAACAGCACATTCCAACTCAATGATATAAAATGTGTATGCAGGTGCAGGAACACCTGTGACTGCAAATATACAGCAGAAAAAGAATGGCGACAGCACACTGCGACACTAATGCCACCTAAACCACTAAATATAAATAAATATGCAATATGCGTAGGTTCCCACCTTACAGAGGTCGCCTTGTCGTGGCAGGTGGGAAAACACTTTTTGATCAAAATGTGCACTAAGAACCTCCTATTATAAGTAGATTTAGCAGTAATGCATATTTATTTATATTTAGTAGTTTAGGTGGCATTAGTGTCGCAGTGTGCTGTCGCCATTCTTTTTCTGCTGATTGGTCAGCGTCATACACTTCTCTTTACAACGCCCAGTTGGTAAAAAAGTAAAAACTCGCCCAGTTGTCTATTAAGAAACTAATTAGCATAAATCTAAAATTGTGCATAACTTGCTCAAAATTGATTGTTTTTCAAAATAAAAAAACACTGTTGTTATCTACATTACAGCGCAGATCACATTATGTAGGCTATAGGGCAATTATAATGTGGTGACAGAGCCTCTTTAAAGAGACTCTGTCACCACATTATAAGTGCCCTATCTCCTACATAAGGAGATGGGCGCTGTA
Organism: Rhinoderma darwinii; assembly: GCF_050947455.1. NCBI lineage: Eukaryota > Metazoa > Chordata > Amphibia > Anura > Rhinodermatidae > Rhinoderma > Rhinoderma darwinii. The sequence goes on from NC_134689.1 coordinate 351,994,574, forward strand.
ATGTAGGTGACAGTAATGCTTTTTATTTAAAAAAACGATCTTTTTTCACAACGTTAGGAGCGATTTAAGTTTATGCTAATGAGCTTTCTTAATGCCCAAGTGGGCGTACTTTTACTTTCGACCAAGTGGGCGTTGTACAGAGGAGTGCATGATGCTGACCAATCGGCATCATGCACTTCTCTCCATTCATTTACACTGCACTAGCGATATAGATATATCGCTATGTGCAGCCTCATACACAAACCCTAACATTACTACAGTGTCCTGATAATGAATACACATGACCATCCAGCCTGGACGTCATGTGTACTCAGAATCCTGACACTTCTGAATCTTTTTTGTGAGATTCCAGCAACGGATACGAAATCTCGCGAGATCACGGAGCTAAACGAGATTTGGTTTCACTTGCCGGAATCTCACAAAAAAAGATTCAGAAGTGTCAGGATTCTGAGTACACATGACGTCCAGGCTGGATTTCATGTGTATTCATTATCAGGACACTAGTAATGTTAGGTCTTGTGTATGAGGCTGCACATAGCGATATATCTATATCGCTAGTGCAGTGTAAATGAATGGAGAGGAGTGCATGATGATGATTGGTCAGCGTCATGCACTCCTCTGTACAACACCCACTTGGTCGAAAGTAAAAGTACGCCCACTTGGGCATTAAGAAAGCTCATTAGCATAAACTTAAATCGCTCCTAACGTTGTGAAAAAAGATCGTTTTTTTAAATAAAAAGCATTACTGTCACCTACATTACAGCGCAGATCACATTATGTAGGAGATAGGGCACTTATAATGTGGTGACAGAGCCTCTTTAAATAACTGTTGGTCTGCATGCAGGAGAGGCAGCGGCTTATCTATCTTGGGAACAAAGGAACAAATTTATTTCACTGGTATTTGGCCGACGATCTAATGTATATGAAGGCCACTCAACTACACGAACAGTAGATGTTGGAGGAAAGAAGGATTGCGCATGTTGGATTTTGACATATCCTTTCCTTTGTTCCCACGGGAGATAAGCCGCTGTTAGCTAGAAGCTAGCAAATTAGGTTTCGTTCACATCTGCGTCAGGGCTCCGTTCCGATGTTCCGTCTGAGCCCTGACTGACACATACAGAAACCATAGGTTTCTGTTTCCATCACCATTGATTTCAATGGTGACGGATCCGGTGCCAATGGTTTCCGTTTGTCTTTGTTGTGAAAGGGTTCCGTCGTTTTGACAGAATAAATAGCATAGTTGACTACGGTATTGATTGCGTCAAAAGACGGACCCTTGCACAACGGAGACAAACGGAAACCATTGGCACTGGATCCGTCACCATTGAAATCAATGGTGATGGAAACGGAAACCTTTGGTTTCTGTTTGTGTCAGTCAGGGTCCCGTTTCAACGGAAAGCTCCGACGGAACGGGACCCCGGCACAGATGTGAACGAAGCCTAAAAGAGGCTGTGTCACCAGTTTCATACTTCCCTATCTCCTACCTAATCTAATAGGCGCTGTGTTGTAGATAACTGTTACATTTTTTTTAAAAATGTTTGTTAGTGACAAAGCATTTTAACATTTATGCAAATTTTTTGTAAAAGACCAACTGGGCGTTTTTTTTACTTTAACCAAGCGGGCATTGTAAAGAAAAGTGTATGACGTTGACCAATCAGCGTCATACATTTCTCTTCTTTCATGCCCTGCTTTAGTCACAGCACAGCGTGATCTCGCAAGATCACGCTGTGCCGTCACATCATCCCGCGGGTCCTTTACCGGAGTGTCGGGAGACTAACCAGACATCGCCTCCAACCAGGAGGAACAGCGAGATCACCCTGTGCTGTGACTAAGGCCTTATTCACACGAACGTGTGGGTTTTGCGCACGCAAAAAACGCTGCTTTTTTGCGCATTGCAGTTTCGTGTGTTATAAGTGTTTGCTGCGTGGCTGCGTGAATTTCACGCATATGCCATCCTTTTGACACGTGCTTTTGATGTTTAGAAAAAGAAATGAAGGAAGTGGTTTTATTTTTCCCTTTATTTCTTGCTCTACAGTTGCGCGAATCACGCGCGACACACAGAAGTGCTTCCGTGTGCTGCGCGTGATTTTCACACACCCATTGACTTCAATGGGTACGTGATGCGCGAAAAACGCCCAAGTATAGGACATGTCGTGAGTTTTACGCAGCGGATACACGCTGCGTGAAAATCACGGAATATCTGAACGGCCCCATTGACTAACATAGGTCTGTGTGACGCGCGTGATTTTCACTGAATAATACCACCATACTGTGAATAGATAACACTGTCATACACTGACTGAATATTACCATCATACTGTGACTGGATAACACCGCCATACACTGACTGAATAATACCACCATACTGTGACTAGATAATACCACGATACACTGAATAATACCACCATACTGTGACTAGATAACACCACCATACACCATACACTGGTGGTATTAAATAGTCACAGTATGGTGGTATTATTCAGTGTTTGGTGGTATTATTTAGTCACAGTATGGTGGTATTATTCAGTGTATGGTGGTGGTATCTAGTCACAATATGGTGGTATTATTCAGTCAGTGAAATTGATGCGCATGTCGTCCTAATGCTAAAATTCTAGCCTTATAGCCAAGTCCACCCCGCTCCACACACAAGCAGACTATAAGGGTATGTTCACACTGAGTTTTTTGCAGGCAGAAAATTCTGCCTGGAAAAATCAGCTCCGGTTTCTTTAAGTGGTTTTGCACCACACTCGTTTTTTGCTTGGTTTTTTTCGGCGTTTTTTTTTTTTTTTTAGCTACCTCTATCGTTTTTGCCGAAAAAATTTGTCGAAAACCGCGTTACAAATCGCGTCAAAAAACTAGTTTATTTCCGTCTCCCATTGATTTCAATGGGGTTTTTGAGGTGGAAAATGCCTCAAGATAGGGCATGTCGCTTCTTTTTACCTCAAGCCTTTTTTTTGCTTGCGGTAAAAAAAACGCCTCTACCTCCCATTGAAATCAATGGGAGTCAATTTCGGCTGTTTTTTTACGTGGTTTTTGTACGCGAACCCCCTCCTCCACCCTCTTTTTACTTAGTCCGGCGGGGAGCAAGGAAGGGGGTTGTAAAAAAATAACTAATTTGGCACCCCCCCCCGCAAGGAGCCGACCTAGCACTGCTGAGTCGCCGGCCCGCTGCTTCTGGAACACAAGCAGGGGAAGGGAGCCAGTGCAGCGCGCCCTTCCACGTGCTGGAGTGATGCGCCCTGTGCAGTGGCACAGGTCACACACCCCTAAGGCCGGCCCTGCATATACACAATAATAAGCACCTCTGAACACCATTTTGCAGTCTTTATATGTAATTAGTTTAGTAGAGGCGACTGAATCATGTTGCCTTTTTTTGCTGATAGCCAACTTAGCAGATTTGCTAGTCCGTAGCGAATAGGCGAATCGATTAACTCATTATTCTCTAAATTTGCCAAAATCAAAACTCAAATCAAGCTAATCGTTTCACCAAATGCATCTTAAAGGCTGTAGATCGTGGAATGATTCATGAATCGGTGAAACAAGGAAGTTTGAAATGATAGTCTTTACAGCTGTAGTACAACCAGTACTATAGTCCACAGCTACAGTACTTAGCTCTCTGCTGGCTGCTATTGGAAAGAGTCAACAAGCATGTCAATAGACATACCTTAACCCCTTCCCGCCGGAGCCCTTTTTCAGATTTTCATTAGTTTTTTCCTCCCCACCTTCCAAAAGCCATAACGTTTTTATTTTTCCATCGATATAGTACTATGAGGGCTTGATTTTTGCAGGACGAGTTGTAGTTTCTCGTAGCACCATTTACTTTGCCATATAATGTACTAGGAAACGGGAAAAAAATTATTAGTGGGGTAGAAAATGAAAAAAAACAGCGATTCCTCCATGGTTTTTTGCGCTCCGTTTTTACGTAATTCACTGTGCAATTAAAACAACATGTTAACTTCATTCTGTGGGTCAATACAATTATGGCGATACCAAATATATATCGTTTTTTTTATATTTTACTACTTTTACAAGTAAAAACCTAAGTGTAAAAAAGAAAATTTATTTTGTGTCGCCAAATTCCGAGGGCCATAACTTTTTTTTTTTTCCGTCGATTAAGTGGTATGAGGGCTTATTTTTTGCGGGATAAGCTGTAGTTTTTAATAATACCATTTTGGTGTATATGCGACAGTTTGGTGTACATGCGACGGTTTGATCACTTTTTATTTCATTTTTTGTGGGAGATTAGGTGACCAAAAAATAGAGATTCTGGCATTTACAATTAGTTTTTTTTACGGCGTTCACCGTGCGGGTTAAATAATGATATATTGTAATAGTTCAGACTTTTATGGATGAGGCGATAGCAATTATGTTTATTTTTATTTTTTTTATGGGAAAAGGTTTTTTTTTTGAACTTTTAATATATATATATATATATTTTTACACAAAAAAACACTCTATTTAACACATTTTTACTTTTTTTTATTAGTCGGTGTACAAAGATGGCAGACCTGGGGGCCTTCATTAAGCCCCCAGGCAGCCATAGCAACCATCGCCCCCCCCACGATTGTGCTTCGGGGGGCGCGATGAGCTGTTAGAGGGGGTCGCCCCCTGCTTTCTAACGATTTAAATGCTGCGGTCGCTATTGACCGCAGCATTTTACAAGTTAAACGAGCGGGATCGCGCTTGAGCGCGATGCCGCTCGTTACTCTGAAGTGTCGACTGTAACAAACAGCCGACACCCCCATACTTCCCCTACCCGACTTTGGCGTATGGATACATCAAATGTCGGGAAGGGGTTAAAGAGGCTGTGTCACCAGTTTATAAGTACCCTATCTCCTACCTAATCTGATGGGCGCTGTAATGTAGATAACAACAGTTGTTTTGGGTTTTTTTAACTTTTTTTTTTTACCAAGTTATGATAATTTTTAGCTTTATTCTAATTTATTCTAAATACCCAACTGGGCATTTTTTTTACTTTTCACCAAGTGGGCGTTGTAAAGAGAAGTGTATGACGCTGACGAATCAGCGTCATACGCTTCTCTTCATTCATGCCCCGCTTGTTTCTCTGCACAGCGTGATCTCGCGAGATCACGCTGTGACGGGACTTCCTCCCACAGGTCCATCACCGGAGCCATGGAAGACTGAACAGACATCGCTTCCTGCTGCTGCAGAATCGGATAAACGTCCTGGCACGTCTGGAGTCGATGTCTGTTGACTCTTCCGTCGCTTAAAAATAAATGGGTAGTATCTCTATAACTAATGATACCGTTCAGACCTTGATATTTCAGAGAATTGTCATTTTCCCTAGCAGCGGCATACATTGAAGTGAGGGGGCCCCGTTATGGTCATTGGTCTTTGTTTCCTGGTATGGAAGTGCCTGCTATTTGTTCCTCCCTCCATGCCCTTTCCATGACCCTTAGGCCAATTCCTCACCCATTTGCTTGCGGTTCGGCCTCATGCATACAATCGTAGATTTCGTCCGTAATTACGGACCCATTCATTTCTATGGCCGATGCAAAACTTCCATAAAAAAATAGGACGTACTATTTTTTTATTTTACAGACCGTGCTCCCATACTTTATAATGGGAGCAGGGGCCGCAAATACGGATGACTGTTCGCAGCCGCCCGTGCCCGTAATCACGGACGTGGTGATTACGGGCAAGGTCGTGTGCATGGGGAGTTCCTTTGGGGGTTTAAGTCCTTCACAAGTTCTTGTCACCTAATAGCAAAGGGTATGACACAACCGGGATGGCACCCCCTCTCTCCAAAGGCCCCATAACAGCTGCATGGGTTGCCTCTTTAGTATGTATGCCCTTTTTCCATGGAGATCCACTTTGATGCCCAAATAATCCTGAATACTTGGGAGTTGCAAAAAGTAACCTTAATAGGCAACATATTGATAATACAGTTAAACAACCAAGGTTAGTTACTTATATTTTGGCAGATGGTGCCCTCTTTATATCTGCCATTAATTGAGTTCTTTTTTTCTTGGTATATTTCACAATTCAGACGGTATGAGTAGTCCATGATGTCAGTGAAGGTGGTGCGGACAGAATGTGCGTATCTCTGTGAGTTCTAGTCACCCCTAAGTAATTAGAATCATTACTTTTCTGGCTGCATGAAGCTGGACCTCATTCCCTGTATTTCCTAAATGACCTCATGTTTCCTGTAACTCTATATGCATTTAACCCCGTGTGTATTTTTTTTAGGATCTTCTGCAAACTGCTTTGTGTATTGCGCTGCGCTCTTGTAAGTGAAAACATATGCACATACATTATCAGTGGCCCCTGGACTGCGGGAGAGATTAGGAATCTGTGGTTCATGGGGTGGCTGTCATATGGTATCAACTTGTTCATACACTTTCTCTTTTTTCTACCCGGATTAATGGAAATATTTCAACAGTGATGATTAATATGTAAAAAAAATAAAGTTCTATGAATGTCTGTCTTGCTTATGTAATAGTGATGCTATTACGGTTGCTTGGTCACCAGTACTCTGGTGTGCACCCACCCTCTTGGGGTTCAAGGCCATTGATGATTAAGACCTGCCTGTGTTAAGAATGCAGTTCTCCGAGTCACAAGATGTTCAAGATACTCCGGTGACAGCATGCATATGTAGTAAAGTATCATACTGGACTTTCTGCATTTTTAGCTTAGATTCATAGAGAAGATTATAGATTTGATGGATGTCCTAACATGGATGAGGATTTATTTTTTTTCTGTATATCGTAGTACTGGACTGATAGATTTGACTATCTATACTGACTGAATATAAACCATCAAGCCGTGTCAAGTTGTTATATCTGTGTATGCCAAAAAAGGATGCCAACAAATATGGTCGCCATTACAGCTCTTCTCAATGGTAGATCTGATTATGTATGCATTTCAGCATTTATTTTTTATTTTTTTAGAAAAAAACATTTGATTTGAACTTGATTTTGCTGTTTAGGACTCTACGAAAAGTGGATGACACCATTGCGTGACTTATAATGGCAGCCATATTGGTAGTCACCCGCTTTTCTAAGAGAATAAAAACATAACAGAAGAGGACAACTCAAAAATTTACATTTGCTGGTATATTTTTCCATTTAGTGAAGGGGGAATGTCTTTAACCCTTTCGCATGCTGTAAGTGTATGGCTTTAGTAGCTAGAAGTTAACAAACATTTATCATCACCCCCCCTCCCTTTCCGTGGCATCAGCAATAATTGTAGAAAACTTGATTTGTTTTGGTATTCCAATAGTAGTCCCAGGTATGCAAACAATTTTACAATGACATCATGGGCCTAAGAGATGTTTTCAGGCTGTTCTATGAGGATGCCTATTAAGACATACCTATTCTAAAGCTGGTCATACACTTGAGATTGGGATCGGCCACAATGTGGTTGATAAATTGTACGTGAGGCATTTATAGGAACGATCTTACCATCCACATGCCAGACTAAACTTACAGATCAGGGACATCGTTTCAAAAATAATTGTTTTAAAACAACAGAATGCACTTGTGCACAGTACTGAACAATCGTTCGTAACTCTCCGATCATGCCATGCATGGATAGTTTCAACCAGAGGCGTAATTTGAAACTCCTGGGCCCCAATGCAAAATCTATAACAGGGACCCCACCTACTATATACCATTTATAATACTGGTGTCTTCTTATGCGGCTGTAGGGCTTTTTGGCCCCCTCGGGCTCCAGGGCACAGGAGTGACTGCTACCTCTGTACCCCTTATAGCAACACCCCTGTTTTCAGCAGGAGACTGGGCAAAAAAATTCAAGATGACCAATCACTTTTTTGGGCAGACATCGGTCGGTTGTCGAATACTGGAAAACATTAGGCTATGTAAACCTTTGGAGGGCAATTTTTTTTTTTAAAGAAAAGGGTCAGTCAGTGTGATTAGTGCAACTTTGTAAATATTTTTTAATTAAAAATTTCTTTTACTTTTTGAGATACAGCTGCTCTGTATCCTCTACATAGCAGCTGTATAGTTCGCTATGACCTCAATCCATCAGTCCCGTGGACCTGACGGGTTCAGTGACATTGGGGCCTGCGTGTCTCTGACACGCAGGATCCACCTGTAATCTATCACATCTAAGTAATGAACGCAGGACCCGCTGTCACTGGACCTGACGGGAGCAGGATTTAGCGCTAGATATATCTTCTGTGTAGAGGGAATCCAGAGCAGCTGTAAAACAAATTCTTAATAAAAACTATTTAGAAAGTTGCACTAATCACACTGACTAATCCAAAGATTTACATAGCCTTTAACCCTTTCCCGTTGCTCCACTGGCGATTTACGTTGGGTAAGAGCATCTGGGGGGTTTTACTGCCCTTTTCACGTCGGGGCCAGTCACCGACTCCCGCACGGCGAGATCGCGGGAGCCGGTGTGTTTCTATAACACCTGGGAGCCTTTTGAACGCTCCCTGCCGTAGGAAGATTGCTATTGAGACCTGCCTGTTTCAGGTCTCAATAGCAATGCACTGATTTCATAGACTTCAATATTGTGATATTGCGGTCTATGGCATAAGTGATCTAGGATAGCAAGTTCAAGCCCCCTAGGGGGGCTAAAAATAGTAATAAAAAAAGTTTTAAAAAATACTTAAAAAAATATAAGAATTCAAATCGTCCCCATTTCCCCAGATCACATAAAAACTAAATAAACAAAATGAAACATAAACGAATTAGGTAGCTTCGCGCCTGATTTTGGCCGAACTCTAAAAATATTTTTTCAATACGGTGTAACGCCACAGCGGGAAAAAAGTAAAAATGTTCGAATCACATTATTTTTGCCACTTTACCCCCCCCCCCCCTGCAAAAAATTGAAAAAAAAGTATTCGAAATGCCAGACATTCCCCAAAATTATATCAATAAAAACTATATCTTTCCACATACAGAAATAAGTCTTGCGCAGCTCTGTACGCAGAAATATAAAAAAGTTACTGGGGTTACAATATGGCGACGCAAAAAAATGTTTGTTTCTTTTTAACATTTTTTTAAAGGTAATAAAACATAACAGAAACCTATATAAATTTGGTATCACCGTGATCGTACTGACTCGCAGAATAAAGGTAACTTGTCATTTTCGATGTACAGTGAACACCGTAAAAACTAAACCCATAAGAAAATGGCGGAACTGCTGTTTTTTTCCAAATCCACCCCATTCTGAATTTGTTTCCAGCTTCCCAGTACATCACACATAACATTAAATAGTCCTATTAGAAAGTACAATTTGTCCCTTAAAAATTAAGCCCTCATATGGCTGTGTCAATGATAAAATAAAAAATTATGACTTTTTGAATGAGCGGAGGAAAAAATAAAAGCGTACAAACGACAACTCGTCTGGTCCTGAAAGGCTTAGGGCCTCTTTTACATCAGCTTTGGAGGCTCCTTTAGGGGCCTCAGTCACTTAGTGGGACAAAAAAAAGAGTAATAAAGTTTAATAATTTATGTAAAAAAGTCTATAGAAAAGTTTTATCAAATAAAAGCCATATAATGTAAAAATAGAAATATATTAATATTGGGTAGCCCTGCACTCATAACAACCTGTACATTTGATGTAAATGTTTTATTTACAATAGACGGTAAATGGAGTAAAAAAACAAAACAGAACAACAATAGTGGTATGGTTTCCGCATTTCACCATTTCAAAATGTAATGTATATTTTAACGCTAACTTACATGTACTCAAAAATTATGCCTTAAAATTCTGTAACTCATCCCACAAAATATCAGTTCACTACAAAGCATGAAAGATAAAAAGTTATGGCTGTTGAAATGCGGTATCTCTTCTATCTTCCTAATATTATAAGTACTGTCAAGTCAGTTTTGACCATATGACTAGTATTTCTTCAAGATTATATGCTACAAGCAGCAATATGCTTACCAACAAAACGATGCGGAGCTAGACAGACCCCATTGTAAGTCAATAGGGTCAATCAGGTGATGGTGGTATCTGTCATGCAATGGATTCGGCTTTCATCCAATAGATTTTTCTGTAAAACTATTCTGTCACTTAAAGCTAAGAAGAGGAAATAGGTTTTCATTATATATTTCAGATTTCTTTAATGATTTTCAAGTAGGCCATCTAATAACACTAGGGAGTGCCCCCATCAGGCAGGATGTGACAAGTGATGCCCTCATCTTATATACACACATTATCTCACTATGCACCAGGTCACCTTTCTAAAAATCCAGCCTTTCTACAAATTAGGATTATGCTATTTGCTACAGAATTCATCATAAAGTGTTGTCTGGGTGGACCACAGTTCAAGCTATTTAACTCATAACCTTGACATTGGCACAATGCCCAGATCATTTCACCACTTTAACATTAGGTCATATATGTCCTTTACATCCAGACGTCCACCAACCCCAATTGGCATAGACAAACAATTCACTCAGATTTCAACCGTCCCCCAAAAAGGCTAGATTGTTCTAGCACTTTTCTTGTCTCTCCTGGTTGGATCTTTGAACATTTGAAATGGACATTGCCAATATATCTGTCATCGTTTTGAATAAAATATATGGACATGTTCACCAAGAATTGAATTGATTATTCAGACATTAATATGGATTAACTCAACAAGACTTTCTTCCAGGATGTGTCTCTATTCCAAGATCAGGATAGGAATTATTCAAGTCTTTGAATGTAAGACAGCTGTCACGATTCCGGGGTATGTGGACCCACTAGGACGTTCCACCGTAGTGGAGTGGCAGCTGACAATACAACAGTCAATGGAAAGTCTGAGCACAAGAGTGCTTGTGTGAAAGTCCAGACAGACACGTGGGGCAGCAGATGCCTTGGCACAGATGATTCGTGGCACTGATGGTGCTTGGCGTGGCAGATGATGCTTGGTGTGGCAGCTGACACCGGACATTGCAGATGACACAGGACGGGGCAGATAACCACACGTGGCGGATGACAAAGGACGTGGCAGATGACAGAAGACGTGGCAGATGACTCCAACACTGGACTTTAGCTCAGGAACAAACAAAGTTACTGGATACAGGATACGGGAAGCCGAATACAGGAACACTGGGAACAGGATACAATTAAGGGACCGTTTGCTTAACTAACATGGGAAGACAACAACAATGCTCAGGCAAGGAGTGGAGGGGCAGAGCCCTTTTTATAGTCCAGCGTGATCTGGGGATTTGATTAGGGAACATTTTAAAGGTGCGCATGCTGGCCCTTTAAGCACCCTAGGAAACACTGTAGAAAACATTTTATGTCCATGCTCGGGATTTCACAATAAAGAAGAATAGCCAATAGCACAGTTCTTTCTTCGTATACTGCTACCGCTGCTTTAAAGTCACTTGCCAGGGAAGAAGCTACTTGATTGTAACATCTGAGGGTGAGATGAACTTAAAGAGGCTCTGTCACCAGATTATAAGTGTCCTATCTCCTACATAGTCTGATCGGTGCTGTAATGTAGATAACAGCAGTGGTTTTTATTTTGAAAAACTATCATTTTTGAGCAAGTTATGAGCGAGTTTAGATTTATGCTAATGAGTTTCTCAATGGAAAACTGTGCGTGTTTTTACTTTTGACCAACTGGGTGTTGTACAGAGGAGTGTATGACGCTGACCAATCAGTGACCAATCAGCGTCATACACTTCTCATTGTTCCAGCCCAGCTTCTTTCACTGCACAATCACACTGTGATAAAAATGTATGGGGACGAGCGATCGGAGTAATGAGCGCTCGTCCCATACTAGCTCCTTCTGAAAGGAGCAAACGAGCTGTGACGTTGATCGCCAATCAATGAGCTGTGTTGTTGATCGGCGCCCGTTTACAAGGCCCACGTCGGGCTGTGTAATATCACCCTTACTTTTATTATAAACCAGATCTTACTATTGATGGACAACTGATTCAACTATTTGCAGATCTATGAGACACAATGAGACAGTGTTTCACAGACTAAACCATGCAGGGGAGTTCTGTTAATAGACTACATACAGTAGTCTACAAATCTAGAATCCCCACTAACTGCCAGTGTATTAAAACTCAACTTTTATCAAATCTATCTAAAATGTGATTATCTGCCTCAGAACAAAAATTTTGGGCCGCTGTATAATTGTATTAGCTATTATGTGTATATTTCAACATAACTGCTATTTGCAGCTTATTTGTCTATATGACCACTGTGGAGCAGTAGAGCTCAAGCCCTCCACATAAAAATTGTTTACGTATAAATTATTAATGACTTAAATCGCTTTTTGCATAACTTTACAATAGCAATATAGACATACTAGAGGCAAATACACGCGGGTGATTAAAAAGGTTTGCACAGACACTGTCAGTTAACCCGATATGCTTCGCCAATAGAACAGCGTCTTCAGGGGTCTCTGCACACAACAGAGTCTATGACACTGTTTGTTGGCTGATATTTGCTCTTTACATATCAGCCGCCCAATCGGAGTGGAGGTACTATCCCTTCGTGACCTAACTGAACGATGTGACGGCCCGTCATAGGTCTGCACCAGATGACATGGCTATTGTGGCCAAGATAGACACACAAAAGGTGACGAACAGGCACATCAGTCAATACTGGCTCTGAAGCCATATGATCCAATCGTGTATTCGCCGCACCGGGCCTATCAGAGCCTGCCGTCATTGATTGGTGGCTATATCTGTCAATCTTCTCCATAGAGAGATACTCCCATTATGCCAATTGAGTTGTCTCTAAATTGAAGGCCATCTCGCTCCAGCAACCTATTTCTGTTTGATTGTGGCATAAATCTAGCCTAAGATCCACGTATATTTTAGAGTGATGGTTTTAATCCTATTCTACACTGTGTTCAAGCATATACATATTTCCATGATTCCATACCTAGAGATCTATACATTTCCATATTGACACATTTGCCCACTGACATTTTGAGTACTTTTATTATTTCATATTGAAATATCACAGTGTCATTGAATTATTCACATAGAATCTCAGACAGTGGATATTATTTAATATTGAGCAATATTATATAATTAATCATATAGAATTGAGTGCAAAAAATATTAATCAATGATAGTTTGCTACTAAATATATATTCACAATCGTTTTCTTCATTAAAGAGGATTTGTCACTGGTTTATTAATGCCCTATCTCCTAACTAATCTAATAGGCGCTATGAAGCTGCTAACTACAGTGTGATTTGTTTTTAAAAAGAGTTTAGTATTTGAAAAGTGATGAGCATTTTTCTAAATATGCTAATGTGGCTCTAATAGCCAAATGGAATGTAACTCTTTCTTTTCATTCTGGGCGGTGTAATGATTTCTGTATGATGCTGTCTAATCCGAATCATACAGTTCTCCTCTCCCAGCCCATCAACACAGCTGATCATATAGTATACAGCTTCCATTCCTGACGGTATTTTCAACTGGTGATACCTCCGGTTGTTTCACAGCTAGAACTGCGATCCTGTGAATCTCCTCTTTCATATGCCACCGGAACCACTGTTCTAGGTGGTCCACAGCCGGAGATATGGCTGTTTGAATTGATCCCCCTTCTCTCCAGCCCGAGTCTCACACTGTGTGAAGCAGCTTCATGCTGATAGGACAGCGTCAGAGGCTGTGAGGCGGCTCCACCTCAGGAGAATCGCTGGTGTTGACACCCACTTGTCTAGTATAGCCTCATTTGCATATTTAGGTAAAAAGCTCATACATTTTAAAATAATAAAGTCCTGGGACACAATTTTCACTAGCATTATCATTGCCTATTAGATTAGCTAGGAGATTGAGCATTACTAAACTAGTGACAGAGCCTCTTTAATATAAATGGACAGTACCAAAAAAGTGTACTGAGCTATTTTTGACAATGTCATTGTCTTCCACCATATTTATTTTCTGCATTACCATTTCTGAATTTTTTTAAAGTAGATTTATAGTCTAATTTCATACGTCACATTATAAAAATTGACCGTTTGATAATTTGAACGACTTCTTTTTAATTTTTCACTTAAGGCAATACAGTTATCGCCCCACTGTTTCAACAGAGCAGTATTGTAATTACCATGTTTTTCGGACTATAAGACGCAGTTTTTAGCAAGAATAAATCTTGCTAAAAAGTCCCTGCCTCTTATAGTCGGCAGTCTGGGCCCCCTGACCACTCCTTACTTAACCCCTTCCCGACCCGTGATGTGCTGGCACATCATGGAGCGGGGAGAGGATGATGTATGGAGCAGGCTCACGCGCTGAGCCCGCTCCATACACTGCAGGTGTCAGCTTCTGACAATGCTGCACTAACGGCTAGGAACAGTGATGGAGCTGTTCCTGGCCGTTTAACTAGTTAAATGCCACGGTCAATAGCGACCGTGGCATTTATAGTGGTTTTCCCATGAAGGACATTTATGACATATCCACAGGATATGTCATAAATGTCAGATAGATGCGGGTCCCACGTCTGGGACCCACATCTATCTCTAGAACGGGCCCCCTAAGCCCCGTTCTATCTTACCCGGCTACCGCTGTCTTCCAGCCACTTCCTGCTTACATGGTCGAGTTACAGAAACAGCGTAACTCGCTGAGCTACACAGTTTCCGTAACTCCCATAAAAACTGAAAAGTAGTTACGGAAACAGCGTAGCTCGCATGCTACGCTGCTTCTGTAACTGCTATTCACTACTATGGGATTTACGGAAACTGCGTAGCTCAGCGAGTTACTCTGTTTCCATAACTCATCCATGTATTGCAGTGTATTGTACCAGCGATCTAATGATCGCTGGTTCAAGTCCCCTAGGGGAACTAATAAAATGTGTAAAAAAAAGTTAGATACATTTTCAGGAGTGTAAAAAAAATATAAAAGTAAAAAAAAAAACCCTTAACCCATTTTTCCCCAAGCACAATGTAAAAATAAAAAAATAATAAAAAATTGGTATCGGTGCATTCGTAAAAGTCCAAAACTATTACAATATAGCATTATTTGACTCACACAGTGAACGGTGTAAAAAAATAATAATTTAAAACCCCAGAATCGTTGTCTCTTGGTCACCATAGCGTTAAAAAGAACAAAATAAAAAGTGATCAAAAAATCGTATGTACCAAAAAAATTGTGCTAATAAAAACTACAGCTCGTCCCGCAAAAAATAAGCCCTCACACCGCTCAAACGATGGAAATATATAAGTTATGGCTCTCAGAATGTGGTGAAAACTGAACAAATGTTTTTTTTAACCAATAGTTTTTTCTTTGTAAAAGAAGTAAAATATGAATTTTTTTCCTATTTTCTGTTGTCTAAAACCTGGGTGCGTCTTATAGTCAGGTGCGTATTCGAGTCCGAAAAATACGGTATACTAATTTTAGAAAGGGAGTGAAGGTAAAGCCCTCATTGAAGCCTTTTGGATTCAAGGTATCCAACGTGTGAATGTAGTCTATTTGTGTTCAAAAATATTTGCAGATCTGGCTCAGACCATTCCAAAAAGGAAAGCCCTCCAACCACTGTTAGGGCTTATTCAGACGACAGTATAAGTTGTCCGTGTGACGGCTGTTAAATCAAAAGCCGTCACACGGACACATGTATTTCAATGGGGCCGTTCACACGACCGTTGTTTCAACGAAGAGTGTGAAGAGTCCGTGAAAAAGTAGGACATGTCCTATTTTCTTCCGTTTCACTCATCCCTCCATAGACACTAGTTTATGTGGGATCCGTAATAATGCCTCCCACACGGGTGCACCTCGGACGTGAAAAACTGCAGTTTTTTACATCCGAGGTTGCCCACGCTCATATGAATGTAGCCTAACAACATAGCATCCATTATCAGTGATTTTGGAAACAATGTCTGTCACCTTACCATATTTGCTTATGTTAAATTATTCTACGAACAAATTTGCTTGATCTTCACATTATGTATGTTAAGTCATTTGCATCCCACTGCATTGTGTTGAACTTTATCTGCCTGCAGATAAACTCACATTGACCTTACAGGGCATTTAACTTTGTTTCATTCCTTTACATTCAGACTCATTATTAATTCAGAGGTCATATAATCGTCCCTTCTCAATCTGCACATCTTCCTAAAATAGACCTCTCTAGAAGCGACTGGATAGACTTGTGGATCGGAATGTTAATTCTCATTCTGCTTTTTCAATTTATGTGATATTACTATGTTGTATATTATTTCTATTATTCTTGGCTTATTAAACTTTGTGAGTCTTGTTTCTCACTGAACCTGATCGGGCATGCATTATTGTTTCCTTCTGCGCTATTTTAATACAATTGATAATTGTTATGTGCTTATGGACATCCAGGGACCAGTCTGAAGACTTCTAGCATCCAAGATCATGTGGGTTACCATGTTGACATATCTACATATTAGGAACACTTTGAAAAGCCCATACTCTGCTACTATATTACCTGTAGATACCATGATACCATATATTTTTAGTTTCCCAGTATTCCATTATGTTGACCACACTTATTACTCCTAAACTTTTATTATCTCTGCCGATCTAGAGTGTAATGTCCATGGCCATGGACCGTCAGGATTACTCACCTCCTGACGGCCGCAGACATGGATCACTTCCGCTTCACTCTGCGGTGTATGTAAGTATGTAAAATTAGCCCATGATCACCCTGGATTATAAGAATGGCCCTGCCCCTTCCTTCATTGCCTGAGCGTTGTTGTGTATACCCGTGTTAGTCTTTGCAAATGGTCTCTTAGTGTTTTCCAGTTCCCAGTGTTCCCGTGCCTGCTACCTGTATCCTGTATCCCTTGCTACTGTCACGTTGGGTTTGTGGACCCACTGAACCATACCGCCTTGGCGGTATGGCAGCTGGCCAACAGGGTGCAGATGACAGTCTATAGTTCGTATAGGGTACCTGTGGCAGCTCGGACAGTAGCAAGGCAGGCTTGGCTGGGACTAGGCAGCAGGCAGATGTCAGGCGCGGTGTAGCAGGACAGGCGTGGTATGCAGCACAGCATGACTACAGCTCAGCACGGCATTTGACCAGGATAGCACCGGATACAGGATACAGGTACGGGAAACACTGGGAACTGGAAGACACTAGGAGACCATTTGCATAGACAAACTTTGGGTATGACAACAACGCTCAGGCATGGGAGGAAGGGGCTGGGCCCTTCTTATAGCCCAGGGTGCTCTGGGAGCAATCGGCTCAATCTCCCACCTGCGTGCGCTTTGGCTTCTTTTTTTTTTCAAAAACATTTTTTATTAAAATTTTACTTGCAACATTTTTTTTCTTTCTGTGTCATTACAAGGAACAAGGTATGGCATTGCCCACATCTTGACAAAAGTAAATACATACATAGTTATTCATACCAGTATATTTGTTAATAACATCAGAAGCAGATATGTTGATTTTTCATTACATTGCGAACTTCAACTTAAACAATAAACCTTTTAACCATTTAAACCAATAACCTTGGTAGTCTTATTTATGCCTTATCCTTATTTCCTTTCAATGCATCTATGCATACCCTTACTCTCTCTATTTCCATCTACTTTCTTGGTGGTTTGATTTTCAATTTCCCTAAGGATCCCTTCAGATCTTCTGTCAGATACCATTTTGTTTGTTGAAATCCCGCCATTACCATCTCAATATCTAGTTCTGACATCTGTTCCAAGAACGGTTTCCATTTCCTGAAAAAACTAGCCGTTTTCCGCTCTTTGTGTATTAGGGCATCTGTCCTATCTGAATATAGACATGTTTTCAATTGCTGTATGAGTTGTTCTAATGTCGGTGCATTGGGTTCCAGCCAGTTTTTCAGTATACATCTTTTTGCAATGAGTATTATTATATGTGCTAGCGGAGATATGTGCGTTACCGTTCCCTCTTCTTCCACTTCCATTGATGCTCTGGAGTGGAACAAAAGAAGTATGGGGTTTAGCGGCATAGGTTTATCCCATAATTTCGCCATAAATGCCAGCACTAATGACCAATATCCTTGTGTATTCGGGCATGACCAAATTCCATGATGCAGATCTGTATGTGGCTGAGCACACTTCGGGCAAGCATGCAATCGGTCTGGGTTGCTATCATTTGGCGGTATGTTAAAAGCGTAAATAGCTGCATGCATTAGTCTAAACTGTGTCTCCCTCCACACCTCATTAACTACATGCTTTCTCACTGCTTTCCATCCCTCTAGTATTTGATCGTTTACATCTGTTGTTTGAAAAACACGTCTCCAATAAGGGAATTGTTGTTTTGGGTCTATTTTTATGTAAATATCCTTTATTGCCCGATATAGTACCGACAATGACTTCCTATGTGATTCTTCTACCAGTGTATCAAAAGGATTATCTACTATCTCCCTTTCCAAGTTTCCTACCTCCCTAGCACAGAAAGTTTTAACCTGCATGTATTGTAAAAAGTGTGTTGGCTGGATCCCAAATTCGTTCACTAGCTCTGGCAACGTCTTTAGCCTCGGTTCCGTTGTGTGCAGTATCTGCTTTACTGTGGCTATCCCCCTTTGCTTCCATGTCTTAAATAAACTACTTGTCATGCCCGCTGGAAACTGTATATGTGACCATAATGGTAAGTATTTAGACAACTGAAAGGATAGGCCCTGCTTTTTCCTCACTTCCTTCCAGCACATAATTGTGTCTCGTAATATGACTGAGGATTTAACATGGCACGGGAGGTGCTTAAGCTTTGTGTGCAATAATGCTTGCAGGTCATATTTACCTGCTAGTGCTGACTCTAGTTCCTGGTTGGAGTAATGATTAGTTTTGTGTATCCAGTCTAACACATGTCGGAATAGACTGGCTATATTGTATCCCCTTAAATGCGGAATGTTCACCCCCCTGCCAGTGAAACCCCTGCAACTTCGTTAGCGATATCCTTGGCCGTTTATACGACCATATAAATTTCGTTATAGTGAAATTAAAATTTTTGACATCCTTATGCTTCAATAGTACCGGCAGTGTTTGCATTGGGTACAATAATCTAGCGAAGGAGATCATCTTGACCAGATGGCATCTACCGAACATAGAGAGCGGCAATGTCCTCCATCTTTCAAGTTCCAGCCTTATTTTGTGGAAGATGGGTTCATAATTCAGATGATATAAGGTTCCCGGGGTTTTCCCGATCCGTATCCCCAAATATGTTATTTGTGATTTAGCAATTCTTATGCCTAATTGCTGTAACCTCTCATCCGCTGTATGATTATGCTGTGTCAAACCTAATAGTTCGCTCTTGAGGGGGTTAATTTTGAGACCCGCGAATAGCCCATAGTTATGGATCACCTCAAAAACCCTAGGGAGATGCCTAGACGGTTGAGAGAGAAACAGCAGGATATCATCTGCAAAGACTGCCGCCTTAACCTCAACCTCGCCAACTTTAATCCCATTAAATATCCGCCCCTGTTCCAGGATCTGTATCAGGGGTTCCAATGCTAGGTCAAATAAGAGTGGTGATAGTGGGCACCCCTGTCTCGTTCCCTTATGTAGCTTAAACGTCTTTGACTTGATTCCTGGCGTGCACACAGCCGCCGTGGGGTTCTTGTATAACGTTTTTATGTAATTTCTAAATGCCCCTTGTATGTTAAATTTATCCAAGACCATGTCCAGCCACTGCCACTCAACATTGTCAAACGCCTTTTCAGCATCCAGCAACACAAGTGCCGATTGGCTGAATGACTTTGGCTGTGCTGCCACCCCATCCATAACTCCTAATACCTTTCTAATATTTGTAACTGCCGATCTACCTTTAATGAAACCCACCTGCGACGGCCCCACCAGACGAGGCATTATTTGGGCAAGCCTATTTGCCATGATCTTGGACAATATCTTGATATCCTGATTTATTAAGGATATGGGTCTGTATGAGCTCGGTAGTGACAGATCTTTCCCATTTTTTGGTAGCACCTTGATGTATGCTGTATTTGCTGCATCAGGAATGTTCCCACCCTCCAATAGAGAATTCAAATATGCTAATAACGTCGGCGTTATTTGTTCCTGTAGCATTTTATAGAATTCTGCCGGGTAACCATCAGGTCCCGGCGACTTCCCATTTGCTAATGACTTTATGGCTGTCTGTAACTCTACCAGTGTTATTCGTGCGTTCAAGTCTTCTAATTGCCCCTGGTCTAAGGTAGGTAATGTGATATCTGCCAGAAATCGGTCACCCCGCACATCGCCCGGAACCAATGTGGTTTCGTACAGCTGCTGATAGAAAGCCTGAAAAATGTCATTCATCTTTTTGGGTTCCGTTTGTACACAGCCCTTGTGATCTCTTAGTTTGGTTATATGTGTGGGTGGCCGAAATCCCCTAGCCAATCCCGCCAACAGTTTTCCTGCCTTGTTGCCAAAACGAAAAAGTTTGGCCTCATAGAGTGACCTCCCAAACTTCTCCCTTTTATCCAACCATGACTCGAAGTGTTTCCTCGCATCCACCCATTTGTGTTTTTTATCTGTCGACGGGTCAGCAAGGAAAGAAGAATAAGCTGTTCTAAGGTTATCACTACACTCTCTGTATTTTTGTTGGATCTGTTTTTTCTTAAACGTTACGTACGATATGAGCCTTCCTCTCAAGACCGCCTTAGCCGTCTCCCAGTACAGGGCCTGATCAGCCGCATGTTCTGCATTATCTATAGCATATTCTAACCACCATCCCTTTATTCGTGCTTGAAAATCTTCATCTTCTGCTAAATTTGCCGGAAATCTCCACTGAGTAAACTCCCCCCTGGGGTGTGTATCCGCCAACACCAACCGTACTGGCGCATGATCAGATATGATCATGTCTGTGATGTCTACCTGTTCTACTCGTTGTAACATATGTTGGCTTAAATAAATGTAGTCTAATCTCGACCAGGACTTGTGATATGGTGAGAAATAAGTGTATTCCCTGTCATCCGGATGGCTGTATCTCCAGCTATCAGTTAGTTGTGTGGTTTGTGAGAATTCAGGCAATATGCCATCTGTAGCCAGTGTCGGTGCCTGTGCATCTCTCTTCCTATCTTCATCTGCATATTGTACTGAGTTAAAGTCTCCCCCTACCAGCCTCATTGCACATGTGTCAGCTAGGATTGTAATCTGGAGGTTCTGAAAGTAAGTGCGATTATTTGTATTGGGCGCATATACATTATATATACTAACTTCCCCCCATTGTGTGTCTAGCAGGATGTGCATCAATCGTCCCTCTGTGTCCACATATTTTGAGCGTAAGGTGAAGGCAAGATTTTTGCTTATTAAAATTATCACTCCATTTTTTTTTTTGAATAGCTGGGGAACCATAAACATTTCCCACCCAAAGTTTACGCATTCTAAAAAAATCTTTTTCTTCCAGGTGAGTTTCTTGAAGCAAAGCCAGATCAGCCTTCAGTTTGCCAAGGTGACGCAGGACCATTGACCTTTTGTGTGGGGACAGTAGTCCCTTAACATTCCATGTCACTACTCTCATAAAGAGAAATTAAGTTATTCGTTAGCGGAGACTGGCTATGCTTCTGCATCATATATAGGATGTTATGTATTAATAAGGAATAAATTGTGAATCTAATGTCTGTGCAGCTCAGCCCCCTTGAACTAGGGCTAATACGACTACCAATCAACCATTGATCCCCACTATGTGAGAACACATTAACTCTCCCCGACTCCCTCGGAGAGCCCCCATTTTCCCTCTCATATTTCCTCAGGACTTCCCTTTTTTCTGCCATGTGACTTACTCTCCTCTACCTACAGATAACATCTCGTCAGCATAACACATTTAACATGGTTTAACAATATCTCAGCTGTCAATGTATTTGTGCTTATCTTTCTTGTTCTAAACTGTTTTAAACTAGGCCCCAATGTCATCACCAAGTAACTTCCTTTGTTACATATGCCAACTATTAGACACATTAATACATGAACAAGTTCCAATTTCACTCGACGGTGGTACTCACGACTCTCGTCTGCCGAGGAGTCGACTGGCAGTTGATTCTGGGTGTACACTAGCCGTGTCGTGGAGTCTGTGGCAGTCTCTTTTCCTTGGGTGGCTGTCCCTTCGGATGTGTCATGTTCTGCTGCGCGCTTCCTCCCGAGAAATCTCCATCTGCTGCTGTAGACGCTGTTTCCCTGAACAAATCTTTGTACACTGCCTCCGCTTCCTGGTGGTCTGTATAAACTTGTAGGGTGCCACTTGGAGTTGTTACCTTTAAAATCGCTGGGTATAGCAATTGGAACTTAAGTCCCCGCTTGTGGAACGCTGTGCAGATTCTGCTGAATAGCTTTCGTTTCTTTGAAACTTCCGCGGAGTAATCACTAAATAACATGACTGTGATGCCGTTTAATTTCGTCGGGCCCCGTCTGGTTTTGTACATGCGCAGCAGCGCTTCCTTGTCAGCATAATCAAGATAGCGTACTATGACTTGTCGCGCTCTCTTTAGTGCGCCTTGGTGTTGCGGCAGAGTCTGTCTGTCTGGACCCACTCTATGCGCTCTTTCAACTTTACATGGCCCCTCCATATTCAGCATCTTTGGTAGATCATATTCACAGATGTGCTTTAGTTGCGTGGCTGGTACTGATTCTGGTATTCCCACTATTCGCACGTTGTTCCGTCTCGATCTGTTCTCCAGGTCATCTATTTTGGATAACATCTTTTGTTTTTCGGCCAATAGCTCCTGAAGTGCGCCATGCGTGTCTGCTGCTTCATCTTCTAACAGGGATATTCTTTGCTCTACTTCATCTAGACGTATACCCTGTTGTGATACCTCGCTTTGCAGTGCCTTCAGTGAGGTTGATATGGTATTGGCCAGTGTGTCTTGTATGTCGGGTGTTATACGCTTGGCTACCTCCATAGCCAGTTTTCTGTAATCAATTTTCATTGAACTCGAGGTCTCCTCCCCACCTTCCTCATCTGACATTGTCTCTTCCTGGTCTGAGGATGGCCTACTTGCTGCCTGCTTGTTTTTTCTGGTGACCGGTGGCATTTTTATTTGCACCCGTTGCTCGGCCCCTGTTTCTTGGATCGATTACCGACTATGACAGGCTATGCGTGCCGCTGGCGAATGTGCTGTTGTCAAACACGTGGTCTGATCGCGCTGTAGTAAAATGGCGCTCCCTCACTCACAGTGTCCTGTTACAGGCGTCTGTCTTCAAAGACGGTCCCACCGCTTTTGCAATCTGTATAACACCGTCTATAAAGCTGTCTATATCGGGACCTCTTGCCTGTTATATGTGTTGGGGTTAACGCCAGCTGTGCCCAACCTGTCTATGGCTCAGACAGCGCGTTGTTTAGGGCTGTGAGCCGCGGCAAGATGGCGCCTCTTCACCTCCTCTATCTCGCTCCGGTATTTGGCGCCAAAACTAACCAGACCGCGTTAGCAGTAAGTATGGGGAGACCCCGGTACCTGCTACCTGCTTCAGTCAGGTTTCTGTGCCCTGCCGATCGGGTGCTGTGCGGATTAGAACTTGTCTTGGTCCCGTGTTTTATGGCCGGCTCCGCTCCCTGTTTCGTGCGCTAAAATCTGCCGATGAGCGCGGGAGGATTCTGATCTCACCGGTTTCTCCCGTATGTGTCGGGTGCGGCTTGCTAGGTCAGTGCTGACCTTTGTAACGTTTTTCCACGTGTTAGCTGGATATCTTAGTTGATTTTTATGTCCCGTAGATCTGGAGAGCTCCTTTCTCCCTCCTCACATGTCAGCGCCGGAACCGGAAGTCAGTCGCTTTGGCTTCTTAAGTCTGGACTGAGCTCGCGAGCGCACCCTGGTGGTCACTGTGAAAAAGGACGGACGTATGTGCAGACATCTCTGGAGAGAAGGGCGTCGACTGGATGGAAGGAGTTCGTGGTCAGCGACCACGGACGTTACAGCTACCTTGTTCCTGTGTCGTAGAGAGTTGGTGTCGTGTTGTGCCATATACTTTGCCTGCTGTGTTACACCACGCCTGGTGTCTGCCTACTGCCAAGGTCACATCCGAGCCTAGACATCGCTACTGTCTGAATTACCACAGGTACCCTTGTTTCGAACTATAAACATTGACTTGGTATCCTGTTGGCCAGCTGCTATCCCGCTACAGCGGTACGGCCCAGTGGGTCCACATACCCATATTGGCATACCATATTCATAGAGTAGTTGATTATATTGTACTGTCCATTTATTAGTGTTATATTATATTTTATCTTATTGGGATTACTCTTAGGGTCCTATTACATTTGCTCCTCTCACAAGGAACTATGATTGATTATGTATGGGGACGAGCAATCGTTACTACGATCTTAAAAGTAGTCTCTCTCAATATCCAAGGCTTCAATCCACCAGTAAATTGCCTAAATGTCTTTCTATTCTTAAAACAATATCTTCACATTACTAGAGATCAGAAAAGAAAGTGCCACTTTGTGCTTCTCTTAAAGCAGTCACATTTGAGCCTGCCACAATGATCTGTAACTAGTTAATAACTTCCCTATCTCCTACCTAATCTAATAGGCGCTTTAATGTAGATAACAACAGTTTTTTTGTATTTTTTGAAAAACGTTTATTTTTGACCGAGTTATGTAAGTTTTATACTAATTTTGTCCTTAATGCCCAACTCAGCGTTTTTTTTACTTTTCACCAAGTCGGCGTTGAAAAGAGAAGTGTATGACGCTGACCAATCAGCGTCATACACTTCTCTTCATTCATGCCCAGCTTGTTTAGCAGCACATCGTGATCTCTCGAGATCACACTGTGACGAGACTTCCTCCCACAGATCCTTCACCGGAGCGATAGAAGAGTCAACAGACATCGCCTCCAGCCGTGCCAGGAGGTTTATCCAAATCTTCTGCGGCTGGAGGCGATGTCTGTTCAGTCTTCCATTGCTCCGGTGAAGGACCTGTGGGAGGAAGTCCCATCACAGCGTGATCTCGTGAGATAACGCTGTTCTGCTAAACAAAATGGGCATGAATGAAGAGAAGTGTATGACGCTGATTGGTCAGCATCATACACTTTTCTTTACAACGCCCACTTGGTGGAAAGTAAAAAAAACGCCCAGTTGGGCATTAAGGACAAATGAGCATAAAACTAAAAATTATCATAACTTGGTCAAAAATAAAAAGTTTTAAAAAACAAACAAACAACTGTTGATATCTACATTAAAGTACCTATTAGATTAGGTAGGATATAGGGCAGTTATAAACTGGTGACAGAGCTGTCCATCGGCTGATGTTTAGAGCTACACACAGTTAGGCTGTAATTGCTGTCTATTGTTCATGGACACCTTCCTGTTTATTTACGGGAAAGTGTCCGGGCCATAGAAGTGTACCGCAAAATATAGGGCATGTCCTAACTTTTGCTTTCTACGGTCTGTGCTCCTATAATTTGTATGGGACCACGGACCGAAAATGCGGGCGGCTGACGATGGCCGGCAGTGCCCGCAATCTCAGCCCGTGATTACAGGCACGGACGTGTGCATGGGGCCTTATGTCAAGAATTAACAATATTGGTTCTTCTTGATGCACATATCATACATAAAAAGAATATGCTGGGAAAAAGTTATGCCCCACGCAGAGTCCTGCATACTTTGTTTTTTTCTGAACTGACTGGATTGGTACATTTTTCTCTATTCTCCATATAACTTTGAATGCTTATACATAAATATACAGAGTTAACATGTTGCAGTAAACACTGTGATGGGTGACACTTTGCAATATGTTTGATTCAAGTTATATGCCTCGCCTTTCAACTAAATTTATTGGTTAATAAATGTGTTTGTTTTCCGATTTTCTGATATTTTATTGATGGAAACCACCGAAAATAACATGAGGAAATCTCTTTCAAAGTATAAAAAATACAAAAACCTACATTTAAATCAGTTTGAACAACCCATTTTAATACTGACAAGGGTCTGGAATAAAGTTTATCACTGGGATTCTGCTGCTGGTACCCCCATGGTCAACAGTTATTGCTGGCACGATTACAATGTCAATTCACTGCTGAACATTATACCCCACAAATCAATAGTCCTGTAATAGTCCACAATCAGAGCACCATCAAATACAATGTATGCAAAGTGCAGCATGAGAGTCTATGAGACGGGAGTGGGTGGTTCAGATTATAGAGGATTTTAATCTAAGGTCGTTGGCAGAACGTAGAGAACGGGTAGGGTGGTAGACAGAGATGAGCCAATTATCGGGCAAACGCTCGTTCCCACCAATTGCCCAGCGATCAGAAGATGAACGAGCAGACGCCTGGTGATCAGCTAATCGTATTATCTTTATTGGCAGCACATCTCCCTGTGTAAGCAGGGAGACAGGCTACAGACATGATAGAAATGTATGGGGATGAGCGATCGGAGTAACGAGCGCTCGTCTCCCTACTAGCTCCTTGTGAAAGGAGCTGTCTCGTTGATTAGCTCTCGTTTACACGGCCCAGGATGGGTAAGAGGACCTTAATAAGTTTAGATTGAATTCTAAAGTGAATGGGCAACCAGTACAGTGACTGGCACAGGGTAGGGGCATTGGTGTAGCGGTCAAGTGTAGTGACTGGCACAGGGTAGGGGCATTGGTGTAGCGGTCCAGTGTAGTGACTGGCACAGGGTAGAGGCGTTGGTGTAGCAGTTGGTCAGAAAGATGATCCTGGTTGCTGCATTCAGGATAGATTAATGAGGGGAGAGTTTAGTGAAGGGGCCGATTAGTAATGAGTCGCAGTAGTCAAGACGAGAATGAATCAGAGCAACAACCTTGCTGTTTCAACAGTAAGAAAATGGCAGATTCTGGAGATATTTGTGAGGTGCAGGTGACATGAGTGTGCAAGTCTGAGTCTAAAAGTCCTTTTACACCGGCCAATTATCGTGCAAACGAGTGTTCACAGAACACTATATTTTACCTGTGTCGGCTGATTGTATAGTTTTAAATGCAGAAAATATTATCGTTGTCGGCAGCAGTTGTCTGCCGACATGATAGAAATGTATGAGGACGAGTGATCGGATAACGAGAGCTCGTCCCCATACTAGCTCCTTGTTTAGAATTATAGGCATGCTGTAATTGTCTATAGCGGAACCAACCATTCTCAGGAACCTTAAAGAGACTCTGTCACCACATTATAAGTGCCCTATGTTCTACAGAATCTGATCGGCGCTGTAATGTAGATAACAGCAGTGGTTTTTATTTTGAAAAAGGATCAACTTTGAGCTTGTTATGAGCAATTTTAGATTTATGCTAATTTGTTTCCTAATGACCAACTGGGCGTTTTTTACCTTTTTACCAAGTGGACGTTGTAAAGAGAAGTGTATGACGCTGACCAATCAGCGACCAATCAGTGTCATACTTCTCTTCATTTACGCCCAGCTTGTTTCACTGCACAGCGTGATCTCGCGAGAGCACGCTGTGACCGGACTTCCTCCCACAGGTTTTTCATCGGAGCCATGGAAGACTGAACAGACATCGCCGCCAGCCGCTGCAGATTCGGATAAATGTCCTGGCAGGGCTGGAGGTGATGTCTGTTGACTCTTCCATTACTCCGGTGAAGGACCTGTGAGAGGAAGTCCCGTCACACCGAGACCTCGTGAGATCACTCTGTGCTACTAAACAAGCTGAGCATGAATGGAGAGAAGTGTATAAGTTTATACACACACTCATCCTTATCAACCATGTAAAGAAAAACCCGATTCCAATATTTTTGGGACAGCAACCTGTGGCACCGGTGCCAAAGTCGGCACGTGGGGCATAACTTGCTGGCACACTTCCCTCTCCCTGTGTCCAGCATCGTTGTGTGCTTTGCTTGGCGGCACCGAACACAGGGAAAGAGAGTGGCGCTTCATTATGCGATTGTCGGCACTGATCTCCAGGATAGAGGGCAGTGCTTTATTGTGTTTGTCGCTGCTCAACACTTGGCAAGCACACAATGCAGCACTGCTTTCTCTCCTAGTGTTCAGTGTTGCCAAGCGCATAATGAAGCGCTGCTCTGCTCTCTCCTGGTGATCAGTGCTGCAAGGACGGAGTTCAGTAGTTCAGTACAAAAAAGGTTGCCTGCCCCTGCAATATTTCATAAATATCTTTCCATTTATCATTGCCCTCCGATGATAGAAATATTTATTCACTATCCTGTGTTCCCAATATATAAAGTGTTGTAATTGTGATTAGAAAATACAGAAAAAAAATATTACAATGCCTCCCTCATCCATTGATCTGGACATGATTTCTAGCTTGACATGAATTTTCTTTCCCTGCCAAATGAGATAATTTATAATTGAATCCAACATTTTTTTCCCTCTCCTGTCTATCTCTTCTAGAGTGGGAGGCAGGGGGTAGGGGGTTTAGGTGTGAAATATGGAAGTACTTATAACGCATGTTTTGCTTTTTTCCTTTATTCATTTCTTGTGTGATGTTATTTCACATTTTTGGATGTTAAAAAAAGCAAAATAAAAACGGAAAAAAAAAATAAAAGAAGAGATTTAGCTAATTATGCGAAAGTAGACCAAGCGTTCCAGGAGTTTAGAGATGAAGGGGAGATTAGAGACTGGTCGGAAGTTAGCGGCGCAAGACGGATCAAGAGATGTTTTCTTCACTCTCTAATGGCTGATCTAAGCTATGTAACAATTAAACAAAATAGGACACACCGTGACCCTTTTAGGCTTCGTTCACATCTGCGTCTGGACTTTCGTTCATGGTTTCCGTCAGAGCTTTCCGTCAGGGGAATCCATGAACGAAATCCAAACTGAAACAAATGGAGACCATAGGTTTCCGTTTGCATCACCATAGATTTCAATGGTGACGGATCCAGTACAAATGGTTTCCGTTTGTCACCGTTGTTTTAGGGTTCTGTTGACTCAATACCGTAGTCGACTGCGCTATTCATTTAATCAAAAGGAACAAAACCATTACACAGCGGTGGCAAACAGAAACCATTTGCACCGGATCCGTCACCATTGAAATCAATGGTGATGAAACTGAAACCTATGCTTTGCATTTGTTTCAGTTTGGATTCCGTTCATGGATTCCCGACAGAATGGTCTGACGGAACCCATGAACAAAGTCCCGACGCAGATGTGAATGATACCTTAGGTGCACTACAGTTTCTACTTCTAAATATATTTTAAATAGTTAGTAATTAAATAATAGTACGAATGAATAAAAGTTAAGTTTTAAAAGTAGAGAGTGGGAGATCATATTACTATATATGAGTGTGCTGGTCTGCCTCGCCAAGTACCATGGATATGACAATGTATATGCATATCTAAACCGCTGAATTGGCGAGGGAGGTTAAAAATATTTCATAATGCATTGCTGGATTTTGGACAACGATGGAAACACTTTGGGCCTGTTCACATCAGCGTTGGCTTTACGTCCAGGGGTTTCGTTGGGGGTTTCCGTCTGGTGAACCCCTCAACGGAAAGCCAAACAGAAACCTTAGCTTCCATTTGAATCACCATTGATAACAATGGCGACGGAAACATTGCTAATGGTTTCCGTTTGTCCCCATTCTGTCAAGTTTCCATTTTTTTGCCGGAATCAATAGCGCAGTAGACTGCATTATTGAATCCGTCGAAAGCCAACGCTGATGTGAATAGGCCCTTACTTATTTGCAAAGCAGATGCTAAAGTTCCATTAATGGCGGTAAAAAAATGGTACAAGAGAGCATCAACATTACAAAGGGGTCTCCCTGAATTATCTGAAACCCTGAAATCTGAGCATTTGTATTCTGCATCAGTAGATTCATGGCATACGCTGAAGTTATGTCATAAAAGTCTATGGTCAGAATACGTTTTTAATGGCTTCAGTGGTTGGATTCTTTAAGCCCTGTGCACGCAGAGTTGTTTTGGAGGCAGAAAAATCTGCCTCAAAATTCCTCAAGGAATTTTGAGTCAGATTTTGACCGTAAATTTTTTGCCCGTGGCCGTTGAGCCCTGCAGATAAAAACCCCACACGAAAATCGCTTTCTCTGCCTCCCATTTCAATGGGAGGTCAGAGGCGGAATAGTGGCAAGAAAGAGCATGCCGCTTTTTTTTTACTGCGAACGACTAAAAACTGGCATACAGAAAAACGCTTCCGCCTCCCATTGACATCAATGGACGCTTTTTGGCGCTGATTCTTACACGGTTTCTGCATCATAACACAGTGGCAGTAGAGTGGATGAGTTTTGAACAAATCTCATCCACACTCTACGTAAATGCTGAGCAGAAAAAAAGCTTTATTGTCTCGTTGATCGGTGCTCGTTTGCACGACTCTCATCGAGCCGTGTAATAGGACATTACATTAGGGAAGCGGAAGCTCAGCTGTCTTTGACAGCTGACACTCCTCTGTTGCTGGCCAGTGGTCCTTTGCTGCTGGTTTTGGCAATTAACCCCTTAAATGCGGCGATTGATTGTGATCGCCGCATTTTAGGGGTTTGTAGCACATTGGCAGCACCCACGGTTAAATCGCGGGGGTTTGCCGATGGTTGGCATGGCAATCAATGGCCTCTGGGTCTGCCATGTACGGAAGCCTATGAGGGCCAGACTCTGGCTGTGCTATTGATTCCGTCAAAACAACGTAACCCGGTCACAACGGTGACAAACGGAAACCTTTAGCAATGTTTCCATCACCTTTGATATCAATGGCGAGGGAAATGGAAGCTTAGGTTTCCGTTTGCCTTTCCATTGAGGAGTTAACCCGACGGAAACCTCAAATGGAAAGGGCAACGGAAGGGCAACGGTGATGTGAACAGGCCCTAAGCCTTGTAGCGTCCTAGAAAAATACAAGGACGTTCAAAAGACGATGCAAACATAAAGTAGATATATGGGAAATGTTAACTAGTAACTATTTTGTGTGGTATTACTATCTGTTTTATAAGCAGATACATTTAAATTTAGAAAAATGAAATGTTTGCAAATTTTCTCTAAATCTTGGTGTTTTTCCACAAATAAATATTGAATTTATCGACCAAATTTTTTCACTAACATAAAGTAAAATATGTCACGAGAAAACAATCTCAGAATCGCTTGGATAGGTAAACGTATTCCAAAGTTATTACCACATAAAGTAAGACATGTCAGTTTTTAAAAAATCGGCTGTGCCACAAAGCCAAAACAGGCTCAGTCCTGAAGGGGTTAAACCTTGTGTCTTTTTGTGTCTTTTTAATGCCACTAAATCACTCCAAATTAGATAAAATGCTTTGGTTTGTTAATGAACAGTCAAAGTAATGGTAAATGTAGATTGGGATAAACCTAGATACAAAATTATCACACAAAGAGAAGTTGAACAAAGAGTAATTCTAAATTTACATATGAAATTAAATTATTTTGGCTCCAAGTTGACTTGAATTTTGGTTGTGAGTTTATCCAAGAGACCAAATGTGATTCCATTTAGGCTCTATTCACACTACAGGGTCTGGGTGTCGGCTGATATAAAAATACGTTTTGGTCCGTTTTTTTTTCAGACGTTTTGCATCCGTTCCGTTCCAGGCCGTTTTTCCGTTTTTAACGGTCTACTATGACCCGTTTTGCATCCGTTTTTCACTGTCCGTTTAAAAACGGATGAATTTCATTTGTACATTTTTTGGGTCCCAACCCACTAAAAACACCTACAGGAAGGTCACAAGATCGCCCAGTCACCATTTTCTCTTGCTTTTCAGAGAATAGAGAGCTTTGTCTAATCCCTCAGTTTCTTTGCATTGGTATCTGGCTTTTTCTCTGCTATTTTTTACTTGCTACCATGTCCTCATTGAACCGTGTACTGCAGCTTTGGCTGATTTTTCTGCAATCCGGACAGTAATCAGAGATGTTGATGCCCTCTGTAGATAGTGCCACAGTGCCTCCCGTAAATAGTGCCCCCTGTAGATAGTGCCACAGTGCCCTTGCAGATACTGCTACACAGCCCCCTGTAGTGCCACACAGCCCCTGTAGATAGTGCCACAGTGCCCCTTGTAGATAGTGCCAGTTTCCCCTGTAGATACTGCCACACATCCCCCTGAAGATAGTGCCACACAGCCCCCTTGTAGGTAGTGCCACACAGCCCCCTTGTAGGTAGTGCCACACAGCCCCCTTGTAGGTAGTGCAATGCAGCCCCCTGTAGGTAGTGCCACACAGCTCCTTTGTAGGTAGTTCCATGGCCCCCTTGTAGATAGCACCCCCCATAGATGGCACCCCCCGTAGATAGCGCCACTGTAGCTCCCTGTAGGAGCGGAATCCTTCTGGCCAGGGATTCCGCTTCAGGAGTTGCCCCTGATGTCACTGTCCATACATGGATAGTGACGCCAATGGCCTCTCCTGGAGCAGAATCCCTGGCCAGTGTCGCCAACGCTGTGGTCGGAGATTCCGCTTCAGGAGTTGCCCCTAATGTCACTGTCCATATATGGATAGTGATGTCAGGGGCTCCATCTAGGAGCAAAATCCCCAGCCAGAGGGATTCTACTCCTACAGGGAGCTACAGTGGCGCTATCTACAGGGGGTGGTGCCATCTATAGGGGGTGGTGCCATCTGCAGGGGGTGCTATCTACAAGGGCGCTGTGGCACTACCTACAGCAAAAAAATCTCACATGCACCTAGAGGAGGTGAGAGCTAGCGACAGAAAGCACGGCCGTCAATTTGATCACATCTAAGTGACGTCTGTGTTTTACACGGGCCCATAGACTTGTATGGGAGCCGTGCGGCCGTGAGAACGGCCCAAAATAGGTCATGTACCATTTTTTGGCTGCCAGGTTTACTGGGTCATCAAAAAAACTATCCCTGCCATGTGGATAGGGCCTTACTCCTGATGCACAGAGAGGTGTGGAATAATCCTTTTATGCATGATTGGATCATTTCTACTTCATAGTGTTGCCTTTCCAGCTGGAGAATCAGACTTCAGCAAATACTTTTACTTGAGTTATTGCCTATTTTTAAAGCCCTATTAGACGGAGCGAGTATCGTACACATTTTTGTATAATTGTTTGAATGCAACGATCGAATGACTAACGATAAATCATTGTGTTTCTGTGGAACGACATCTACCTGAGCGTAAGATTATCATTTGTTGCCACCACATCAACTCGTCTGATCAAAAATCTTCCAGTCGTTAGCAGTTTAGAGATGAGGTGTGGGCAACGATAACGGTAACGACAAAGCAGCGAAAATCTTTAGAAATCGTTGTTATGTGTAATAGATCGTCTTTCGTACTCATACGACTCTCTAAATCATCACTTGTCACTCGTTCATGAAAGAATATCTTCCTGTCTAATAGGACAAGCTGACCATAGACAGACAGATTTTTACTTTTCTCACCATCTAGGAACCAAGCAATTCTGGCCACTGGTAGGCTTTGTTCAAATTTGCGCAGAGGCTTCATTCGGAGCTTCCACTGCTGATTCCGTAATATTTGACAGAGAAAAATTGCGCTGGATGAACTTGAATGTGATAGTTTTTAGATGGATTCTGTGTGTCAGAGACACACAGGACCCGCTCTCAGCCGAGTTGTCAATTCAGCTGACCGGACAGAATTGACTGAGAGAACGATGCAGCTTCTATGTATACAGGTTACATAGAAGCTGTGTCGTAAAAAGTAAACATTTTTCTTTTATAAAAGTCAATTAATTAAAGAAGTGTTTAAAATCACCAAACACATTCAATTAATTAATAAAACAAAAAAACATTTAGAGGTGTACATAGCAATTAAGACTATGTTCACATCTGTATCAGAGACTTAGTTGCTAATTCAGTCAGAAATTACGTACTCCACAACAAAAAACCATTATAAGCCAAGGTGGTTAGTCGGGCGATGGTGGCATTCGTCATACAGATGTAGCATTGTGTCGTGTTTTCCGCCATAACTGGAAACCACGATGCAAAAGTGAACAAAGCCTAGAGGCCCTTTTACATGGGCCAATGATTGGGCAAACAAACGTTCATTCCCCTGTGTAAATAGGGTAACGATCAGTCGATGAACGAGTAAGGGTATGTTCACACGGCTGAAATTACGGGGATGTTTTCAGGAGAAAACATCCCCGTAATTTCAGCCATAGCGGCATGTGCAGGCGCTTGAACGCCGCGTCCATTACGGATGTAATTGGCGCTGCTTTTCATTGGAGTCAATGAATAACGGCTCCAATTACGCCCCAAGAAGTGACAGGTCACTTCTTTGACGCGGGCGTCTATTTACGCGCCGTCATTTGACAGCGGCGCGTAAATATACGCCTCGTGTGAACAGACAAACGTCAGCCCATTGCTTTCAATGGGCAGATGTTTGTCAAAGCTTTCAAGCCGCATTTTTCGGACGTAATTCTGTGCAAAATTACGTCCGTAATTAGTGTGTGTGAACATACCCTAAGGGTATGTTCACAGGGCACTGTTTTCAGATGTAATTCTAGCGTTTTACGCCCCGAATTACACCTGAAAAAACGGCTACATTACGCCTACAAACATCTGCCCATTGCTTTCAATGGGTTTTACGATGTTCTGTTCCCACGAGGTGTTATTTTACGCGTCGCTGTCAAATGACGGCGCGTAAAAAGACGCCCGCGAAAAAGAAGTGCAGATCAATTCTTGGGATGTTTTTGGAGCCGTTTTTCATTGACTCCATTGAAAAACAGCTCCAATAACGTCCGTAAAATACGCCGCGAAAAACGCGAGTAGTTACAAAAACGTCTAAAAATCAGGAGCTGTTTTCGCCTGAAAACAGCTCCGTATTTTCAGACGTATTTTGCTTAGCCATGTGAACACGTTCATCATCTGATCTGCTCGCTTATGCGGCCAATAAAATAGTTGCTAGTGGGCAGCACATCTCCCGGTGTAAACAAGGAGATGTGCTACCAACATAATGGAAATGTATAGGGACGGACAATCGTAGTAATGAGCGCTCGTCCCCATACATAACCAATCATTGCGCCTTGTGAAAGGAACAATCGAGCACCGATCAACGAGATATCACGAGATGTGTAAAAGGACCCGTGGTGTTGGACATGGGTAACCTGGGCCCACCAGAGAAAATTATTGTGAGGGTCCACCCACCATAGTGACCCTTATATACTATCCAATAACTGGTTCCAGGTTACAGGCTTTGGATATGAGGTAGACAGGTCTAGTGTATACATGAGTAGATTGAGTATATAAGTTTTCATGATGTATTTGTGGAGCGCCTCAGAACTAATGATTGTGTCACCCAGAGGAAAACCGAGATCTCTAGTGAACAAGATGAATGAAAGGGTTAATACGTGGCACACCCCGTCCATGACGTAAAACTCCCGCCCGTCCTGTTCCCTCGGCCCCGCCCACTCTGCGGAGTCACCGATAGACCGGTGGCTTCTCAGAGTTGGATCCGGCCACGTCACTCCTGCCAGCAGCAAACCTTCCTTCACTTTCACCAATCAGCGGAAAAATAGGCGATGGGGGCGGGACGAGAGTGAGGGGAGTGCCCAATAGCGACACTCATCCGAATTGACTGACAAGGAGGCGACCAATAGTAAGAATCAGGTTGTCCTAATGACGTCAGGATCACGGTTTGTGGTCCTTATGTAGGGTCGGTGAGGCTGTACTAGCTGCAGACTGAATGTGAGAGAGTGACATTTAGCACAGAGCGGAACACAGAGGAAGAACAAGCATGTGTGGTGAGTATGATGGCACTGGCAGCACATACAGCGTGCCCTGGCACTGTGTTATGGCACAGTGGTATCTTTGCGCTTCCCCTGTACACATCATCTTTAGGCTGCAAGGCTCTGACATATCTACTCCTGGCCATAGACATACTGATCGTTCATTTGATACTGTTGGCAGTTTTGCAGTCATAAGGATAATCTATTTTGCTATGTTGGTAAAATGATGATTTCTGTTCTACTTTCGTATCATTTACGTTCAAATTATTCTCAGTCGTTATTGTCGCACCATTTTACAGATGTCGACCAAAAATTTCCTGTCCAAATATTTGACTAATCGGATATTTCCTGTTATTGGGGAAAAATGTGACCCGATCTGTCAAAAAATGAAAAATCTCATCGCGCTTGTCTATTTGGGTTGAACCATCTTTAATATATCATGCCTCTGTCATTGCTGTGTCACATAATTATTGGTATGACTTTATTTATTGATTATACTATTGTGTTAGTATTGGCACCACCATGATGCCAATCAGATTTATTGGCATCCCTGGGTCCTGGTTGAACCCTTCCATATGTACCCCAGTTGGTCTTGTATTCTTGTTTTTCTCTACCATGTTTTGGCCTGTGATCCTGATACCTGTATGTTTATCTATTCTTGCTACATTGTATCATTTTTGTCCAATGGTGATCAGTATTTTTGTGTGGCAGGTCATACCAGGGTATCTTTGTAGTGTTGAGTTTCTGTTTTTTAATCAGAACTTAGATATTTAACTTAGGCGGGATTCACACGACCGGGTCGTTCCCGAGCCCGAGTGTCGGCCGGTAAAATCGGCCATTTTGCCCGGCCGGTTTGCATAAAGTTATGCATCCGTGCCGGGCCGGGTAGATCCGGACAGTGACATCAGCGGCAGCTCCTGAAGGGGAATCCCCATGTGTTCGGGGATTCCGCTTCAGGAGTTTCCCCTGATGTCACTGCCCAGATATGGACAGAGACATCAAGCGCTCTGTCCAGGAGCGGAATCCCCGAAAACACGGGGATTCCGCTCCTTCAAGGAGCTAAAGTGCGGCTAGCACATAGCAGAGCGGGGAGATACCTCCCTGCTCTGCTATAGTGGCGTCGCTGCAGTAGTAGCAGCCGCAGCAGCTGCTGCTACTACTACTAGCGGCGCCATCGAAGGTGTCGCCGAGCCAGGGTGCTTTTAACAAGCAGGGGAAGGGAGCCAGCGCAGCGCTCCCTCCACCTGCTGTACACCCCGGCCCTGCAACACAGTGTACAGCGATGCCATTCGTCAGAATGGCATCAACTCCTCCTCCTCACATGCACTCTGCGCTGTGAGGAGGAGGAGATAGAGCGCAAGCCACGGGAAACCCGGCCATCACTCGGAACACATTCCGGTGATGGCCGTGTAATACCCGGCTCCATAGACTTCTATGGGAGCCGGGCGGCCGGGTGTCCGGGCAAAGATAGAGCATGTCCTATTTTTTGACGGCCGGATTTTCCGGCCGTCAAAAAATCGGTCGTGTGAATAGCCCCATTAGGGGTCTATTATTCCTAATGCAGCCGGGTGCCGGCCGATTTATGAACGGCCGGCACCCGGCCGGGAAACCCTGCCGTGTGAATGAGGCCTTATTGGATGTGTTTATAGATGGGACTGGTTTGTTTTATTGATAAATGCAGTGTGTTTATATGTTTTCATTTCACTTAGGAGTCAATTACAATAATTCCCCTACTACTATAATGGCACTGTATGATGATAACATAAGTGGATATAATTATCTGTCAATTTTAAAAAGGACAAATAAAATGGTCCTTAAAGTCCGCCGTAGATGTGACCGAGGACCTTCTCTAAAAATGTTGATCGTCTTTTTTTTGGAACTACTGCCCAATAATTTCCATGTATGCCCAGACTATGAGCTAAAATGTAACCGATGGTAATTATGTTGCCAATGAAAACTTTAAATCCATGGTTTTAGTACAGACTTGGGGATCTATGGGTTGTGTTATAACCCTTGTCCCGATCATCACTACCCATGTCCCGATCATCACTACCCATGTCGTTCTGGATGTATCACCTCTTCTCTACTATGGAACATGAATTTTGCCCCCAATTTTGGCCACTTTGGCAGTTGTTGGACATTTTTGATTGGAGCATAGCAAAAGTCCCTACATGTAAAATGGGACCGTCTTTGGTTGTAGACTTTAAGACGTGGTTACTTCTTATCTAGATCCTGTTCCCCAGGATGTGGGGTGTAATATGTTTAACTAGGCACAGACATCCCTCTGCTCTGCCTAAAAGTCCCAAGGACCTAATTGAGGCCAAGTTTTAATTGGATTTTTTTGTAGCCGGGCACCAAAGGTAGATAGCGCCATGGTGGTTTTGTTGACTTTGTAGTTATTTGTGTTCTTTTTGCATTTCACAGGGCTATTTTGTGTTCTCTAAATGTAAATGTGCTGATAATGATGCAAATTAGAAACGTATCTATGTCTAAGGCATTTAGACTTGTCTCTGTTTGGTGTCAAGTCCCAGTAGGTGGTCTCCATGATTGTTGTAAATGTTACTATTGCTTTGTTTGTTTTGACTGGTTGTTGTCATTGAAATGGTATCTGTTACATTGTAACCTCTCAGGGAGACCTTCATCAGAATAGAAACATTAACTGGACAAGGCAGTTGTGGAAAGATGTTAAGTCTTGGAGCTTGGTTTTGTTTGGTGGTATCTCTTGGCTGAAGCTTTTTGAAGGTCCCTATATAGACTCAACAATGTTGGATATGAGAGATTAGCCGTAGACCACTTGTAAAATTGGTATAAGTGATGTGTTATTGTATTTATCCATATTGGGGTGCTGGTCTTGACAGGGCTTACAAATCACTTCAGTTTCTGGAAATTGCTTTTCGTGGCTCCATATGCAAATTCTTGGTTAAAAAATTGTAAGCATTTATTAGAAATGTCTCTTGATAAGACCAATTCCCATTGGTTGAGCAGATTGCGAAAGGTTCCCATACAAATTAGAAAAATAGTATGGGAACTGATCATATATGTTTGTATGGTATAAATTGCCGATTACAACCAACCATTAATTTGTGTGGAAAGGATACCTTCGTTTGATTTGGCGTGGGGTTGTTAGTCATTTATTCCACATATCTGACATACGTTTGGCCACATCACAGCTGATCAGTTTTGGATTATTGCAGCATCAGCAAGGGCCCATTCTCACGAGCATGAGTAACGTCTGTGTGCCGCACATGGAAATAACGCGCAGCACATGGACCTGTTAATTTCAATGGGGCCGTTCACACATGCGTGGGTTTTCACGCAGCGAGAGTCCGCTGTGTGAAACTCACTGCATGTCCTATATTGGTGCGTTCTCACGCACCTACGGGACCATTGAACAGAATGGGTGCGTGAAAACCACGCACCGCCCACAGATGCACATACGTGTGTGGTGCGTGATTTGCGAGTGCGTGAAAAACGCAGACCACTCGCAAAGTACACTGAACACACACACACACACACACACACACACACACACACACACACACACACACACACACACACACACACACACACACACACACACACAGACGAGATTCACGCGCGTGAATCTGATAGGCTTGTGTGAATGTAGCCTTAGGCCTCATGCACACGGC
Organism: Rhinoderma darwinii; assembly: GCF_050947455.1. Lineage (NCBI taxonomy): Eukaryota > Metazoa > Chordata > Amphibia > Anura > Rhinodermatidae > Rhinoderma > Rhinoderma darwinii. The sequence continues at coordinate 352,033,604 of NC_134689.1, forward strand.
CGTGCCCGTAATCACGGCCCACGATTGCTCATCCCCAAATAGAAAAGTAGGACATGCTCCGTAATTTCTGGCACTGTCCTATGCTACGGACGCCTATCTGTAGTGATACAGAAAGGTGTCCGCGGCCAATAGAACTAGGCGGGTCCGTAATTGCGGACCGTATTACGTTCCGCAATTAAAGAGCTTTTTTACGATCGTGTTCATGTGGCCTTAAAGAGACTCTGTCACCACATAAGTGCCCTATCTCCTACATAAGGAGATGGGCGCTATAATGTAGGTGACAGCAGTGCGTTTTATTAAAAAAAACGATCTGTTTTCACCACTTTATTAGCGATTTTAGATTTATGCTAATGAGTTGCTTAATGCCCAAGTGGGCGTGTTTTTACTTTAGACCAAGTGGGCGTTGTACAGAGGAGTGTATGACGCTGACCAATCAGCGTCATGCACTCCTCCATTCATTTAGGCATGTAAACCTATCATTTACCGCGTAATCTCGCGAGATTACGCTTCCTCTGCTGTAACTACCACAGACAGAGTAACGAAGTGCAGAGATTGTGAATAGACATTCCGTGGAATGTCTATTCACTGTCTAAACACTTCAGTATTGTTAATGTGTTAGTATAAGGGCGGATTCACACGAACGTGAATTGCGTCCGTGCAGGCCGCGTGGTTTTCATGCGGCACGCATGGACCAATAGAAGTCTATGGGGCAGTACAGACAGTCCGTGCTTTTTGCGCAGCGTTTGTCCCCTGCGTAAAAAGCGCGACACGTTCAATATCTCTGCGTATTTCGCGCATCACGCACCCATTGAAGTCAATGGGTGCGTGAAAACCACGCAGGATGGAAGGAAGCACTTCCGTGCGAACTGCCTGTTTCGCGCAACAGCAGTCAAAAGGATGAATAAAAACAGAAAAGCACCACGTGCTTTTCTGTTTACAAACATCCAAATGGTGTGTCCTAATGATGGCGGCTGCGCGAAAAGCACGCAGCCGCGCATCATATGATGCTGCCTCACGGAGCAGGTAAGTGGCTTTTGGGCAGGCAAAACGGCGCATGTTTTGCGTGCGCAAAAACGCCACGTTCGTCTGAATCAGGCCTAAGACAGCACATAGCAATCTAAAAGGATCCCTATGCGCTGCCTAAATGAATGGAGAGGAGTGCATGACGCTGATTGGTCAGCGTCATACACTCCACTGTACTTGGTCTAAAGTAAAAACACGCCCACTTGTGCATTAAGCAACTCATTAGCATAAATCTAAAATCTCTAATAAAGTGGTTAAAACAGATGTTTTTTAAAAATAAAAATCACTGCTGTCACCTACATTATAGCGCCGGTCTCCTTATGTAGGAGATAGGGCACTTATAATGTGGTGACAGAGCCTCTTTAAGCGGTGTTTCACATGTTGAGGCCATATAGAGGTTTTTGCCACAATACTATTGCAAAACCACCATATGAATGCAAATGTGTGAACACCGCCTTTATAATTGGATTGTTAACTGTAATTGTTTTGTATATAGCCACCTTAAAATGACTACCAGCTGCAGGAATTTAAGTTGTGCCACCATAGCATTTCCAAAGTGCTTTCTCCTTGTAAAGTTATGTATACTTGTGTAAGAGTAGAGATATGCTGGGATAGTCAAATACATGGGTGAGGGACGTGAGTCAGAGTTTCATTTTCATTTAAGTCACTCGTCTTGTATTCTTAAAGGAAGATTTCTTTAAAATTAAAATGTTGCTAAACAAGTATACACCACTATTGGGTGATGTGATTCCATTGGAATCATATTGTGTTAATGATCATTCATTATGGGAGCCATGATCAAAATCATTTGGCCATGCACAACGTTAAGGCTGTGTCAACACTGTCTTTGTTGTGTTTTTAGCATGCACTTTTTTTTTTCCTTTTGGTTTATGAACTCCCATTGTGAGACATGGGTGTTTATCTACCAAAACAAAAAAAAAAAAGTGGAGTGGTGTAGTCGTCCATGCCTACCAATCCGGTTGCAGCTTTCAATTTCCAATGGGGTGCTAGGAAATGAGAGATGGTATCTGATTGGTTGCTGTTAGCAACTCTTCCCCCTTCCCCTACAAATCATCTTGTGGGCTCATTTCAATCAACTTTATTTAAACGCTACACTCTTAGCAATAATGACCAACCATTAGACATAGCCCCCCTTTGTTGTTCTCAACATTTGGTTTTGATTAGGATGGACCAACTTATTTGCACACCTGGGACCACCTTTAATAAATGGCTCTTTTATTCATTCATTCTTCAAGGTTTTTAGTGAACTTTGGTTGTGAATGGGACTACATGGTTCAATAGGTGCATTTAAATATTCTCTCACTGCAAACATCTAAAACCAGGAAGAGCAAGTATAAAGATTTTTATGAGCCCTATTCCCGTCATATTGTGGGGAGGATACAATGGCTGCCTCGCAATCACGTCTTGTTCACTATGTAATCTGACACTTCTTGGGCGGCCACATCAATCAGCTCTATTCAACGTTGTTTCTGCCTTTCATTATACAGGCACGTACATACTTTCTGCAGTTCATTACGTTTTGTACTGATACAGGGACCTCATTGTACCCTATTAGAGGAAAAAAAACACGTATTTTTTAGTCCCGGAGATGGTTTATATGTGAGCAAATCATACAATTTTGATAAAGTTTAACATAAGTTTCATTAGAAGTCTATTAGGCCAGAGCCCCATGGCGATTATATGCGAACGACTATCGCTCATGCCGGGGGAAAACTAATTCCAATATCACATGTAATGTGTTCTTATGGTATCACCTAAAATACGACTGCGATATCGCAATCGGCCAAAAATGTAAGGGTATGTTCACACGCAGTAGCAAAATACGTCTGAAATTACGGATCTGTTTTTGCCTGAAAACAGCTCCTGATTTTCAGGCGTTTTTTTAACAACTCGCGTCTTTCGCGGCGTATTTTACAGACGTTATTGGAGCTGTTTTACAAAGGATTCAATGAAAAACGGCTCCAAAAACTGCCCCAGGAGTGACATGCACTTCTTTTTCGCGGGCGTCTTTTGACAGCGATGCGTAATATAACACCTCGTGGGAACAGAACATTGTAAAACCCATTGAAAGCAATGGGCAGATGTTTGTAGGCGTAATGGAGCCGTTTTTTTCAGGCGTAATTCGAGGCATGAACGCCAGAATTACGTCTGAAAACAGAGCGTGTGAGCATACCCTTAGTGTTTGTTTTTATAAAATGTTTACGAAAAATACAATTAAATACACCCAATACTTACAAAAATTTCAGCCTGCATATTGCATACGGGTTTGTGTGCCTTAGGCCGGATTTACACGAGCGTGTTCGGTCCGTGATATACAGTCCGCATGTCGGCCGCATTTCCCAGACTGAACTATAGAAGGCTATTGGTGTAAACCACAAACCGCAGTCTAACATATTTAGGGATGCCTGTGCAATGACTTAGTGGCATAAAGGAAGGTCCTATGATAGTCAATTCGAGTTGGTGGGTTGTCGTGTTCTCGGGAGCTATCATGTTTCTGTAAGTCCCCATTCACTTCTATGGAAGTTATGAACACGGCGTAGCTTGGCTGTTTCCGTACTCCCGGCCGCTCAGTGGACGGAGACCAGCAACAGTGGGGGAAGGTAGTATCGAGGTCAGGGGTCCCCGTTCCAGAGATAGATGCGGGTCCCAAAGGTGGAACATAAATGTCCGAGGTGGGACACCCCTTTATGTAAACCTCAGTTTGTTAGGCTGGGTACACACATTGCGGTAGTGTGCCAATAACCACATTGCAAAACTTTGTCAGTTTTGCGGCGTGGTTTCTCGCTACGCCGTACACTACTGCACTGTGTGATCTCAGCCTTATTATATAGTGTGTTTGTAATCGAGGCCCATTAAGTAGTAGATCAGTCCAGATGTCTCCAGCTGTTGTCTCCCTCAAGGTCGTCATTCCTGATCTTTGTACAACAGATGTAAGTTTTTGGAATTCTTTGTTCTTTTAACATCTGTGTGTGTACATAAAAAAACAAAACAAAAGTTTGTACAGATATCCTACAGGCGTCATGAAAAACATTGGTTATGCAGAGCAAAAAAAAAAAAGATATCCAAACTTGCATCCAATTGAAATGCATGAAGTTACCCTGTATATGGCAATTACAGTTAATTGCCCGAAGGACGTCATTGCCTTATGATGGGTTCCGTTATGGTGTCCCGTCTTTTTGATGGGGGAAAAAAAATAGCGTCTCATTCTGCGCAGTTTTTCTGGCAATTATGTCAAAATCTGCAACGGAGCCTCCAACGCAGATGTGAAGTCAGCCTGAGGGCCCATTCACACGAGCGTGAATAACATCTGTGTGCTGCGCATGGAAATCACGCACAGCACACGGATTCTTTGATATCAATGGGGCCGTTCACACGTGTGAGTTTTCACGCAGCAAGAGTCCACTGCATGAAACTCTCCGTGTTCTATATTGGTGCATTTTTCACGCACCTACATGCCCATTGAAGTCAATAAGTGCGTGAAAACGACGCACCGCACGCTAATGCACATCCGTGTGCGGTGCATAATTTGCACATCAATTGTGCTTTGCGAGTGCGTTTTTCACTCACAGCACACTGATGCATAATACAACACACACGGACAGACTTACGCGAGTTTTTACGCTCGTAAATCTGTCACACTCGTGTGAATGTAGCCTTATGAGTTAAAGGGGTTTATCTCTTTGAAGGAGATTGCTGGATAAATTATGAATTTCCTTAAAGGCTATCTTACACCTTTTTGAAACCACTGTTTTTGTTTTTTTATAAATAAAACAGTCTATCACAGTCTGGTGTGTTTGGTGCAACTTTGTAATTTACTTTTTATTAAAATTATGTTTAACTTGTTCAGATACAGCTGCTTTGTATCCTGTATACAGAGCAGCTGTATCTTATGCTGAAACCAGAATCTGTCAGGTCAGCGGCACTGACTGGTTCAGTGACAGCGGGTCCTGGCGTCTCTGCCACACAGGATCCACGTGTTATAGATCATATCTAAGTTATGAACTTTGATCGATAACAGGTGACCCGCTTTCACTGATCCTGTCAGTTCTGCTTACCTGACAGATACTGGTTCCAGCGCTAGGTACAGCTGCTCTGTATACAGAATACAAAGCAGCTGTATCTTAAAGCAAAAAACTATTTTTTTTTAATAAAAAAAGTAATTACAAAGTTGCATCAAACACACCGATACACTGTTTTATTTGAAAAAAAATACGTTTCCAAAGGTGTACATAGCCTTTTAATTTACAGAGTTAAATCATTGGTGAACCGAACGTCTTTATGGTTTGTTTAAAGACCCTTAATTCTCCTATAAAACTATAATCGACTTGTAGTCATTAACCAGGAGATCATAGTAAATTCCAGCGTGACGATTGTGCCACCATTATCAGCCAGGTTATAAATATTCAACGTACTTTAAGAAAGGAATGCTGAATCCTTGTGCAGGGACACACCTGTGTTTGTCCTCGGGCAGTCCTGCTTCATGCCTTTCTACTGAACTTTCTCCTTCTGTCACCCGGGTGAGTGTGACAGGTGTACGCATAGTATATGAAGGGATTGTACCCCCAAGCCTATGTCGTCTCCAGTGGATGGGGGTGCGTTTCTGAGATCCTCTTTTTGGCATAAATATATTGTGTAGTTGTTGCTACAAGTGTTCGTTAACGCCTTGTTTATTCAATGATTATTGCTGTGTGTAACAGGAAATAAACATATGTAATAGTGGTTTTACACGAGCACATATACCAGTATACTTATCACCTCTAACAAACGCCGATCAACAAAGCAGCTTGTCAGTCAACACTTGTTTTCTTCATTTAAATGGAGCAATGATGGCTATGTATGGGGACGAATGATTGTTACTATGATGGTTTGGCCCCATACATATATATGCATCATGTCGTCGGCTCATCCCCTGTTTACTCAGTTAGATGTGCTGCCGACTAGTGTTTATTTTTTTTGGCAGCATAAAAGATGCGATCTGCCAACAAAGCTTTTGTTCGTTCATGGGCTGATCTTTGCCCTGTTTACACCGGGCAACGATCGGGAACAAGCATTCACTCGTTCACCCGATCATTGGCCCTTATAAAGGCAGTAAGGCTCTGTTCACACCTGCGCTAGTTGTTTTGATCTTCCAGAGCAACAGAAAAACGAGAGATACAGAAATTCCGGAACCCATTGACTTTGGTTTCCATCATGGTGTCAATTGTTTTACCGGCCAAAATAGCGCAGCATGCTGTGCTATTTTTCCAGAATTTTTTTTACTGAATCTGCGATTTGAAGGCTTCCGTGCAGATATGAACAGTTGAATTTACGTGGGCAGATATATGCCCATAATGAGAGCGGATCGATCGGCTTGTTTAAAGGCCCTTTACGTGAACCAATGTAAACTGTATGGGGACAAAAGATCGTTGTTACGACAGTTTAGTTCCCATAATGTCGGCAGCACGATCCCGTATACATGGGGTGACGTGCTGCCGACAACGAGTATTTTCAGGGCAGCGTTAAAGATTAATTTAATGGATGAACAAGCGTTTGTTGGCTGATTGCTGCTTTGTTTTACACAGGGCAATGATCAGGAGCAAGCGTCGGTCTCCTCTGCTGGTTCCATCCTCCCAAGTCCATCCACAACTAAAATATAAAATAAAAATGAAATGCTCCCAGCCAATATCCATTAGTCTTGCCATCTTCTCCCTTGCAGTCAGGGCCTACCGGTATTGTGTAGCCACGTGCTACAGGCATCAGTTTTGATAAATCTCCCCCTCTGTTTTTTACTTCGTCATGAGAGAGAGGCCACCTTTCCATTGAGACTGGGAAAAAGGACCCCCTCAATATGGAGATAATTTGGTCTCTCGGACACCATATTAGTGTTTCAGTGGACAATCCCTTTAAGTGTACATAGTTGATTTCCTGATTATAATTATAAAAAGGCCCAGGACTAATTTAGTTTTCTCTGTAAAGAGCCGCTGTTGTCACTATTAATTGTACAGAGAAGTATACCGAAATGCAATTCTTATCCGGTTACCTATTAAATCTCCCGTTATCACTGGAATCGCGGTCTAATGTCTCTAATGGACAGATTAGACGGGAGAAAGTGAAGTAATTATTTTGATAAGAAGCCGCAGCGTGAGTGATTTGTGAAGCAGGGGCCATGCCTGGGGGGAGTCCAGTGATCATATGTGCTTGTCACGCTGGAAACTTTCCCATAATTTGTAGTGGACTCTTATAACTGGATTCAAATCCGATTAGGAAATGGTATTTAAAAGTGACATTTTCTTAACTGAACATTTTATTACTTTTAAGAGCTCATATACAATGTATTACATCTCTGTACAACCGCCACATTGTACGGAGCCTTAATACGGCGCCCTATGGGGGCCCCCACTGTAGCTTCGTATGCCTCATAATACAGATTATTTTAACTAACTGTGGTTAGTTAGTCTGGGAAGATGGATAACCCCTATTTTAGCTAGCAGAAAATGTTAAATTCGATATCCGGTAATCTTGTCATATGTAAACCTTCTACTATATACAGTTCTACATTTCTAGCTCCATGAGAAGCATTTGGGAGAAGCCTTCGTGTAAAAGGCGCCCTGTGTTCTGTGCTGCTCGGCTTTTTGTGAATAGCGTGTTAGTCCGGGATGTGAAGTGAATAGTCTTGACCTGGCAGCAGTCCATGCTAACTATAAAGATTACTTTTCAGTTCTTGAAACCACAACTCCAACACAGACAACGGTCCTTAGAGCGTTCCTCGTGTCTGCGCCCGGGCAGAATGAGTACCTGGGTTATGCCGTGAAGCCCACAGGCTAAACTAGATCTGCCATTTATAGTTAAAGCTTTGCATGTAGCTCGCCAGAAATTCTCTATATATGGCAGTGTAAAATGGATATACAGGTAATAGTCTTTAAGTCTTAGGGTATGTGCACACGACAATGCCAAATACGTCTGAAATTATACGGAGCTGTTTTCAGGAGAAAACCGCTCCAGAATTTCAGACGTTTTTACAAGTGCACGCGTTTTTGGTGGCGTCTTTTACGGACGTAATTGGAGCTGGTTTTCATTGGAGTCAATGAAAAACGGCTTCCATTACATCCCAAGAAGTGTCCTGCACTTCTTTGACGCGGCCGTAAATTTACGCGCCGTCTTTTGACGGCAATGGGCAAATGTTTGCCGACGTATTGGAGCCGTCTTTTCAGGCGTAATTCGAGGCGCCTCCATTACGTCTGAAAAGAGGTCGTGTGCACATACCCTTAAAGTTTGTTCAGTTCATCCTTGGGGTATACCAGAAAATTGCTTAAGTAGCAATTCCAGGGGATCTTCTTATTGAAATTCCGCGCTAGAACACCTTTTCACACCTAAATAAAATGTATTGAAATTGCAGTTATAACTTGAAGCTCCTGAGCCCCAATGCAAATTCTATAACCGGGCCCCCAACTACCATGGGCCATTTATAATACTGGTGTCGTCGTTGGTGACAAAGGCTTTTGGCCCAGGTCACCTGGTGGTGACTGCTACCGCTGATTGTCCTGTAGATACACCCAGGGGCGGACACAGACAGTAGAGGGCTCAGTGCTAGAACGATATATGGGCCCCTTATTTCCCCATAGCTCATCATTGAGCATCTCCCTTATGTTTCTCAAACAATCCGCTAGTTACTGGGAGCCATTCAATTCATTAGTTCAGTCCCTCACATGCAATTTAACAGACCGTATGAAGCTGCTAGTTGCTTTTAGGGTAACAGTGGGCCCCCTTACTTACTGAGCCCTTGTGCAGCTGCACATATGATCTGTCCGCCCCTGGCTACACCCCTGCATGACATCCTAATAAAACCATTGCTGATGGTTATCCTGACGTTTTTACTGAAATAAGTAAAACCTTTCAATGGTTGATTGTGATGATGGCAGCTGACTCTGCTGTGTGGCAAACCGCTAATCTCCCCCAACAACAGAACTATTGTTTGACAATACTCTGTAAAAATACACCTGCATCAGATGGATGCCAACTATGGCTTAAAGGGGTATTACGGTTTCAGAAAATAAGTGTTACTCTTAGTATAATAAAGTTATTCAATATTCTAATATACTTTCTATATCAATTTCTCATGGTATTCAAGATCTCTGCTTGCTGTCATACAATAGGAACCACCATTATTTTCTTCCAGTGGATACAAATCTATTCAGATCATGTGGTGATCGCACAATCTGTAATATAAATTAAGAGGTGGTAGAGATTAGATGTCAGAATAATATGCCGTTTAGCAATCTACTGTATAACTAGTTGGACAACTATTCCCATTAATCAAAATTGTGCAAGATCTGATGGATTATGAGCGATTTTAATGATTGCCTGATGTAAATAAGAAAAGTGATCAACAGTGTTCTATATTGATGGGGTTGATCATTCATTTGTAAAGAACCCAACAGTTTCCTATACTTGGAAGTTTACTCCTCATTAGGTGCAGACCAAAGTATTAACAAATGGAATAATATTGCTAGTCGTGACTGCTGTGTACACTAGGCTATAGTCTTCGTTTTTAGGCTTTTTATTTTAGGGCAGCATATTACAGGAACAGGTTTGTTTTGCTATTGGCTAAAATGGCAAAAAAATGATTGTGCTGTCTGGCTAGTAGGAGCTATCAAAGAATACACCTGACTCCTAGCGAGGAGTCCGGTGTCTCAAGAGGAGAGTACCCCCCCCCCCCCTGCAGCAGTGATTGATTACTTTCTGCATTGTATTTGGACAGACAGCAGCCCCTAAATCATTGGGGGAGAATGTAATATACCGCCCTTACCTAGGGCAGCAAATTTGAGATGACAGATCTGCTTTAACCCCCTTTCACCGCGAGCACTTTTTTTTTTTTTTTACTGTAATCCTTGGTATGGCTAGATTTAAGAAGCCGTGAAGGTGTTTCTGCTGGGCTAGATAATGTTGGTCTTTTGACCCATTTACAAACTGGCGTTGCTATATTTAACCAGAAGACGTAACTGGTGACGTAAAGTAAGCTGATAATTAGAGGTTGTCAATGAATGAAAGGGCCATAATGGTATTGGCACTCGGGGGCGAGGAAATATTTTTATGGTCCTAATTTAACTTTAAAAGTTTCCAGTGAAAGCCTTTTTGTATCGATATGCGGTCCCTTTAATCCAGCAGGCAAACTAGCCAGACATGCTGTCACGTAGTAATGGCATATTTTCTTTTACAGGAATATTTGCATACCTCAACTACCACGTTCCTCGCACCAGGCGTGAAATCCTTGAGAGACTTATCAAAGGCCTCCAGAGATTGGAGTACAGGGGATATGACTCTGCAGGTACGTTGCATTGAATACTGGATTGTTGGAATACTCGCCCCCCTATATTGGCTTCTTTCATCTGAAGGGTCATTCAAAAAAATAAATGTATCAATTAGGATTATATAATAGATTATATGTAAAAGGTCTCATCCAAAAAGACAAACCGATCCTTTATAGAGTGTCTGTAAACGACCATAATAGTGCATGACTTCTAGTAAGAAGCGGATAGTTTGCCACATGAATGATTATCGCCTTTTAGTAATTACGGACATCATTTCTTCTGTAGTAAATGAAGGGTATATTCTTGTAAATATTCATCCTTCAGTGATGTCACAGGTGAAGTAATACATTGTAAAATGGAAATGTCTGCTTCTGTTAATAGCCTTGTGGAGAAGTGGTACTAGCACCAGCTTGTGGTATCAGTGCCAATCCAGAAAAGGGTGATGCAAAACACTGGTCGCTTACATCACTTGTGCCTAGGTATTGCCTAAATGAGATTGGTGTTTTACATATTAGGCATTGGTTCTGACAAGAGGTGCCAGTACATCATGAAGTAAAGGCTTGCATTTAAAAAAAAAAAAATTCCCTCTCCGATTACCCAAAACCTGCCTATTGACACAGATAATAATAATCTTCAGTGTTAGCTGCTTGGTTGTCGAGCCCAGCACCGGGACGACAGCTTAGATACTTCCTATGTGGTGGTATCCGTATAAATTTATCCATTGTCTCATTAGAGGCTTTAAAGGGTTTATCCAGGATTAGAAAAACATGGCCGCTTTCTCTCAAAAAACGGTGTCACACCTGTCCACAGGTTGTGTCCACCCCATTTACTTAGGGAGCTGAGCTGATCTACAATACCAGATCCAACCCAAAGAGAGGTGTGGCAGTTTCTGAAAGAAAGCAGCCATGTTTTTCTAATCCTGGACAACCCCTTATAGAGGCTCTGTCACCAGATTATAAATGCCAGTATAAGTATCTCCTACATAATGAGATTGGCGCTGTAATGTAGATAACAGCAGTGGTTTTTATTTTGAAAAAATATCATTTTTGAGCAAGTTATGAGCAATTTTAGATTTATGCTAATTAGTTTCTTAATAGACAACTGGGCGTGTTTTTACTTTTTACCAATTGGGCGTTGTACAGAGGAGTGTGTGACGCTGACCAATCAGCGTCATACACTTATCGTTCCAGCGTGATTGTGCAGTGAAAGAAGCTGGGCTGGAACAATGAGAAGTGTATGACGCTGATTGATCACTGATTGGTCACTGGTTGGTCAGCGTCATACACTTCTCTTCACAACGCCCAGTTGGTAAAAAGTAAAATACGCTCAGTTGTCTATTAAGAAACGAATTAGCATAAATCTAAAATTGCTCATAACTTGCTAAAAAAATGATCGTTTTTCAAAATAAAAAGCACTGCGGTTACATTACATTACAGTGCCGATCCGATTTATGTAGGAGATAGGGCACTTATAATCTGGTGACAGAGCCTCTTTAAGCTGGCCTTACACACTAAAGTCGTCCAATCTCGCTAATATCTAGTGTGTATGAGATCTCCCGACCCTCTTAGATTTAATTTAGCTCTTAAGGGAGAGAAGCCACTGCTAGAGGGGTCGAGCAGCGGCTGATTCTTCTCTCACCATTGAAATAAACGTGCACGCTTAACTGAGTGTGCATGTTTATGGTATAGTTAGGAGGAATCTCTGTTGGCCGATCGAAAGAAGTCTTAAAGGTGTATTCCGATTTTAGAGCATGTCTTATAGATGCAGGTACCTGTACCGAGAACCGGGGGCACCCATCCCCGTTTTGCTTGGTGCTGAGCCATTGATTCAAGGAGGGACTTGTGAAGAGACTTCCACACACGGCTCTCTCCATTTTGTTCAATGAAAATTACGGAACTACAATAGAGTAGAATGGAGTCGGACTATTAAATGCACGGCAGTCTCTCCACTAGTCCTATTTGGAATCTGTGACTCAGCACCAGGCAAATTTGGGTTCGGTGACCTCTCTTCTCGGTATAGGTTCAGGTCCCAGAGTTGGAAATATCTCTTTTAAAGCAAGCCATACACTAGAGATGCCAATTGAACTCTTGGTCGACTGACTGCTAATCAATTGTAAACCGGCAGAGCTGTAGTGTAAAGAGAGCTGATTTCTATTATAGCAAGGATAATATTAAACCACCAGTGAGAGAGATAATTTTTAAGCCTTATACTTTAAAGGGGTGTGCCAGTTCCTAAAAATTGATGGCCTATCCTGCAGGATAGGCCATCAATAGCTGATCGCTCGATGTCCGACTCCCGGAACCCCTGCTGATCGGCTGTTTTTAAGGGGGTGCAGCGCTCGTATGAGCGCTTTATTCCTCTTCGTTTCTACTTGCTCGCTGTGAATCATTGACACGCATATAGTGGCGATTCACAGGTATTGCAGCCTTTTCTCCCATTGAAGTGAATTGGAGAAGAGGCTGCAATACTGTGAATCGCCACTATGTGTGTCAACGATTCACAGTGAGCAAGTAGCAGAGAAGGAGAAGCAACGCCCAAATGAGCGCTGCACCACCTTCAGAACAACTAATCGGCGGGGGTCCCAGGAGTCGGACCCTGACACATCAGCTATTGATGGCCTCTCCTGAGGATTGGCCATCAATTTTTAGGGACTGGAAAACTCCTTGAAGCTCCTATTAGTTTTCCTTTTGGAAATCTACGGAGCCCTACAGTTGTACACCTGGCTTAGTTTCTGAATAAGCAGTTGGTAGATTTTAAGGCCAAGAATATTATCGGTGTATATAATGAGTCTTGTACACGGCCCGATGCCACATTTCCATTTGTCAGGTTACAGTGCTACACTGAATACAATATGGAGTTATTTTTTAACTTCGTTCCTCCATAAAAGAGCACTCTGGGACGGAGCGGCATTTAATATGTGGTTCCTTCTGTCATAGGTGTCGGAATTGATGGTGGCAATGAAAAGAACTGTGAGAACAACACTAACCAGATCCATCTCATCAAGAAGAAGGGGAAAGTCAAGGCCTTGGATGACGAAATTAACAGTATGTAGCGATATTTCTCCTGCACTCTGATGTAGCTTCCTGCATGGAAATGAGCTCGCCATACAGATAGGGGAGGGCTGAGGTCCCATGTGTCCCGGCTAAAGGTTTATTCCCATCTAAGACATTTATGGCATATCGACGGGATATTCCTATCTTGATAGTTTGCTCGAATGTATTCGTGAAGGTAAAATGTATCAGCCTCGAGTCAAGGCTGTTGAGCTCCCCGGTCGTAGCAGGATACAGTTGTAGCATAGTCTCAGATATGAGAGATCTTGCATCTGTACTGGTTTTCAGCATTTGGATGTAACAAGAATGTTCCCATTCACTTGGAGCAAACAGAGATCTTGGAAATGGTGAAACATTGAAGCACAAAGCATATTAGAAAGTGGCAGAAGCCAGAAAGCTCCTTTCACAGCATGGAGGATAACTTGGACTCTATTTGTATTTCTGATTTCCTCTTTCCACCCCTCACTATTCTGCATAACTTTTCTTCTACAGTATCTTCAGTCAGCCATGCTGTGCATAGAAGATAATGACTGTGTTGGGAACATGCGTCTTTGCATTGTCCATGCCAGCGGCTGTGTAGCCACCTAAAAGAGAAGTTACAAAGCGCAGACCGCTCAAATAAAAATTGGACATATCTGGACAAGCCCTTTAAATCCAGCCATGAATGTATACTTCTGCTGTATATTTGACCTCCTCAGGGAGCTGGCACGAGCAGTTTTTTAAGATTTATTTCTACTTCTCTTGGTAGCCCCATGAAGATTTTTTTTTTGTATTCTTTTCCCCCAGTCTAATAACGTGTTGAGGAAACATGAGTACCTAGGGGGTAAGATGGCCGCTCCCTAGGGCTTAAAGAGGCTCTGTCACCAGATTTTGCAACCCCTATCTCCTATTGCAGCAGATCGGCGCTGCAATGTAGATTACAGTAACGTTTTTATTTTTAAAAAACGAGCATTTTTGGCCAAGTTATGACCATTTTTGTATTTATGCAAATGAGGCTTGCAAAAGTCCAAGTGGGCGTGTATTATGTGCGTACATCGGGGCGTTTTTACTACTTTTACTAGCTGGGCGTTCTGACGAGAAGTATCATCCACTTCTCTTCAGAACTCCCAGCTTCTGGCAGTGCAGACACACAGCGTGTTCTCGAGATCACGCTGTGACGTCACTCACAGGTCCTGCATCGTTTCGGACGAGCGAGGACACATTGGCACCAGAGGCTTCAGTTGATTCTGCAGCAGCATCGGCGTTTGCAGGTAAGTCGATGTAGCTACTTACCTGCAAACGCTGATGCTGCTGCAGAATCAACTGTAGCCTCTGGTGCCGATGTGGCCAACACGATGCAGGACCTGGGGCAGGAAGTGAGTGACGTCACAGCGTGATCTCTCGAGATCTACATTGCAGCGCCGATCTGCTGCAATAGCAGATCGGGGTTGCAAAATCTGGTGACAGAGCCTCTTTAATCCTATTCCAGTTGTGATAGTGACTAAATGCTGAGGGAAGAGAAGAAGAAACCCTGTGGACACTCAAAGAGAGTAAAAGCTGGATACATTAGCTGTTAACCCCTTAAGGACGCAGCCTAGTTTGGGCCTTAAGGCTCAGAGCCCATTTTTCAAATCTGACATATTTCACTTTATGTGGTAATAACGTCGGAATGCTTAAACCTATCCAAGCGATTCTGAGATTGTTTTCTCGTGACACTTTGGGCTTCATGTTCGTGGTAAAATTTGGTCGATATATTCAGTGTTTATTGGTGAAAAATTGCAAAATTTAGAGAAAATTTTGAAAAAATTGCATTTTTCAGAATTTAAATGCATCTGCTTGTAAAACAGACGGTTATACCACCCAAAATAGTTACTAGTTCACATTTCCCATATGTCTACTTTAGATTGGCATCGTTTTTTTAACATTCTTTTATTTTTCTTGGACGTTACAAGGCTTAGAACATAAACAGCAATTTCTCATATTTTTAAGAAAATTTCAAAAGCCTTTTTTTTAAGGTACCTCTTGAGTTCTGAAGTGGCTTTGAGGGGCCTATGTATTAGAAACCCCCATAAAACACCCCATTTTAAAAACTAGACCCCTCAAAGTATTCAAAACAGCATTTAGAAAGTTTTTTAACCCTTCAGGCATTTCACAGGAATTAAAGCAATGTGGAGGTGAAATTTGCAAATTTCATTTTTCTTGCTGAATTTCAATATTATTCCATTTTTTTCTGTAACACAGAAGATTTTACCAGAGAAATACTACTAAATATGTATTGTCCAGATTCTGCAGTTTTTAGAAATGTCCCACATGTGGCTCTAGTGCGCTCGTGGAATAAAACACAAGCCTCAGAAACAAAGGAGCACCTAGTGCATTTTGAGGCCTCTTTTTTATTAGAATATATTTTAGGCAGCATGCCAGGTTTGAAGAGGTGTTGAGGTATGAAAGCAATGGAAACCCACCAGAAGTGACCCCATTTTGGAAATTAGACCCCTCAAGGAATTCATTTATGGTTGTTGTTATCATTTTGACCACACCGGTTTTTCACAGCACCTATTTGAATTGGGCTGTGAAATTAAAAAAATATTTTTTCCATTAAGATGTAATTTTTGTTCAAAATTTCTTATTTTCACAAGGAATAAAACACCCCATTTTGTTGCCCAATTTGTCCTTAGTGCGGCAATACCCCATTTGTGGTGATAAACTGCCGTTTGGGCCCATGGGAGGACTCAGAAGGAAAGGAGCGCTATGTGTTTGTTGGAGTCCAGATTTTGCTGGATTGGTTTTCGGGTTCCATGTCGCATTTGCAGAGCCCCAGAGGTATGAAAGCAATGGAAACCCACCAGAAGTGACCCCATTTTGGAAACTAGACCCCTCAAGGAATTCATTTATGGTTGTTGTTATCATTTTGACCACACCGTTTTTTCACAGCACCTATTTGAATTGGGCTGTGAATTAAAAAAATGATCTTTTTTTCCATTAAGATGTAATTTTTGTTCAAAATTTCTTATTTTCACAAGGAATAAAACACCCCATTTTGTTGCCCAATTTGTCCTGAGTGCGGCAATACCCCATTTGTGGTGATAAACTGATGTTTGGGCCCATGGCAGGACTCAGAAGGAAAGGACCACCATTTGGCCTACTGGAGCTTTTCTTGTGCTAAGTCATGTAGGCAGAAGCCCCTGAGGTACCAGTACAGTTAAAACCCCCGAGAAGTGACCCCATTTTAAAAACTACACCCCTTAAGACATTCATCTAGTGGTGTAGTGAGCATTTTGACCCCACAGTTATTGTGTAAAAGGTAATGCGCAGCAGATGGTGCAAAGTGAGATTTGCAATTTCCTATGCATATATGCCATTTCAGTGTCTGATATATTGTGCCCAGCATGTGCCACTGGAGACATACACCCCATAAATTGTAATGTGGGTTCTCCCGGGTACGGCAATACCCTACATGTGGCTGTTATTAGCTGACTGGGCACACGACAGGGCTCAGAAGGGAAGGACCACCATTTAGCCTACTGGAGCTTTTCTGGTGCTAAGTCATGTAGGCAGAACCCCTGAGGTACCAGTACAGTTGAAACCCCCGAGAAGTGACCCCATTTTAAAAACTACACCCCTTAAGACATTCATCTAGTGGTGTAGTGAGCATTTTGACCCCACAGTTATTGTGTAAAAGGTAATGCGCAGCAGATGGTGCAAAGTGAGATTTGCAATTTCCTATGCATATATGCCATTTCAGTGTCTGATATATTGTGCCCAGCATGTGCCACTGGAGACATACACCCCATAAATTGTAATGTGGGTTCTCCCGGGTACGGCAATACCCTACATGTGGCTGTTATTAGCTGACTGGGCACACGACAGGGCTCAGAAGGGAAGGACCACCATTTAGCCTACTGGAGCTTTTCTGGTGCTAAGTCATGTAGGCAGAACCCCTGAGGTACCAGTACAGTTGAAACCCCCGAGAAGTGACCCCATTTTAAAAACTACACCCCTTAAGACATTCATCTAGTGGTGTAGTGAGCATTTTGACCCCACAGTTATTGTGTAAAAGGTAATGCGCAGCAGATGGTGCAAAGTGAGATTTGCAATTTCCTATGCATATATGCCATTTCAGTGTCTGATATATTGTGCCCAGCATGTGCCACTGGAGACATACACCCCATAAATTGTAATGTGGGTTCTCCCGGGTACGGCAATACCCTACATGTGGCTGTTATTAGCTGCCTGGGCACACGACAGGGCTCAGAAGGGAAGGACCACCATTTAGCCTACTGGAGCTTTTCTGGTGCTAAGTCATGTAGGCAGAACCCCTGAGGTACCAGTACAGTTGAAACCCCCGAGAAGTGACCCCATTTTAAAAACTACACCCCTTAAGACATTCATCTAGTGGTGTAGTGAGCATTTTGACCCCACAGTTATTGTGTAAAAGGTAATGCGCAGCAGATGGTGCAAAGTGAGATTTGCAATTTCCTATGCATATATGCCATTTCAGTGTCTGATATATTGTGCCCAGCATGTGCCACTGGAGACATACACCCCATAAATTGTAATGTGGGTTCTCCCGGGTACGGCAATACCCTACATGTGGCTGTTATTAGCTGCCTGGGCACACGACAGGGCTCAGAAGGGAAGGACCACCATTTAGCCTACTGGAGCTTTTCTGGTGCTAAGTCATGTAGGCAGAACCCCTGAGGTACCAGTACAGTTGAAACCCCCGAGAAGTGACCCCATTTTAAAAACTACACCCCTTAAGACATTCATCTAGTGGTGTAGTGAGCATTTTGACCCCACAGTTATTGTGTAAAAGGTAATGCGCAGCAGATGGTGCAAAGTGAGATTTGCAATTTCCTATGCATATATGCCATTTCAGTGTCTGATATATTGTGCCCAGCATGTGCCACTGGAGACATACACCCCATAAATTGTAATGTGGGTTCTCCCGGGTACGGCAATACCCTACATGTGGCTGTTATTAGCTGCCTGGGCACACGACAGGGCTCAGAAGGGAAGGACCACCATTTAGCCTACTGGAGCTTTTCTGGTGCTAAGTCATGTAGGCAGAACCCCTGAGGTACCAGTACAGTTGAAACCCCCGAGAAGTGAACCCATTTTAAAAACTACACCCCTTAAGACATTCATCTAGAGTGTAGTGAGCATTTTGACCCAACAGTTATTGTGTAAAAGGTAATGCGCAGTAGATGGTGCAAAGTGAGATTTGCAATTTCCTATACATATATGCCATTTCAGTGTCCGATATATTGTGCCCAGCATGTGCCACCGGAGACATACACCCCATAAATTGTAATGTGGGTTCTCCCGGGTACGGCAATACCCTACATGTGGCTGTTATTTGCTGCTTGGGCACATGGCAGGGCTCAAAAGGGAAAGATGAGGGGGATAAGCTGTGCGGAGTGCATCAGGGTAAATTAAAAATCAAGGGATGTATGGTACATTTTAAAACAATCTTTCATACAGAGCCCTGGTTTTTCGGGACACGTGTCGCATTGGTATGTTGTGTCCTTCCTTATCCCCCTCTTATAGCACACTTTGCACCTCTTTTGACTTTTTCCCTTCTTGCCAGTTTGGGGAACTTCTCCTGGAAAGTGTTGCCCTGGTACGATGCGTGTGGCCTCGCTTCCAGAAGTACTGGGTGCCCCTCCTTCCTGGTCGCCAAAAATTAGGTTCTTTATAACCACCTCTTGAAATTCCAGGAAAGTTCCCCTCTGGCCTGCACATCGACGTAGCACGTACGCATTGTACAATGCCATCTGTATGATGTGCACGGCCAGCTTCTTATACCACACCCTCGATTTCCGCGTAGCGCTGTAGGGCTTCAGGACTTGATCTGACAAGTCCACCCCTCCCATGTACCTATTGTAGTCCAGGATGCAATCTGGTTTGGGGGTCTCTGTACTGGTACCTCGTACAGGTACATGGGTACTGGTGTGGCCATGTATTGTTGTCAATACAAGGACATCTCTCTTGTCCTTGTACTTGACACACAATATGTTGCTACTAGAATGTGCCCTGCTCTCACCCCTTCTGAGTGTTTGCCCAAGCAGTGTTTTAGGGAGGCCTCTAAGATTTTTTCTAGCAGTGCCGCATGCCGCAGTCCTTCTGGAAGCGAGGCACTTGAAGAGCGGGACGCTGGTATAAAAATTATCCAGGTAGAGGTGGTAACCCTGGTCCAGCAGTGGGTGCACCAAATCCCACACAATTTTTGCGTTAATTCCCAGTAAGGGGGGGCATTCTGGGGGCTGAATACTGCTGTCCTTCCCTTCATATATCCTGAATTTATATGTATACCCTGATGCACTCTCGCACAGCTTATACAACTTCACGCCATACCTTGCCCTCTTACTTGGCAGGTATTGGCGGAATTGAAGCCTCCCTTTAAAATGTACCAGGGACTCATCAATGGAAATACACTTCTCGGGGGTGTATGCTTGGGCAAACCGGGCACTGAAATGGTCTAATAGGGGTCTCAGTTTATATAAACGGTCAAAACTGGGGTCATCTCGGGGTGGGCACTGCTCATTATCGGCATAATGTAGGAAGCGAAGTATTGCCTCATAACGCATCCTGGACATGGCCATACGGTACATCGGGGTGTGGTATAGGATGTCCGTGCTCCAGTAGGTCCTAATGGATGGCTTTTTTAGAAGCCCCATGTTCAAGAGCAGTCCCCAGAACTTGCCCAACTCTGCTGCGTTTACAGGAGTCCACCTCTGGGATTGGGCATAAAATGAGTTGGGGTTCTTGGTGATATACTGTTGGGCATATAAATTAGTCTGGGTGACCATTAGCTCTATAAAGTTATCAGTGAAGAAGAACTTGAAAAAGTCCATCTCACTGAACCCTGCCGTGTTAAATTTGATGCCTGGGCTGCCCGTGTACTCAGGGATTTGGGGTTCATAATGGTCTGGTGTGGGCGTCCAAATGGGGTCACTTCGCTCAGGGGTATCACTTGTTGTGGGGTCACTTCTCTCAGGGATTTCTACTATGGTGGTGGTCCTGGGGCGTCTCCTAGGGGGTCCCTCCTCTTCATCGCTGGATGAGGAGGTAGACAAATAAAATAGTGTATCGCCATCCGACGAGTCTGTGTCGGAGGCCAGAAATGCATACGCCTCTTCAGCAGTAAATGTCCGTTGGGACATGCTTGTTGTGCGAAGACAAAATTTATATACTGCAAAAAAATAAATCCCTAACTGGGAGCAATAGGATAGCACAACTAGCACAAATGTGTGTTTTGTTTTTAGAGAGCAAGTGGACTTCCCTGACACTAAAGCTAACTAGGGCGAGGGTTCCTAACACTAAACCTAACTAAATTTTATGTGGACTTCCCTAACGCTAAACCTAACTACGGCGACGATTCCCTGACACTAAACCTATCTAGATTATTTCAAGCTTCCCTGACACTAAACCTAACTACGGTGACGGGTGCCTGACACTAAACCTATCTAATTATTCCGAGCTTCCCTGACGCTAAACCTAACTACGGTGATGGATCCCTAACGCTAAGCCTATCTACGGTGACCGATTCCTGACGCTAAATTCCCTGACACTATACCTAACTACGCTTTTTGACGGTTCCCTGACACTAACTAACCCTAATACTAAACTAACCAGTTAAATTTTCAAAATTGGCTAAACTAACTATTTTTTTTTGTTTCTTTTTTTTCTTTTTATATTTTTTTTTTTGTTTTATGTTTTATATAGAAAAAAATGAAAAAAAAATCCCCAGGGACCAAGAAATGTGGTCCTGAAGACTGAAAAGTGGTCAGTGATAGGAGATCACTGACCAAAAAACGTGGGTAGAACTCAAAGAGGAAGGGAACAGGAGTGGGTAGTGGATGGGGTGGTGGGAAGCAAAAAAAACGTTGTTTTAGAAACTTTTTTTCACTTTTTTTCACTTCTTTTCTCTCTGACTCTCTGCTCACAACCGATCTCAACGCCTCGCTAACTCCAACAGGGCGTTCAGGGCGGTTGCAGCAGGATGTGAGGTCAGAGAGAGGAAGTGACGAGAATGATCGCTGCTATTGGCTAGTTACTCACTGACTAGCCAATAGCGGCGATCGGCGAGGCGGGACCATAGTAAATGGTCCCGGCCCATTATGCTGTGATAGCATGCTGTCAGAAACAGCAGCTATCACAGCTCAGGAACGCCGGGCTCGAGCACTGCTGTGCTGAATGAGACCGATCGCTGCTATTGGCTAGTTACTCACTGACTAGCCAATAGCGGCGATCGGCGAGGCGGGACCATAGTAAATGGTCCCGTCCCATTATGCCGTGATAGCCTGCTGTCAGAAACAGCAGCTATCACAGCGCATGAACGCGCCGGGCGCGCGCACCGCTGTTCTAACTGCAAGACGTACTATTACGGCATGGAGCGCGAACGATAGAGCTGCCATGACGTAATAGTACGTCAAGGAGCGGGAAGGGGTTAAAGGGTTACAAGCCTGGGTCGGATGCACTGTAGTCTGCATACGTGGAGCCTCCTTAATGGACGTAAGATGGCGAGGGTTGTGTTGTCTCTTAATGACGTGAAACCTAACACGTTTGCTGGGCCCGAGGCCTGTGCCAGATATTTGTTTTCCAATAAAAACAGTTTGAGGAAAATGTCATTTATCCACGTTGCTTTCCCTAGCACCCCTGCTGCTCCAGCCCCCCACACTAAAGCTTAGGGCCTGCCAGAGGATTTCATAATGGAATAAAGCATTTAAGTAAGTCCAAATCTATGGAGAATCCCAGGAAATTGAACCTAGACAGGGTAAATAACACAACGTCACCATCCCATCATTTTGTCTTTTAAATCTGTTTCTGTTTCCACATGATAATCCAGCTTTGCTCTAGCTTAATTCCTTTTTATAGAGCATTTTCCCAGAAAAAAACGAAGAACCAATAAATCCTTGACTTTTCCTCCTACGTCAAACAAACATAAATACTAGTCGGCCATTTCTGTCCCTGGGAAAGCTGAGTGACAAGATGGCGGCTATTACAGCAGTAAAGGTTCTGTATCCTCTCGGCATATTTGTATCCCTGCATTAATAAGGTGTTTAGGAAAGCTGGGTGATGGTCCTTGTGGGAGATGCCATGGTGAGCCTTTGGTGGTCACCCAGCTTTCCCTAAATCGGCTGTACCTAGCAAACGGCAGTGTAAAATAATTTGCCATGTGAGCGATTTGCTATAACTGCAGATTAATGTTTCTGAATTGGAAGTAATTACGAGCCTTGGATGTGGGTATTTTACAAGGACTACTTCTCCTCCCTCTTTTTCTTTAGCCATAATGTAACATTACCCCCCTGTGCTGGGAGAGGAATTTTCTGTTAGAAAATGTTAACACATGAACGAATCCCCCCCCACACTAAGGGTAACCTATACTTAACCCCCCTTTCCTGTCTTCTGTTCTCCGTTCTAACCCCCCCGACTCAAGGGAGATGAAAATGGCAAATCCTTTCGGTGTGTTAAATTAAAAACATTCCCTGTTCACTAACATGGGGAGAAATAAAAAACTGTATTAGGGGGGGCTTAACCTCTATAAAGAATAAGACAATGGAATTGCCTAAATAGCCATCCCATGTAATCTTATTGGAAATTCTGGCTTTAGTAATAGTACCAATCTTATAACATCTTGGCTACACTAAGATCTCCCAATAATTATTATAGGGAGTGTCTTTATAGTGGCTCTATGGGTGGAGCCTTAATTTAAGGCTATCCTTGACGAGTGGGTATAAGCCAAGCCACAACATGGTACTTGTACTGTATAGTCATGTCGCTGAAATTTGCCAGCTTACTGATTTTATTCTCTCGTTTCAA
This sequence comes from Rhinoderma darwinii, assembly GCF_050947455.1. NCBI lineage: Eukaryota > Metazoa > Chordata > Amphibia > Anura > Rhinodermatidae > Rhinoderma > Rhinoderma darwinii. Next base: position 352,056,786 of record NC_134689.1, read on the forward strand.
TTATTTTTCTATTTTTCTACAGGGCAGGAAGACCTGGATTTAGATATCGAATTTGAGATTCACTTGGGAATTGCACACACCCGTTGGGCCACTCATGGAGAACCCAGCCCTACAAACAGTCACCCACAACGCTCTGACAAAAGCAATGGTATGTAATTTATGCATTTTTTAATGGTCATACAAATTTGCGATATATAAAGTTCTTTATTAATGATTTGTTAAGCTGGGTACAGATGGTAAGATTCCACTCTGCTATGTAACATGTTCAGGTATTTGTCATAATTGACGAGCTTATTAGGAAAATACATCTGATACAAGTTTTAAAGTAATAGACATGGTGAAAATTGTTTCCTATTCCTGCAAATATATAGTTTTGGGATATTTTTGGCCAAACGTTGTTAAAATGCTATTGTAGTATTATTTATTATTTCAACATCAATGATAATTCTGCTGGTTGCTATTGAAAACTGTCAGCAAGCTTGTTGACAGACACACCCATAGCAGCTTAGCTCCTATAATGTAGTTGGAGGATTCATTTTCCTTTATATCACATCACTGTTTTAGTGCCCGATATAAAACTACACTTCCAATGCAAACTCTGTGCAGACATTGATCAAGCCAGAAATGTTGGGTGATTTCAGCTCTGAGGTCTGCAGGATTGTGAATGCCGCTATAAACTATAATACAGACTGTAATTCTGGGTCAGCTCAAGAATATACACTAGCAAAATATAATAAAGATAACTTGCTAAAAAAGTTTTTTATTCGCGACACATTTAAAGCAACGTTTTTACAAAGTTTACTCCATTTTGTATGCAGATTAATTATTTAACTGATGTTCAGAGGTAGATCTAAACTTTTGTCCTATTGTCCCATACATTTTCTGAACAATGCAACAGAGAAACTCATTGGTCGGGACTGTTCATTTTACTACTATAAATGATATGTAATGTATTATGACCCATGCATAGTTGATGTATACTATATAGATGTCTGTCACGTGTGTAGTTTACACCAGGTCTGAGGTAATAATGTTTAGGGATTTATTGTTTCCAGTCATGCTACTTTCCCTCTCCCGTGTTTCCTGGCATCAATTACATGACATGCCTCTCGGTAGGGGTTAACAGATGTGAAGAAGTGTTCTGTGTGTAACATCAGGATTTTCCTCTGGTACATGAAATGAGCGGTAACGGTTTACATTAACATAAATATACTGATTTGTATGTACCTCACATGTGGCCTCCAGATTTCTGCTCGTTCAGATCATTCATCATGGAGTGTTTTCTCTAGCGGCAGGAAATGACGTCATGATTCTCCCCCTTCTTTCTAGAGTTCATCGTTATTCACAATGGCATCATCACAAACTATAAGGACCTGAAGAAGTTTTTGGTGAGTGGGTCTGTTTAAGGACCAGCTGGCTCCAAGCATCCCTTATACCATTGAAAGTCCATATTAACATTTACACGCCTGGCGTTCCACTTTAATTTAATGTTTGACCTTATTTAATGAGATTTCTATAGAGAGGTTTATCAATAGGAAAAAGTAGAGTCGTTGCCCATAGAAACCAATTAGAGACCACCCTTCATTTTACAGAGGTCCTCTGGAAAAGTGAAACTGCAGTTGCAATGGGCAACTTACTTCACTTTTCCTTTTGTGATAAATTTCCCCTATAGAGTTGGTCTGAGTAAAAACCTCCTATATGATCTTAAGGGTCACTTTTGGAAAACTGATATCAGTGAAGTGCTTAAATAGCTATTCCACAAGTTTAGTGTTATGAAGATTGAACGTTTACACGCAAATGCAGTCTTCAAAATAAGCATCCCCCGTTGCTGGCCCCTGAGTCTATTCTGTTTACAGAACAGCATACATTGTCTGCAAACATCGGCTGTTTGATGGCAGCCTGTGAAGCTGTGGAGAGTTAAATTCCTTACATATTATACATGTATACATAGCAGACACATGTGAGCAGGGTATGTAATGTTTTCTATACAGGCCATCAGTGGCGGTAATTATGCGGGTGCCCCTGGGCAGGCCCGTGACTGTCTGGCGTTTTATACCTAGGGTAGAGGGCGGTGTAAGTAACTTCTAATCGCTCCCACTCCAGGCAGCCACACATTTGTTCCCACTTCTGGAGGAGGAGCATCGATGACGTTACGTGTGCACACTGCCATTGGCAATCGGAAACGTCAGTAATTGTATGCTATCCAATCAGAATTGCTGATATGTGAATCAATTTAGGTTTTATTTAGATTAATTGCACAGCCCCCTTATAAAGGATTTACTCTTTCTTCAGTATAATAAAGTGGAATCTCTGCTAATCTTTTCATTGATGCATACATTGTATCGGCATGTACTATATCTAAAATTATAATTTTTTTTTTTTTTTTTTTTTTTTTTTTAAATTGTTTTGCAGGAGAGCAAGGGCTACGAGTTTGAGTCCGAAACTGACACAGAAACAATTGCCAAACTTGCAAAGTATATGTATGACAATCGGGAAAATGATGGCATCAGCTTTGCCACCCTTGTAGAGCGAGTCATCCAGCAGCTGGTGAGCATAACCCTCCACCCCTATTCACTAAATTCTGGAAACATATTGCTTTTGCGGTAAATGTTAACCATTATTTGCCCTTTTCTGTTGAGTTGTTAATGGCTGTATATAGCAGTTTGTAAAGCTGGCCATACATGAGAGAAAAGTTCGGAAAATGCTGCAATTTTCAGCAGGATCGGCCAACTACCTATCGTGTAATGGGGCCATCCAACTGACCGCTGACAATTGAAAAAGGGATTGGGCATTGTCGATTTTTCCCAATGAAGATAAGCCCCTACCAGATCCTGTGGCTGCAGCTGGTCCATGTTTATGGCTGGTTTTATTATCATCTGTTCAGGGAAAGCTGGGTGGCAGTCATTAGGGCCAACGTTGCAACTACTACAGGGGTCGTCATTCAGCTTTTTCTTTCTTTTTTTTTTTTAAAGAAAAACAACCTAATCTCTGAAATGATTTGTACCGCTTGCAAATTAGGGCATAGGGAGATTTGCCATTTAGGACTCTGCGAAAGCTGAATGACACCTGTAATGAAGCTCATATCTGCTGAATAGAGTGAATAGAGTTTTTAATAATTTGATAAAGGGCGAAACCAAGTATTTCCGTTGTATAACCATGTTGCTCCTGCTTTATCAACAGGAAGGTGCCTTTGCTCTGGTATTTAAGAGTGTTCATTATCCCGGCCAGGCTATTGGCACCAGGTAACCTTGTGTTTTTTTTAATAAAGTATAATTGTATAATAGGTCTATTTGTCATGCAGATATAATTTTAATGCTAATCCTGTCATTGCCTTTATAGGAGGGGTAGCCCACTTTTGATGGGTATACGGAGCGAACACAAGCTGTCCACTGATCACATCCCAATCCTGTACCGCTCAGGTAATTATACATTGCTGTGCCAGCCTATGCGGGTACTTCCAGCCTTGGCACTATTTACTTCAGTACAGGAACTGTGCAGCCTTGGCACTAATAACCTGGGATATGAACTTCCTTTATAGGCACCATTGTAAAAATGTCTGCCTCCAGAAGTGTCCTCAAAGCAATACTTCTTCCTTTTTGATTTAACAAGCAGTCCTGCCCCCGGCTTAACATGTCTAGATATTGCTTCCTATGTTTCTTTTATAAAGTAGGAGATGATTGAAGTGTGCTTGGCTTGGTGTGATTGGGGGAGGGGAATGAATAAATGGTAATTATCCGCATTACTTATTTATTGTTCTTAATTGAAACCCTATATACTGCAGTCCGGTTATAATTATCATTGTAACGCATATTACCGTCTGTCAGTCTGCTCCTGTCGTGTGTTTAGTTGGCTGTGCATACCCAGGTGACCTTGGCCGGTGTATGTGACATATGCATTTCAGAGTACTGCAATGCATGGTTTGCCGGTGTCTTTGATGTTTTGTCTGATTCGTGCTGTCGCATTTCTCATTGTCATTTTCAGTGTCGCAAAGCATCGATTATCCTCTAGAAGGAACAGCCATTGTAATCGATGAAGGTGCCCGTCCAGCCTCGTATTACATTATATACCTACTCTTAGAAAGAGACTATATTCATATTATTGGTTTCTGGTACTGTTCTCCAAGCAGGTCAATCTGTGTGCCATCCAGTCATAAATAATATATCACTATATACAATATAGGCCTGCTGGCCTCCCCGATTGAAGAATTTGAATAAACCTTACGTTTTAAAAGATTCATCATAATATCTTTACTCTGCTTATTTCTTATCTATTTGATTGCAGATACAATACTTTAAAATACCAGAGGATAGATATTTGATGCCTTGAGCAGAGTAAAATTTTACTTCTGCTTTGGGCAATTCCCTTTTTGTACACTAGGTGGTGCTCTTTCCACACACATTGAGTCAAAAACTCTGTCATTTGCAATAATTGCCCCTATAGATCCCAGTTTTTTTTTCTCTCCGCTGCTTACAGAAAAGTGACTTCCTCTTGATGCGCTTCATCAGAAAGAAAGTAAAGATCTGAAGTGGTGTCATTGACTCATGGTTTCTAGACAAAGAATATAGTTGGTGGCACACTGCTGGGCTTTCTAGTACAGGAGGGACATCATAGTAAAGACTCTGCCCTCACATTCGAGGAAACCGTACCAGAACAAAAAAATAAATAATGATCCTTACCTTTTCTATCCGTCTCGGGCATGTAAAATCAGGTTATGTTTTCTTCTTTTTTCTTACATTTCAGGGTATTTTTGCATTTGCCAAATTAATGAAAGACCTATTTATGGGGAACTAATCACATGCTATGAACTACAAGCTTTTATAACCCCGCCATTTCTTATGATGTGGAATTGGCTTGGCAGTTATGCTTAAACCGCTTGGCATCCAGCTGGTACATTGTGGGTATAGTTAAAAAAAAAAAAAAAAAAAATTCTGCTGACCCTCCGAGGGGCTTGTATCCATGTACGGGATGCTGCCCAACCAAATTATATATAGTTTTTTAAAAAAAAAATTTGCGTTGACAAAATGGTATAATGGATACCTAACCTGAGAGCCAATGGGAACTACTAGCGAATATAAACGTTCATTCCTGTAGTTGTGTTAATATAAATATCGGTTCATTGTAATTCTTCACGCATTTAATGCCATTGGCCCTTTTATAGAAATGGCAGCTTAATCTACAGCTCTACTAGTACCAGGCTGCCAGCACTATACCCTATGTACCAGTCTCGGGTAGAAGCCTTTACCACAGCATAACTTGAATGCTGGAATGCTTTCAGTAACACTCTCTTCTTTTTTTCTGCTACAAGCTGCATTTTCTCCAGTTGGGCTGAAATTTCAGACTAAGGATTCTTTTTGCCCTTCTATTCCAACCTTCATCTACAGACACTAACATAAAAAAAAACTTTTGACTTTTGCAGGCTTAGAAAAGAAAGGAAACTGCCCCCTGGCCAGAGTGGACAGCACAACCTGCCTGTTCCCCGTGGAGGAGAAAGCTGTGGAATATTACTTTGCCTCAGATGCCAGGTTAGACAAGGGTAACAGAAGGGGCTCGCTCAGTCTGTCAGTGGTATCATATAGGATGCCATCACGTTACTTATTTTGGCTGCTTATACACTGTGTAGTCTGTGCACCCCACAATTAGGCTGGGTTCACACGAGCATGTTACATCCCTTAAAGGATGCTTGTAAGGGACTCCTAGCATCGCCCATAACTATGATGCTAGGAGCCCGGCTCCCTGCAGTGTGTTCGGTCCGGGACTTGCGGCCGAAATACGTCCATTACGGACGTAACATGCTCGTGTGGACCCAGCCTTAGGAAGCTGCATTTTGTCACATTTGCCATGCATTTGTATCGACCAATGCCGTCATCCATAGGACCACTATGGTCACGTGTAATATCATCCTAACTGCACCTGATATTTGGATCTCATCCGATATAGATTTATCTTTGTGGATCCCTGCATTATATGGTTCGATGTTAAAAATTACCCTGCTGGCATCTTTGATAATGTTGGGTAAGGGCATTGTTTTGAGTGAAATAAACCCACACAATGCTTTGTTTTGCAGTGCTGTCATTGAACACACTAACCGAGTGATCTACCTGGAAGATGATGATGTGGCTGCTGTTGTGGATGGACGTCTATCTATCCACCGCATCAAGAGAAGTGCAGGAGATCACCCAGCACGTGCCATTCAGACCCTTCAGATGGAGCTGCAACAAATCATGAAGGGTAAGTGTCAGGCAGGCTGTGCTGTGCGGTTCTCCTACCGATGGCTTGACTGTCTGCATTTGCAATAGAGGCGCCCTTTGAAGACTTTTCTTTGGAACACATGAAACTCATATAGTTCAGAATGTGCGTTTTTTTATGGTCCAAATGTTTATATTGACACTGTTTGCTTCCGGCTATTGAGCACTTACACCTAAAGGTTAACAATACCAGAGTGAATACTGGTTACATCATTCTCTAGAATTGTATAGAACTAGTATAAGTAAGATGGTCATAGAAGAATTGCGAAGAGAGTCACCTCAAAAGGGGAGTGTCTTAAAGGGCACTCTTGAAATATGCTGGGGAGGGTCTGATTGGGCGAGGTAGGAAGATTCAAGAATGAGGTGCAGCATAATGGGGTGTGATGTCAAAGGCTATAAGACATACAGAGAATAGGAGAGACTACTTAGTGTGGGAGGACATCCAGGTGTTAGTTTATAGGTCAGGAGGAGCTATTCGTGACTTTGCAGGTGAGTTGCAGGACGGATGAATGAATGTAGTTGTGGCTTGTAAGATAAAAGTCCTTCTGCTGTTTTCCACTCTCGTAAGATCATGACTACCTCTGGTTTACATTCTCTCTATTATTGGCAGGCAACTTCAGCTCCTTCATGCAGAAAGAAATCTTTGAGCAGCCGGAGTCTGTAGTCAACACCATGAGGGGACGAGTGAACTTTGATGACTTAACAGGTGATTGTTTTCGGAGATCAGGGTTTACATAGGCCCCATATGTGTTTGTAACTGATCGTCAAAGCACTATATAAAAGAGAAAATACGGTTTCTAAGCCATTATCCTAATCTTGGTGACTTCTTCAATTATGTGAGGGATTTTAATGTGCTCCTCACTGTCTGTTACATATAGATACGGAACGCACTGTTAAGTATCCTGTCTAAAACCCATGTGCAATATTATTCTTGTTTCTACAGTGACTTTAGGAGGTTTGAAGGATCACCTTAAAGAAATTCAGAGATGCCGGCGACTAATCCTCATTGCTTGTGGGACTAGTTACCATGCTGCAGTGGCTGTGAGTATTATGGGTCATTATGTTTCATCCGCTAAACAACTACTTTTATTTTATTATTGTCAACAATCTTAAAAGGCAAGTCATTGTAGAAATGTTAATTAATGAATTGGAAATCATCTTGACAAGGATGTAGGTAGGAGAGGGGGCTAGTGGGGTCAGGTGAAAAGACCACAAACCACTGTCAGGGTATTTGGATGAAGTGCAAGTGAAGGAAAGCCTAGGCACAATCTTTGCATTTTTGTGCCCTGTCCTTTTGATCAGTTTGTATAGCACAGGTCTATAAAACTGTTCCACAAGTCACCCACTGCTTGAAGGATAACTTGTACAGTGTCTGGTCATATAATATACCATGCAGTTAATGGGTTTAGTACTCCACATATCCAGCACTTGTATGTTCTGTATAGTTTGCATAGCAACTAATAGATTTTATTCAATGTTATTCAGTAAGCTTTTGTGTTAACGGTGTATTCAGGCAACCCCCCAGCTCCATACTCTATAGTTGGATGAACAACATTTGAGGGCACAGGCCATATCAGAGGGACTGTTACCCTCCAGTAGAGTTGCCATACAATCTTCCGGTGTTTACGTGCTTGGGTATCCCTTTACCATAATAGCCATGTTCCATATGGCACCCTAGAACACATGCCTCTCATAGTGTTGACAGTGAAGCGAGCTATGTACTGTATAGCTGTGCCTAGTGTGTAGTGCCTAGTGTGTAGTAAGGTTTACTGGGCAGTTTGGCTGTCTTTCTGCTGTAGTTCCAAATTTCGCCAAAGATCTATATATACTAATTTATTAAGTATCTGACCATAAACGACAAGTGTTAACAATCTATTCAGAAGGATGGAAATTTGTTCCATTGGTCAGGACAGGACAGGAATTGGTATAAATTGTCCTTCAGTGAACTGAAAAATGCTGCAGTCCTCTTAATGAGGATACATATCAACGCTGGTCCTCTATCAAAACGGTCTAACGAAACACTAGCCTTGTTGCCCATAGCTACCAGCTTGAGTTAAAAAAAAATAAAAAAAAATGAAGGCTTCTCTGTGATTGGTTGCTACGACAATAAGGCAATTTTTTTTTTCTGTTTTGATAAGTCCATGCAATATTATTACATACAATTTCAGCATTCTGATAGTAAATATTATTACATTTGGGATACTGGTGGCAATATGGAAGGTCTTTATGTCTGATTAATATGCAGAGAAAAGGGTTAATCGTGTTTTGGTTTATAAAAATATTCAGTTTTTGCGGTCAGTTTCCACCCTGCGCTAATTCTTTAAATTCAAGTTTTTTTATTTTTTTTATATTTTGTTTGCAGCCTCCAGTGTCTTTATAGTGTTTGTGTTTTTTAAGTTTTATTTTTTTTGTGTCTTGAACTCCTACAGTATAGTGTTTTTCTTTATTCAAGGAGAACGTGATCTTAAAGGGGATTGGTTGCTATGGGCAACAATGTGTTTTGTCTTTACACTAGTTATTATTGATAAGCCTTCAGTAACTGGGTAAAGATGCCAATACTCTTTAGATGGACGTCGATCAAACACGGCAATTTAGTCTGGAACGGTCGACCATCTAATGTGTATGGGGGTGTCCCTACTCTCCCCTGATGCCAGATATGGGGGGGGGGGGGGGATCGGGCATATTGAATTTCACTATGCTCGCTTCTCTGTTCCCGTAGGAGATAAGCCAATCCTCATAGCGGCTGATTCCCCTCTCTCATTGAGATCACAAGAATGCTCAACATTTGTATTGGGTAGTCGGGAGGAATAGCTGTTGTCTGAGTAAGCGTTCAGCCGATGGCTGTCTATGGTGTATGGCCACTTTTTCTTTTAGAGGCGGCAGCATTTAGCATGAGTCCAGACTATTAAGATTCGTTTAAGAGCTCTTTGATCATAGTCTTTTGCTGACGGAGTTTGTCCTCTTCTCACAGACCCGCCAGATTTTAGAGGAGCTGACAGAGCTGCCAGTTATGGTGGAGCTGGCTAGTGACTTTTTGGACAGGAACACCCCTGTCTTCAGAGATGATATTTGCTTCTTCATTAGCCAATCCGGTAAGTAGATCACTGATATTGGTTATTCTTACCTTGTACATATCCAGTTGTGAATCCTATTCAGACATCTGGGGAAGTTGGGTGACGACTACTGTGGGAGCCACATTGTTTGGCTTTCCCAGGAGCCGATAGATAAATAAATAAAAAAAAAGTTTTCATTAAAGGAGTCCTTAGATTTGGCCATTGGTATTAACAATACATTGTTTCTACAGGAGAGACAGCAGACACCTTACTTGCCCTGCGTTATTGTAAAGAACGGGGTGCCCTGACAATAGGAATTACAAACACTGTTGGCAGTTCCATTTCACGAGAGACAGATTGTGGGGTTCACATTAATGCAGGACCTGAGATTGGTGTGGCCAGCACAAAGGTAAGCATTGACCTGGAGATAATGGAGTTAGCTGAGCTGTGCTTATATTTGTCACATGCGATATATGTGAAAGATTACATTATGGCTTTATGTGTGTGTGTGTGTGTGTATAATACATATATTTCGGTTTTAAACATTTTACAGGACTGATCGTTAATCTATATTGTATATACCTTTGCTGTTGTGGCATTAAACAATGTCTGTATGTATAAGCCTATATATTGTAAAATGGTCCATACAACACAGGGGTATGTGTTGTAATGTCAGTGATCTCTCTTTACAGGCATATACTAGTCAGTTTGTGGCACTTGTCATGTTCGCACTGATGGTTTGTGATGACCGCATATCTATGCAGGAGAGACGTAAGGAGATTCTGCGCGGTCTGAAGTTATTGCCAGGTAAGTGTCTCACATGCATTGGATGTTACATTGCTCCTTCAGTATCTCTTCTTGAACTTGGTCATATAACACATGAACAAACCAGAGAACGACAAAACCTACAGAGTTTATCTTGATTAGTGTGAAGAGACAACCTCAGGGATAGAATATGGACAAAGACTTAAAGAGCTTGTCGGCTTAGACCATCTCTTTTACACTTATGATAAGCAATGGGTGTTCTGCTTCAGGGACCTCCAGCGATTTAATTCTAACCTGTGGGGGATCCCGGCAACAAGTGTTTTATTCCCCAACAGCGCCCCCACAGGGGAAATTTAGCATTACACAATTCCCATTACAATCAATGGGGTCCTTCAGAGCAAGAGATGCTCTTTGTAGATAATAGAATAGGGTCCCCTGTTAACTCAAAATTCCCTTATGGATATTTGAAAATAGGTTTTCTTAACCAAACAACCGTTTAAGATCTTTAAAAACAAAATCTGATCTGTAAGTGTTCTATAGGGATGAGCAAGGTGATACAACTAGAATGGTTTTGTGTCTTTCCTGGATTTAACTTTATCCTTTCCTTCCTTTTTGACAGATAACATTAAAGAAGTTCTGAGCCTTGATGATGAGATTCAGAAGCTGGCGGCCGAGCTGTACCAGCAGAAATCTGTCCTCATTATGGGTCGTGGATATCACTATGCAACCTGTATGGAAGGAGCCCTGGTAAGTGGAGTCTCTCTAAGTGGGGGTTCATTTCACTTGTCAATGTCATGTCATAGTTAACATTATGTTAATGGAGATTTCCCAATATTACTGAGCTAGAGGTTAATTTGACCCCAACAAAAACTATAGCTGAAGAAATGTGGTTAAACTCTCCCTTTAGTATGAACATAAGCGGCACGTTTGAGGAAAATATATGTGTATATGTTTCTTGAAAGAACGTTCGGTAGTTGTGAGCTGTGGTTTGTGATCATCCCTGCTGTAGATGGAGCCTCTCATTTTTTAACCGTTGCCTAAAAAGCATTCCACTTTTAGTATAAATATAATTATTATTATTTTTTTTCTGCAGAAAATTAAGGAAATCACATATATGCATTCAGAAGGGATCTTGGCTGGAGAACTGAAGCATGGTCCACTGGCTCTTGTAGACAAACTTATGCCAGTTATAATGATCATCATGAGAGATCACGCATACACCAAGTGCCAAAATGCACTGCAGCAAGTGGTAGCAAGACAGGTAGGTCCAGAAGCAAAAACTGTCAGAGCGCGAGTCACCTGCCTATAGCTTGTAAGCTTTTTACATACTTGTCCCATTCTCCCTTCCAGGGTCGGCCAGTAGTAATCTGTGACAAGGCGGATACAGAAACCATTAACTCAATCAAACGTACAATAAAGGTGCCTCACACAGTGGATTGTCTTCAAGGAATCCTGAGTGTGATCCCTTTGCAGCTCCTAGCCTTCCATCTTGCTGTGCTCAGAGGATATGATGTGAGTTACCTTTTTTCTTTTTCCCCTACTTATTTACTGTTAGTACAGTAGTCCTACATAGAAGAGAGTGGGCCCCATATGGTGTATCCAAGTTGGGGCTCCCTTCTGTTGCTGGCTTACACCCCCATTATGTGACATGGTGGTCTTTTCATCTCTTTCTACCACGCTTGCTAAGCTTTAAGGTGTCCACAGAGAAATAAATACTGCCAAATGTAAGGGGCTAAAATTAACATAAACATGGACCCCCCTATATCCTGCCCCCTTCCTCCACTCCCAAGGTCCTATATCAGCCGCATAAAAATATGCCTTTTTTTATTAGAACTTCTCTTGGCGTGTACACATTTGGCAAAGTATGCTGGAAAATCTATATGTAATGAATAGAGTACCTTTTATTGGCTGACTACAATCCTTTCTCTTTTCCCTTAGGTGGATTGTCCTAGAAACTTGGCCAAGTCAGTGACCGTGGAATAAGCCGAAGTAGTAGCACCAGAAGACGCTATTTCTATTTTTTTTTTTTTTTAAACTTTTGTATTTATGTCTGTTTTCTTTTGTTTAGATCCAATTGCAGTTTTTTTTTTGCTTTTACCTTGTGAATGATGAAGGGCAGAATATTGTACAACCGTAGTTTCTGTTGTGATCACATGACCTTGTAGAGTAGCCATTCCTTTCTGTTGCAGTAACTTTGACAGAGGTCTAGTGATTTGGAATGACTCCCATCATGCCAAGTCCAGCACTTTATAACTCTGTCTGTTTACTCTCCGGCCAGCCCAATATAGACATGGCCTGTCTTCTTTTAGAAATCTGTGCCAAGAGGTTGTTTCCGCTCCTTGCACACAGCCAGGCTACGTTCTGCTTGTCTCCTTATTCTTTTCTTAATACCTGAGAATAAATTAAAGCAATCCCGTGTAAGATGCAGTATCACTAAAAGAATCTGACGTAAGCACAAGTGATTATTTCAGACACTTGGCACCAGGTCCTGTACGGAATGAAGTTGGGACACAACTCGTGCACCAGGAGCTATATATATATTTTTTATTTTTTTTTCTTCCAATAAGTTTATGATTTAAGTTTGTAAATCCTACAGAATACTGGAACAAGTCACCATATTACAGTAATATATAGAAGCTCACCTTCCCCCTGGACACATTGAGTCCTGATTTTCCAGGAGGCCGGGTCTGTACATTCTGTTTTGGTTCAGACAATCCTATTCCTGCCATATTTACTGCTTGGCAACCCAGCTGGTGACATAGGATAAAGACAGAGGTGTAATTGAAGCTGCTGGGCCCCAATGCAAATTCTAGAACATCTACCATGTATCATTTATAATACTGGTGTCTTATGCGGCTAAGGGACTTCTGGGTTCCCTCAGGCTCCAGGGCCTGGGTTCGACTGCTACCTCTGCACCCCCTATAGCTACACACCTGGATAAAAATGGTTTTTCTATACTCTTGCAGGTATTAGATTTCCATTTAAGTTTTAGAAAAAGTAGCACATATTAATGTATGACTCTATGTCCATTTTCTCCACGTGTGTCTGGTCCTCCTCTTTTAAAAAGTTTCACTTATAATAATTGCCATTTTATCTCGACCTTCATGGTTACTATTTTAAAAAAGAACTACCTTTTTACACCTTTAGTTTACCTATTAAGGATTGTGCTTGAGCCACCACAGAAATCTAGAATCAAGTTACTGTGAAAATTCTGCCAGCCTGTTATATAATAGGGTCTCCTATTCTAAAGCCATCTGTCAAGGCACTGTCGGGCACCCAATGAGTGCCAATACTGGGCAGCATCTTGCAAAGGCTAATTCTAATAAAGAACGCCATTTTTTCTCCCATAGGTTATTGCTATGCTTTTACAAAATGCATTAAATATGCTATCCAGGAATAGAAAAAAGATGCCCTTTTTGCCTGAAACTGCAGCACTTTTGTCTATGGGCTTTGTCTGGTATTATAGCTCATTCCTATGGGACTGAGCTGCGATACGATACGCAGCCCATGGACAAGACAGGTTAAAAAAAAAAGGTAGACTTTATTTTCCAATCCAGAATAACCCCCTAAATACTCTTCTATGCACCTTTCCACTCACAATAAACAGACTCCCTAAGCTATGATATGAAGGCTTTTTGAGACCTACACATGCACTACTAGAGATGAAGATTTATAGGAAAGACAATGTGACATTTGATTTTTATTTTTTTATATTCTCTCCCGTCCCTTTTTTATTTACTTTTTTTTTTCCTTTTATCTATTTCGTATTCAAATTAAGATGTTGGTACTTTAATGTTTAAATATGTATGGTCTTCTTCTTTTTTTTTTTTTCTGTTTTAACTGGAAAGAAATGTAAAAGTTTCCATTAGATGGAAAGATGCTGTTCTCCTATTAATGTAAAAGAAGTTTACAAAGGACCAAAGATGCGTACAGTGCTTGTAAAAACATTTGGATTCTGTGAAACAATAAACATTTGGACATGTATATGCATTTACCTATCCTATTGTCTGTCTGTTTTAATTTTCGAAAGTATTTGGGGTTCAAGAAATTGTATAAAAATTCACAATACGACCCTACACTACTGGCTTTGCATTGGGTTATAGGGCAGCTCAGTTGTGGTGGTGCTTAGCGCTATTCCCTTGCAGCGTTGGGGTCTGGGTTCAAATCCAACCAAGGACAAAATCTGAATCGAGTTTGTATGTTCTCCCAGTGTTTGGATGGGTTTCCTCCGGGTACTATGGTTTCCTCTCACACACTGAAAACCTACCAATAGGGAATTTAGATCGTGAGGACCTCTGTACCGCGCTGCGCAATATATTGGCGCTATATAAGTAACCTAAATAAATAATAGCATAGTTGGGTTACCCATCATGAAATAACCAGTGCAGTTCCTCCTTGATGTCTGTAGGTGGTACTGTTGCTATTCAAGTTTATTCAGAGTTTTTGGACATCTTGTTGGCAAGCGGTTACATATAACAATTGTCACCCTGCCCATATAACAAAAACCGTATAAACCTACAGGCTATCTTATTTCAATTTTCTTTGCAGCCTAATGTAATGTTTTTCTCTGTTTTCAGCCATTTCAAGTTGCTGAGAGGCATAAGTAAGCAAAGGGGTTGCAGAGGTTGAGGTTGCACCCGGAGCCTGAAGGGGCTTAAAGATCTTTTATATCCCTATGAGAAGGCCAGTATGATAAATGGCGTGTCATAGGTGAGGGCCTTTACAGATTTTGCATTCGGGCCTGTAATCTGTGGTTCTATTAAATAGAAGTATAAATAAATTCATCACCGCAGATGAGCGGATTAGTTGACCAAGAACCTTTATCTGATAATAAACAGTGTGGTACTCTTCTTGAAAAGGTTTTCTTTAGGTAGCGAAAGCAAACAGTAATAAAATACACTACTTTGCCATGGTTGGGTTATGCTCTTCGTGATTATCGGCTCATGCCCGTCCTACTTTTGGCTCCTGCCTACCACAACCTGCCCCACTTTTACAAATTCTGTGACATTGCACTAATCACTTAATTTTGATGTGCCCTGCGACTCCATGGGTCCTTGTAGTTGTTAACCATTACTTTCCATGGAATAGCCCAACCACCAATGGGTGTGAACGTGCTGCGTACACGACACACCCCACAGCACAAGTGTGTTACAGAGTATGGTCCCAGACCACGATATGGTATATGCCGTCCATTTCGAATCCTTATTACAGAAGGGGACCTTCTCTTCTAGGCTCGCTCACTTTGCTTGCAATGATAAAACAATAGGAATAGTACAACAGCATTTTGATATCTTACCTGTTGAACATAACCTGAAACCAGTAACTCTTTAGGATTACCCACTACCTCTTGGCTTTACGCATTTCTGTGGCTTTACTTTATTCCACTATGTTCCGCTAGTCCACACTTGCACAGGTCTCAGTCCACTTTCTACAGAACACACATACAATCCTCAGTCCGCTTTTTACAGGACACTTTTTTTATTAGTATTTTTTTTTATACGGGCCTCAATAACCACATCCCAAAAAGTGCTGGTTCTACATCCTCCCGTGGACTGACTCCACACATCCTACATTGACCCAGCAGGTTTTCTCGCTTACCACTCACTGTTTCTCTTCCAGCAGCAAACACAATCTTCAAGCTCAGGTACAGCACCCCTAGGGGACTTCAGCCTTCTGTGTCGGACTACCAGCAGTTTTATTGCGGCTCCACAGATCCACTTCCCAGCTCACCGCCAGCCTCCTGGTGACCAAAGTCGTTGATCGGCGTTCGTTTGCTCCAGTCACACGGGGCTGTGGATGGGGACGAGCTGTCGTTACTCCGATCGATCGTCCCCATACATTATCATGTCGGCAGCTCATCTCTCTGTTTACACAGGGAGATGTGCTGCCGACAATGATAACATTTTAAGTTTTTAAAACTATACAATCAGCAGATGATCGAGCTGCCCTGTTTTACCCGATCGTTTTCTCGTTCATCTGATCGCTGCCCTGTTTACAAAGGGCAATTATCGGCAACGCACTTTCTATGAACGCGTGTCTGCACGATAATCGTCCCACTGTAAAACCCCCTTAAGACCTGTTTCACTCAAGTGCATTGGTAAATGTTCGTGTTACAGATTCTCTGATAAGATGAGTTTTACCCTCCAGGCTGCCAGACACCCTGCAACTGTGAATCTCGTTCAAACACGGTTATAGGATTCAGAGTCTGGTTTCAGACACAGGCTGTTCTAGAAGTTAACTTGTGTCAGGTGCAGATTTTTTATATTTAGAATTTTTGTTTTTGCTAGCCGACTTTGATAAAGGTCTGAAATCCATGACTTTGAAAGGGCGTTTTGCTGCAGATCGAGTAAAGGGGATTTTACACTGGCCTATTATCGTGCAGACGAGCATTCATATAAACAGGGCAGCGATCAGCAGATGATCGTATCGTTTTAAAAAAGTAAAATATTGTCGTTGTCGGCAGCACCTCTCCCTGTGTAAACTGGGAGACTTGCTGCCAACACGATGATAATGTATGGGGAAGAGCGATCGGAGTAACGACCGCTCGTCCTCATCCATAGCTCCATGTGACCGGAGCAAGCGAGCGCCGATCAACGATGTCTCGTTCGGCGCTCGCTGCACCGGCCTATTGTCGGCCGGTGTAAAAGACCCTTAAGGCCTTGTTCACAAAGCGCTAAATATAAACCTGACATGTAAATGTGTAAAAAACGCTAGCATTTTTGTAAAGCACTTTTAAACTATAGGCGTATTCGTCACATTTTTTTTACATGTTTTGTGTGCGCTTTCGGAGCGTTTTTTGGTGAGTAATTAGGACTCCTATTGACTATAGGAAATCGGTGCGTTTACGCGTTTCAACGCCGGACTAGCGTCTTCATCAGGCCAAGAGAACAGAATTGTACAATGATCATCTTATATAGTCTGAAAGTACATGTGTTACCCTTGAAAAAGGGGGTAAAAAAAAGGAACTTTTGTACTATTCTGTTCTCTTGGCCTGATGAAGTCGCTAGTCCGGTGTTGAAACGCGTAGCCTCTTGCTTTTACCAATAAAGCTGTCAATATTACTTACTTGGATACCTCTTTGATGTTAGCAGCGCTATTCTATGGTCCATATTTTTCTTCATATTACAATATATGCCTAGCAGTTACCTTTGTGCTGACCGGATTGGGACCTAGCTGCAGCTGAATCATATACATTTACTTACCTACACCAGTGTTGTGCCTGCTTCTGCATCACCTCAATAGGTGATTATTATTTATCTCACCGTTATCTTTTGCTCCTTGGGTAAACTGCACCATGTGGCGCCGTGTTTTTCTTCCTTTCCTTTTTTACATGAAATATGTAAGGCAGGTAAAAGAGTATGACACACAACTTGCAGCCTATTGAACAGACATAAGATTCCTTAACACACTCAATTGCGCATTGATCCTCTGACAGGCTGCGCCAGTAGGCCGATGTTAACTAACCCATCATCCTGGCCATAGGCACAGCTAAAGGTTTATGGGCCTTGGTGCAAAAGTTCAGCTGATAACTAAAGTGATAATCGTGGAAGCAGTAAAAATTGTCTATGTTCAGACTCTCTCCAGCCCAAAATAGCTGCGGATTTTCTGTCCGGATTTGTGGACGGAAAATCCGCAGCATATCACAGTAGCAGCAAAGTGGATGAGATTTTAAAAACTTCATTCACACTTTTGCAGAAAATTTCTGAGCAGGAATTGACCTGTGGTGCAGAGATTTTTTTAATCCGCAGCATGTCAATTTATGCTGTAGAATAATCGCGCAATTGTGGGCTTTCCCCATTGAGTTCAATGGGCAAGTGAAATTCCGCAACAAGTAGCAAATGTTGTGATTTTTTAAATACAAAATAATTGCAAGTAAAGAATTAAACATTGAAAAAAAAAAAGTTCATACTCATCTACCCTGGCGTTCCCATAGTGATGCCTCACTCCTCCCCTGTCTGGTCTCAATGCTGCGGCCTCTTGATATGACGTTTTGTCCTTTGTAACCACTGCAGTCAATTTACAGGCTGCAACGTTCACATGGTAGAACACATCATCCCAGGAGGCCAACAACAGACGCCAGACCAATTTGGTGCAGACTTCCGGGCGGAATTCCCTGCCATATCTGGGTTGGATTTGCTGCCGAGTTTTCCCGCAGCAAATCCGACTCATGTGAAAATATCCTAAAAGTGGATCCCCTAACCTCAGAGCCAACCTAAATCTTGGAGTAGACAGTCTGTAATAAATAACTTGTCCTGCTTGTATAAAATAAGTTTCACCTTAATGTCCTGATATTACCTTTCAAGCTGTAGGACTTGGCAGGCTCTCCCTATAAAGTAACTTGAAAAGGCTTCCGGAGCTGAACCTGGTTTGCAGACCTATATACTGCACATAAATTGTACACACCAGTAGGATTTATATACCGTGAGAATAATAAATATGTAAGTCCTCGGCTTGGATGAAAAGTGCATGGTTCTGGTAGCTAGCCAGATTTCTCATCTGATACGTTCCTATTCGTGGTTACAAGTTATATGACCAGATGGCCGCTGGAGACTTACCTCTTGTAAAGCGAGCATTGTTCTAGCACAGGATGGATGAAGCAATAACCAAAAAGAATATTGTATGTGTTTCAGGTAACATAACTTGTGTCAGGAATGGATGTAAGATTAATGGACTGGATAACTGGTTGTATTAGTAGAAAACATTGAGAAAGATGAATAAAATCAAAGGGCAGCAAGTGGCAACAATCAGGTTGCTAAGTAAAGGAGCAATCCAGTTGGTTGTAAATGGGTTTGGTCTTTATGGCACATCAATCTTTCAAAAGTGTTACCTTTGAAATACCTCCGCCTGTGTACAATTGTGAATTTGGAAATATAAAAAATATTGATTTGTGCAACATCCCGTTATGTATGAGGTATACATGTATACTTGAAGTTATAAGTTTATACACACCTAAGTCATATTCATTAAAGCTGAGTTTTTTTTACAATTTCTGACATTTAATCCTAGTAAACATTAGGTCAGTTACGATCACTGCTATATTTCAGGAATGTAACATGCCAGAATAATACTAGAGACAATGATTTATTTCCGCTCTTAATTCTTTCATCATATTCCAAGTGGCTCAGAAGTCTACATAGACCAGGCTGACTGTGCTGTTAAACAGCTTGGAAAATTCTAGAAAACTATGTCATGGCTTCAGAAGCTTCTGATAGGCTAATTGACATTATTTAAGTAAATTGAAGGTGTACCTGTGGCATTTTTTAAGGCTTACCTTCAAGACCTACTTGCCTCTTTGCTTGACATCATGATAAAAATTCAAAAGAAATCTGTCAAGACATCAGAAAAACAATTGTGGACCTCTCTACAAGTCTGGTACATCCATGGGAGCAATTTCCAAACGCCTGAAGGTGCCAAGTTCATCTGTTCAAGCGATATTATGACGGTTTAAACACCATGGAACCACGCAGCCATCATACCATACAGGGAGGAGACAAGTTCTGTCTCCTAGAGATGAAACTGGGAGACAGAACAACTGCAAATGACCTTGTGAAGATGCTGGAGGAAACAGGTACAAAAATATCTACAGTGAAGGAAATAAGTATTTGATCCCTTGCTGATTTTGTAAGTTTGCCCACTGTCAAAGACATGAACAGTCCAGAATTTTTAGGCTAGGTTAATTTTACCAGTGAGAGATAGATTATATAAAAAAAAAAAAAAGAAAATCACAATGTCAAAATTATATATATTTATTTGCATTGTGCACAGAGAAATAAGTATTTGATCCCTTTGGCAAACAAGACTTAATACTTGGTGGCAAAACCCTTGTTGGCAAGCACAGCAGTCAGACGTTTTTAGTAGTTGATGATGAGGTTTGCACACATGTTAGATGGAATTTTGGCCCACTCCTCTTTTCAGATCATCTGTAAATCATTAAGATTTCGAGGCTGTCGCTTGGCAACTCGGATCTTCAGCTCCCTCCATAAGTTTTCGATGGGATTAAGGTCTGGAGACTAGCTAGGCCACTCCATGACCTTAATGTGCTTCTTTTTGAGCCACTCCTTTGTTGCTTTGGCTGTATGTTTCGGGTCATTGTCGTGCTGGAAGACCCAGCCACGAGCCATTTTTAATGTCCTGGTGGAGGGAAGGAGGTTGTCACTCAGGATTTGACGGTACATGGCTCTATCCATTCTCCCATTGATGCGGTGAAGTAGTCCTGTGCCCTTAGCAGAGAAACACCCCCAAAACATAATGTTTCCACCTCCATGCTTGACAGTGGGGGCGGTGTTCTTTGGGTCATAGGCAGTATTTCTCTTCCTCCAAACACGGCGAGTTGAGTTAATGCCAAAGAGCTAAATTTTAGTCTCATCTGACCACAGCACCTTCTCCCAATCACTCTCAGAATCATCCAGATGTTCATTTGCAAACTTCGGACGGGCCTGTACATGTGCCTTCTTGAGCAGGTGGACCTTGCGAGCACTGCAGGATTTTAATCCATTACGGCGTAATGTGTTACCAATGGTTTTCTTGGTGACTGTGGTCCCAGCTGCCTTGAGATCATTAACAAGTTCCCCCCCGTGTAGTTTTCGACTGAGCTCTCACCTTCCTCAGGATCGAGGATACCCCACGAGGTGAGATTTTGCATGGAGCCCCAGATCGATGTCGATTGACAGTCATTTTGTATGTCTTCCATTTTCTTACTATTGCACCAACAGTTGTCTCCTTCTCACCCAGCGTCTTACTTATGGTTTTGTAGCCCATTCCAGCCTTGTGCAGGTCTATGATCTTGTCCCTGACATCCTTAGAAAGCTCTTTGGTCTTGCCCATGTTGTAGAGGTTAGAGTCAGACTGATTAATTGAGTCTGTGGACAGGAGTCTTTTATACAGGTGACCATTTAAGACAGCTGTCTTTAATGCAGGCGCCAAGTTGATTTGGAGCGTGTAACTGGTCTGGAGGAGGCTGGACTCTTAATGGTTGGTAGGGGATCAAATCCTTATTTCTCTGTGCACAATGCAAATAAATATATATAATTTTGACTATGTGATTTTTTTTATTTTTTTTTATATAATCTATCTCTCACTGGTAAAATTAACCTAGCCTAAAAATTCTAGACTGTTCATGACTTTGACAGTGGGCAAACTTACAAAATCAGCAAGGGATCAAATACTTATTTCCTCCACTGTATATCAACAATAAAATATTTCCTATATCAGCATGACCTGGAAAGCCGATCAGCAAGGAAGAAGCCACTGCTCCAAAACCATCAAAAAAGAGAGGTTACAGTCTGCAACTGCACATGGGGTTAAATATCTTACTTTTTGGAGAAATGTCCTCTGGTCTGATGAAACAATAATGGAACTGTTTGGCCATAATGACCATTGTTATGTATGTGGGAAAAAGGGGGAGGCTCGCAAACAGTGGTGAATTAAGTAGACCATGGGCCCTTGGTTGTTTCCCAAACTTGGGCACCCCTTCTCCACTGCTGCTCTGCCGTGCCGTGTCTATAGTCAACACTACCTTTCTGTGCGAGCATTGGCAAATGGTTACGATTTACCCTGTCAAAAGGCTGTGTCCCTACATACTGACAGTCCCCAACCATCACTGACAGCATCACACTGTGTAGGGACACATCCTCCTGACAATGAGAATGGTAACACCTTTCTGTCTATAAGTCCTGGGCTACACGGAGACTTTTTGTACAATACAAGTATTTCATATAACAGACATGTCAGGAGAGGGGACAGTTCCTCTATAAATCCAGTCACTCACAGGTAATGTCTTCATTGGTAGCAGTCATTCTAATTTATTTTCTATGTGACACAAACCATTATGGCGACTTCTCCTGATGACTGCAGAGATTCCTGCCGAGACCTTTTTGCCCCTCGCTTCTGCAGCCATATCCAGCCTTTATAGAAACCCAAAAATTCAGACACCAAACCCTCTAAATGGTTCCATACCTCAGACCAGATCCCTTAGCAAATTCAGACCCCAGGCCCATACATTAACTCTGACTAATAAATTCAGACCCCAGACCAGACCCTAGAATAAATAGACCCCAGACCTTCTAAACTATTGCAGTCCCCAGACCAGACCCCCTAAACAATTACAGACCCCAGAACAAGCACTCTAAATAAATACAGACCCCAGAACTAGCACCCCAAATAAATATAGACCTTGGACCAGACCCCTAAATACAGACCTCCAGATCTGACCCCCTAAACTAATAATGACCCCAGACCTGACTCCCTTAACTAATACAGACCCTAGACCATTAAATACAGACCCTCTAAACTAATAGAGACCCCAGATCCCTAAATTCAGACCCCAGACCCTTCAAACTAACAGACCCCAGACCCCCTAAATACAGACCCCTAAATACAGACTCCCAGACCTGACACCCTAAACTAATACAGATCCCAGACCCATAAATGCAGACCCCAGACCCTCTAAACTAATACAGACCCCAGACCCCATAAATACAGACCACTAAATACAGACCCCCGGACCTGACACCCTAAACTAATAATGACACCCAGACCTAACTCCCTAAACTAATACAGACTCCACACCCTTAAATAGAGGCCTCAGACAAGGGGGTTGGAGCCACTTCTCCCTGAAAACGATCATGCGTGGTTTCAGCAGCAGTTTTCTGTTTCACGCATGCTCATAGAGAGCAAAGAGTGCAGAGAAGAAGGAACAGCTAGTGGGCAGAGCTTAGTGCATGCCAGGATATGTAGTATTTTAGTGTGAAGCAGAAACTACTGGCACCCCGCACAGTCAGAACGCAGCAACATAAACAATCTGCACACGACCTTATTACTGGTTATGGTAAATAGATTATAGATAGTGCCCCCTGTAGACAGTGCTATACAGCCCCCCCTGTAGACAGTGTCACATCCCACTTGTAGATGGCGCCCCACCTCCCCCTTGTAGATAATGCCACACAGGCCCCACTATAGGTATCGCCATAAAGTCCTCCCTGTATATAGCGCCATACAGCTCCCAAGGTGTATGTAGTGCCACACAGCCCCCCTTAGTAGGTAGTGCCACACACAGACCCCTGTAGATTGCGACACACACAGCCCCCTGTAGATAGCGCCACAGCCCTCCCATTTGTATATAGTGCCACACAGCTCCCCCTTGTGTATAGTGCCACACAGCTCCCCCTTGTGTATAGTGCCACACAGCCCACAGCCCCCCTCGTATATAGTGCCACACAGCCCCCTTAGCATATAGAGCCATCCTGCTGCCCCCTTGTATATAGTGCCACCCTACTCCCCCTTATAGATAGTGCCACCTTGCTCCCCCTTGTATATAGTACCACCCTGCTCCCCACTTGTATATAGGGCCACAGGGAAGAAGGAACAGCTAGTGGGCGGAGCTTAGTACGATCCAGGATATCTAGCATTTTAATGTAAAGCTGAAACTACTGGCACACCCCACAGTAAGAAGACAGCAACAACATAAACAATCTGCACACGACCTTATCACTGGTTATGGCAAATAATGCATATTTGCAACAACAACAAAAAAAGTTATCTTTTTGCTTACAGTATCCTGCATAAGTTTCAAAAAACCCCTTTAAAGTGGCCCCACTGTGCAAGAAACTGCAAGTATAACAGGTTACTGTATAAGGTTTCGTTCACATCTGCATCGGGGTTCCATTCGTGGGTTCCATCAGATCTTTCCGTCGTTGGAACCCACAAACAGAAACCAAACGGAAACCATAGCTTTCCGTTTGTATTACTGTTTTTTTGGTGGAATCAATAGCGTAGTCGACTACGCTATTGATTCCGCCGAAAAAACAGAAACCATCCTAAGGATGCGGATACAATTGGGTGAGAGGTCCCGCTTCACTCCGGTTCTCTGAACCGGCTGTAATTTTAACAAACTGGGCCCCCTGCCAGCCTCGAGCCCTGGGCACTTGCCCAGATTGCCCTTATTATAATCTGCCTCTGCCCCTGACGGAAAGGTCTGACGGAACACACGAACGGAACCCTGACGCAGATGTGAATGAAACTTAAGACTGTTGGGGGCGTAGCTTGGACCTGCATGAGGACGGACGTGTGACCGGGAGCTCCGTGACTAAGAAGCCCAAACCGGCTTAAATAAACCCACCAGACATCAGGAAAAGAGGTCTCCCGGCAGTTGAACATACCCTAAGCTCGGAGGGCGCAGTGAGGTCGGAGAATCAGCTGGGTAACGGAGGAGACTCGGCTCGGAGGTCGGAGCATCGTGGAGGAGGGGAGTCACGAGGCACGGCTTCCCGGGCTCAGGCGCCTCTACAGACATCTCGTGTGAAAACACAACAGAGGATCAGCAGCGGTCAGGAGTCGCAGGAGGCCAGATTCCGGGAGAGTAGTGAGGAATTTGTGAACGGAGGTGAGGAGGGGAGTCATCGCAGCCCACGGAGGGTCAGTGGCACTGCAGAAGAAAGAGGGGAAGGAGGGGAGCGACCTAAAAGGGAGGAAACGCCATTGTGCTAAACTTCGTATCTGGAGGTACACAACAGGTCGGTGCACACATTGAAAAGGAGGTTGAGCACAGTCACAGACTTTCATAAGCTCTCCTCCATTTGATATCAATTCCACCACAGCAAAGAGAATATAGGAGGAACTAAAAGAGAGTCTGCTTGGGCAGGAGCAGTCGCCATTTCCCTTCCCCCCCATAGCAGGATACAACACAATACACAATACGGTACAAGGATATATCTACAGAAACTGGCAGAGATAAATAAAGTACACAGTTACTTGCCTTGAACGTTTCTTATAATTTTCTTGCTTACCTTGTGCATCATACTTCACAATGGGCGGCACTACAAAAAAGAAAGACCAAAAAGCGAAACCTACTAAACTCACAGAGTTTTTTGCCACTTCTCCCTCTAGACAGGCTGGAGCAAAGAGACGGTTATCACTCCCTCCGTCGTCTCCTGCATCTTCTTCCAGAGCAGATTCCTTAAACAATGATATGGGGGAAGACTCTGACTTACACCCAGTTTCGGAAACCACAATTAAAAAATTACTGAATTCTTTGAGAGACTCTCTACAGTCCGATTTCAAAAGTATTGTTGGGGAGCTGAAAACTGACATTCTGGCTATAGCGTCGCGCACGGATCATATTGAGCACAAATTTGAATCCTTTGCCAAATCGCATAATTTGTTAATTGATGCGAACTCAACGTTAGAGGAGGAGGTTCAAAGGTTATCAAACAAAGTGTTAGATCTTGAGGACAGATCGCGCAGGAATAATGTCAGAATCAGGGGTATTCCGGAATCAGTGACACCGGACCAGCTTTCTCCATATCTTACAGACCTATTGAACGCGGTATTACCTCAAAAATCCAACTTGGATATGACAATAGACAGGATCCATAGAATTCCTAAACCGCGGCATATTGCGCCACACCTCCCGAGAGATTCTATAGCCAGGATCCACTTTTATCATATTAAAGAGGAATTCCTTAGGGCTTTGAAAAGCTCTCCAGAATTACCGGAACGTTTTAAAGATATTGCGATCTACCCTGACCTGTCAGCAGCTACTATGTTAAAACGTCGAGAATATATGCCTCTCACAAGAATCTTGAGAGATAAAGGAATACTTTACAAATGGGGATTTCCGGTGAAGCTTATTGTATCCAGGAACGGCAGTGTTCACGTGTGTAATTCACCTGAAGCAGCGAAGGAATTACTTCAAGAATGGGGACTTATTACTTCACCGTCTCAAAGTCCTCGACGCAGGGAAGAGGTTCGTCCAGAGGTGATCACCCCATTGTGGTCAGAAAAAATAAGCAGATCCAGGAAGAAAACGGGAGACTGATATAAATGTTTAAGAATATGGTGCTACATATATAATGGCTTCAATTGTTTTAGTCATTTAAGGAGGTAGCTTGGGGAGGTAGTCATGGTTACTTTGGGAAAGGCAGGTCCTACTGACGTTGCCTCCTTTTCTTCCCTGAAAGAGGGAAATAACATGTTGTTGGGTTCTTCAAGCAATCCGCTAAGTTGGAAAGAAGTGTGTTGTTATGTTAAAGTTTGCTTTGCTTTACGGTTACTTTATGGCCTCTCCCCTGGTAAGAATAATGCTAAACGAAAGTCAAGCCTTTACAGTCAAGATGGGTCTTAAATTTGTATCGCTCAATGTAAACGGTTTGAATTCACCTTATAAAAGGTCTATGTTGTGGAAGGAAGCTAACAAATCTGGGTGTGATGTATTATGCATTCAAGAATCACATATGCGCACAAAAGATGTCCATCTTCTTAAACATCCAAAATTTTTAAATATTATTTCAGCTACTACCAATGTGAAAAAAGCAGGAGTTACTATTGCAATCAATAACTCAGTAGTGTTTGAAAAAATTGCGTCATTAATAGACCCTCAAGGTAGATATATAATCCTGGTATGCAAATTGGATTTAGTTCTGTACACTATTGTTTCTTTATATGCACCTAATAAACGGCAAATTCCGTTTATCACTAAAATTCTTACTAAAACTAAAAAGATACAGCAAGGTGGCTTGCTGATTTGTGGAGATTTTAATACGGTTATGTTTAATAGACCAGATGGATCTAACCCGGAAAGGGGCAGAGGTTTAGACATAGAATCTCTGATAGCAGGGGAATATTTACACGATGTATGGCGTTACCAACACGCATCCGAAAGAGATTTCACATTTTTTTCTGCACCTCATACAGCGTATTCCAGGATAGATTTTTTTCTAGTGGACAGAGAGATCCTCCTAAACTCTGAGAATTCAGAAATAGGGGTTAGTACTTGGTCGGATCATGCCCCCATATCCTTAACATTGAAGGCACAATATAGTTTCCCTCCAAGAGCCCCTTGGAAATTAAACACGTTTCTTTTGAAGTCTCAGCCCGTTCAATACTCTATACGAGCAGCTTTAGAAGAATTCTTTGACATAAATTCCCCATCGGCTACTCCAGAAATGGTGTGGTGCTCCCATAAAGCTTTCGTGAGGGGTCTCTTTATTCAACAGGCGGCTAGGGCAAAGAGAGTTAGGAACAAAGAAATGGAAGAAGTGTTGTTGGCTATTAAAGTCAAGGAATCCTTAATGAAATCAACTCCTACGAGGGCTACAGGGGAGATTCTCAGAGAGTTGCGGGATAAACTACAGGTTCTGAATTTGGTCCAATACGATAAAAATTTTAAACGTCTTAAATTGAACTTTTATGTACAAGGGGATAGGCCAGGTAAACTCTTAGCGAAAAGGGTGAGAGTTCAAACAGCTAGGTCTAAAATACCATATTTAGCTCGTCCAAATGGACAAAAGGTATATGATCCCCAAAAGATCGCAGATTCCTTTGCAGATTATTATAGCCGATTATACAATCTGAAGGACGACCCTTCACTAACCCACGCATCTTCAGACCGAATTAAAGAGTTTTTATCTGAAATAAAGCTCCCACAACTCTCTGAGTCTCAATTACTTAGCTTAAATGCGCCAATTTCAGAGATAGAGTTACGAAAAATATTGAAGGGTTTAAAACTAAATAAAGCTCCGGGTCCAGACGGACTCCCAAATGAGTATTTTAAAATATTTGAAGAAATACTTACTCCATTCATGACGAATACATATAATGAGTTGGTAGCCAAACAATCTCCTCCCTCAGAAATGTTACAGGCGATCCTGATAACTCTCCCTAAACCTGGAAAAGCGGCGGATAGACCAGAAAATTTCCGTCCAATCTCGCTATTAAATAGCGATATTAAAATCTTCTCAAAATTATTAGCTATGCGAATAAATGAGTGCCTACCTTCCTTGATCTCACTGGATCAAGTGGGATTTGTGAAAGGTCGTCAGGCCAGAGATGGCACCAGAAGGATGTTAGACTTGATCCAGATTGCATATGACTCGTTAGAACCCACGGTAGTCCTCTCTTTGGACGTGGAAAAAGCTTTCGACCGAGTACATTGGCGTTTCTTAGAAGCGGTATTAGACAAATTTGGCTTTCACTCTTTTATTAAAAGAGCGGTCCTTTCCCTGTATACATCCCCATTCAGCTCTGGTATACACATCTGGGTTTTTGTCCAAAACGTTTCTCATAAGCAATTGAACTCGCCAGGGCTGTCCTCTCTCCCCCCTAATTTTTGATTTGTGTATGGAACCATTCGCGGAAATGATTAGAACATCTTCACATATTTCAGGAATTATAGTAGGGGGAAGGGAACATAAAATTGGTCTTTACGCAGATGATGTGGTATTAATTTGTAAATCGCCCATGTCTTCCTTGGCGGAAATAACTAGGATTATAGCGTGTTACTCTGAAATGTCATATTACAAGCTGAACGTAGCAAAATCCCTGATAATGCCCATTCATATTCCTCCAATAATGAAACCACTTCTCTCTAGCTTTAATTTCATATGGGTGAACGAGGGGCTAACATATCTGGGTATAATGTTGACTCCTCATTCATCTATGGTTATGAATAAAAACTACATGACGCTCATATCTCAAATAACGAAAGATTGCAATAGATTGGATAAATTTCAACTATCTTGGATGGCCAGGATTAATATAGTAAAAATTTTACTATTGCCCAAATACCTATACTACTGCAGGACGCTACCCTATTTAATATCGACCTCATTATTGTCCAGATTACAAACAGTAATTATGAGATTCATTTGGAACAATAAGAGAGCAAGAGTAGCTAAACAGTTACTGTTTCAGAGAGGGAAATATGTAGGTTTGGGCGTTCCAAACTTAAAAGCCTACAATGTAGCGGCTATAATGGACCAGATGAAACCAAGTTGGTTTTCCAATGAGCAACCATTATGGTCTCAAATAGAGGACGCAATGTTCCCTAAGTTTTTAATGAAACATTTCATGATGGCTGTATATCTGGGAGCTAAAGCTCCACCCATGCCTTTGCGATCAATGGCAGATTCTCTTCAGGTGTGGAGTAAATATGTATGTAATGAAAAATGGATTCAAGTGCCAAAAACTAAAATCCCAACCCAAGTTCTCGCATTATTTCTTCCTCATATTTTGTTTACCCCTTGGGTGGAAGCTGGGATTGAATGGATATCGGACTTTTACGAAGGGGATACGTTCAAATCTTTTGAGAATATTTCAAAAACCCATAATATTTCCTCTAGTTTTTTCTTTCAGTATCTTCAAATCAGACATCTCATGCAGTCAATAAAAATCCAACCGACAACAGATAGTTTTAATGCCTTTCACAGGTTTATGTGGGCGGAGTCAGGAGTGGTAAAAGGGATGACATGTAGTTATGATCTTATTATTCAGATGGGGAAAACAGGGAAGGCAGCATATATGACAAAATGGGAAGGAGAAATGGGGACTTCCTACTCTATTGAGCAGTGGATCAAAGCGTCATGTTGGTCGTCTAAATTATCCAAATGTGTGAATCACACGGAATTAATTAAAAAAATCCATCTTAGATGGTATCTTACTCCAACTAGGGTAGCACACAGTACCCAAGGGGCCTCTAGATTGTGCTGGAGAGGATGCGGACTCATGGGTTCTTTAATACATATGTGGTGGTCGTGCCCTAATATAGCTCCAATCTGGTTGGACACATTTAACTTAATTTCAGAAATATTAGAATTCCAGGTTGAGAGTAACCCCTCTCTAGCTATATTAGATATCACATTAGAGGACATCCCACCGGACAAGAGAGTAGTTATTCATCATATTTTAATTGCTACTAGACTAACCATAGCTCGGACATGGAAGTCTCTAGAGTCTCCGAATATTAGAGAAGTTATTCAAAGGGTGAATATGCAATGTCATTATGAAATGACATTATTACCACAAGCTCATATACAGCAACGCACTAAACAGCTGTGGGACAAGTGGTTACAATCTAAATATTTCAAGTAATGTATAAGGTTGGATCTAACCAGGGGCAAGTTTTAATGGAGGCATTGTTAACTTGTGGTTGCGTGTTTGCATTATAGAGAATAAGACAGATCTCGAAATGTTTAGAGATCTTCCCATTTATGTTTCTTGTATTTGTGTTGGAAAAATCAAATAAAAATCTATTGAATTAAGAAACTTAAGACTGTTGTTTTGTATGACTGGACTGAGACTAGCTCAGCCTCATGCAAGTAGTCGGGGACCTATTTTGTTTATTTAGCGCCTGGAGAAGACTAGGTGTTTTGTGTTTATAATTTTGTTTTCTGGGATTTGCAACCTGTGGAATAAAATTGGCAAGAAGGGCTGTTTCTGGCTCCCCAGTGCTCATTTTGTACCATAAGCAGACTACACACTACATTATACCACAGGAAAAGGTGATTCCACAAGACAGACTGTAACACAGGGTAGAGAAAACTAACACAGTGATGTCATAGGACAGAAATAATCCACACTATGATGTCAGGGATAATGCACACAGCAATGTCAAAGCAATGGGTTAATGCACAATGTGATGTCACAGATGTACAAAATTATGTCACAGTACATAGATAATATACACATTGATGTCACTGTGCAGACACAATGCATACAATGAGTGAGGTCATAGAACAGGAATAATGTATACAGTCTTATCCGCGCATTAAGATAATTCACAAAATCATGTCACGGTACAGGCTCTATTTACTCATTCAGGAATAATGGAACAAGTAATGTCATAGTAAACTGATAATGTACAAAGTGATGTCACAGTGCTAGTGTAATGCCCACAGCAGGGGCGGTATAAGGCTTTTGGGTGTTAAAGGCCACAAAATAATGAAGCACCCCGTACCCTTCATCCAGACACACATTTTTCCAGGTGAGCTCTTCTACAGCAGCTCTGCATTAGTGAGAGAGGTGAATTAATTCTAAATTATCTTTCTTGTGAGAGTGTAATATGTGGCCAGAATGCTTGTGATTCTTCTCTGCTGGTTTCCTGGCCCTGCTGCAGCTTCTTGAACTACTACCCCCTGCTTGTTATTGACCTTGGCTTTAATGACCACTCTTCTGCTCTGCGTTTTTGTACTTCGCTCATCTCCTGGTTTGACTCGGCTCGTTCACCTCGCTTGTTGCTCACGGTGTTCCCGTGGGCAACTTCCCCATTTCCCTGGCTTCTTTGTACCCTTGTCTGTTTGTCTGTCGTGCACCTATTGAGTGTAGAGACCGTCGCCCAGTTGTACCCCGTCGCCTAGGGCGGGTCGTTGCAAGTAGGCAGGGACTGAGTGACGGGTAGATTAGGGCTCACCTGTCTGTCTCCCTACCCCGTCATTACATCTCCACATCCACACTTATCAGCTCTTATGAGAGGCACAGATCTTAAACACGCACAGTTGTCCATTAAGAAAGTCATTAGAATAAAGCTAAAATAGGTCCTCTCAAAAATTATAGTTTTTCTAAATAAAACACACTGCTGTAATCTACAATACAGCGCCGATCACATTATGTACAAGATAGGGAATTTATAATGTGGTGACAGAGCCTCTTGAACCCCTTCCTTCTTTGGCCACTTTTGACCTTCCTGACAGAGCCTCATTTTTCAAATCTGACATGTTTCATTTTATGTGGTAAGAACTTCGGAATGCTTTCACCTATCCAAGTGATTCTGAGATTGTTTTCTCGTGGCACATTGGACTTTATTTTACTGGCAAAATTTGCTCGATACATTCAGTATTTAATTGTGAAAAACACCAAAATTTTGTTAAAAATTGCAAAAATTGGGATTTTTCTAAATTTAAATGTTTCTGCTTGTAAGACAGGCAGTTATACCACACAAAATTGTTGCTAATTAACATCCCCCATATGTCTACTTTAGATTGGCATCGTTTTTTGAATATAATTTTATTTTTCTAAGACGTTACAAGGCTTAGAACTTTAGCAGCAATTTCTCACATTTTCAAGAAAATTTCAAAAGGCTAATTTTTTCGGGGTGCAATTCAGTTGTGAAGTGGCTTTGAGGGCTTTATACATTAGAAACCCCCAATAAGTCACCCCATTTTAAAAAGTTCACCCCTCAAAGTATTCAAAACAGCATTTAGAAAGTTTCTTAACTCTTTAGACGTTTCACAGGAATTAAAGCAAAGTAGAGGTGAAATTGACAAATTTCCTTTTTTTTTTTTGCAGAAATTCATTTTTAATCCATTTTTTTTGTAACACAAGAAGGTTTTACCAGAGAAATGCAACTCAATATTTATTGCCCAGAGTCTGCAGTTTTTAGAAATATCCTATATGTGGCCCTAGTGTGGTAATGGACTGAAGCACCGGCCTCAGAAGCAAAGGAGCACCTAGTGAGTCTTGGGGCCTCCTTTTTATTAGAAAATATTTTAGGCACCATGTCAGGTTTGAAGGGCTCTTGCGGTGCCAAAACAGTGGAAACCCCCAAAAGTTACCCCATTTGGGAAACTAGACCCCTCAAGGAAATTATCTACGGGTATAGTGAGCATTTTGACCCCACAGGTTTATTGCAGAAATTATTGGAAGCAGGCCGTGAAAATTAAAATCGACATTCTTTCAAAGAAAATGTAGGTTTAGCTAATTTTTTCTCATTTCCACAAAGACTAACGGAGAAAAAGCGCTGCCACATTTGTAAAGCAATTTCTCCTGATTAAAATAACACCCCACATGTAGTCCTAAATTGCTGTTTGGACACACAGCAGGGCTTAGAAGAGAGAGCGCAATTTGGCCTTTGGAGCTCAAATTTAGCAGGAATGGTTTGCGGAGGCCATGTCATATTTGCAAAGCCCCCGAAAGGACAAAACAGTGGAAACCTCCCACAAGTTGGAAACGACACCCCTTGAGGAATTCATCCACAGGTGTAGGGAGCATTTTGACTCCACAGGGGTTTTATAGATTTTATTAGGATTGGGCAGTGAAAATAAAAAAAATCCTTTTCCTTCAATAAAACGTAGCTTTAGCTCCAAATTTTTCCTTTTCTCAATAAATAAAAGAAAAAAACAACCACAACGTTTGTAAAGCAATTCCTCCTGAGTACGGCAATACCCGATATGTGGTCATAAACTGCTGTTTGGGCACACGGTAGGGCTCAGAAGTGAAGGAGCGCCATTTGGCTTTTGGAGTGCAGATTTTGTTGGATTGGTTTCTGGGCACTATGTCGCATTTGCAAGCACCTGTGGGACCAAACCAGTGGAAATCCCCCACAAGTTACCCCATTTTGGAAACTACACCCCTCAAGGTATTCACCTAGGGGTGTAGCGAGCATTTTAACCCCGCAGGTGTTTTGCAGAAATTAGTGTGCACTCGATGTTGCAGAGTGAAAATTGTATTTTTTCCATAGATATGCTAATATGTGGTGCCCAGCTTGTGCCACCATAACAAGACAGCTCTCTAATTATTATGCTGTGTTTCCCGGTTTTAGAAACACCCTACATGTGGCCGTAATCTTTTGCCTGGACTATCGACAGGGCTCAGTAGTGAGAGATTACCATACGAAATTGAGGCCTAATTTGGCAATTTACACAGTATGGGTTCACAATTGCAGAGGCTCTGATGTGAAATAATAAAAGAAACCGCTGAGAAGTGACCCCATTTTGGAAACTACACCCCGCAAGGCATTTATTAATGGGTGTAGTGAGCCTTTTCACCCCACAGGTCTTTTCCAAAAATGATTGCCCTGTGGATGGTGCAAAGTAAAAATTAAATTTTTTCCCTAGATGTGACATTTCAGTGGGAAAAACGTCGTGCCCAGCTTATGCCACTGGAGACACACATCCCAAAAATTGTTAAAGGTATGGCGATGCCATATATGTGAAAGTAAACAGCTGTTTGGGCACGCTGTAGGGCTCA
This sequence comes from Rhinoderma darwinii, assembly GCF_050947455.1. Lineage (NCBI taxonomy): Eukaryota > Metazoa > Chordata > Amphibia > Anura > Rhinodermatidae > Rhinoderma > Rhinoderma darwinii. The sequence goes on from NC_134689.1 coordinate 352,090,585, forward strand.
GAAGGGAAGGAGCGCCATTTAGCTTTTGGAGCTTGGTAGTAGTTTTGTTTGGAGTTTTACTGGTGTTTCAATTTATAATGTGGGGCATATGTGAGCTGGGCAGAGTACATCAGGGGCATAGTCAGGTGGTATAATAATGGGGTAAACAATAAAATGATCCATAGATGTGTATTACGTTGTGACACAATCCTTTCTGCACAGGTCGGTGTCGCACTGATAAATGGTGTCCTTACTTATCTCCCATTTGGTCCACACTCCGCACCTTTGCAGTTTGATGAATATTGCTGGGAAGTATTGTCCCGGTATAATACGGGCACCCTCGCTTCCAGCAGATATGTTCGCGGCCCTCCCCTTCCTGGTACCCTGATTTTAGTGCCTTGATAATCCGCCTCTTAAAACAGAAGAAATATTCCCCTTGGGCAGGCACAACTGCATATTTTTCTTTCCTGACTTATTGGAGCCTTAACTTATTTTATTTTTTATAGACATAGTGGTATGAGGGCTGTTTTTTTGCGGGACAAGCTGTAGTTATTATTGGTACCATTTTGGGGTACATGCGACTTTTTGATCACTTGTTATCCTTTTTTTTGGGAGGCAAGGTAATCAAAAAACAGCAATTCTGCCATAGCTTTTTTTATACAGCGTTCACCATGCGTTAAAAATTACATGTTACCTTCATTCTGCGGGTCAGTACGATTCCGTCGATACCTAATTTAAAGAACTGTTTTATGTTTTACAACTTTTTGCACAATAAAATTACTTTTGTAAAAAGAATGTATTTTTTCTGTCGCCAACTTGTAAGAGCCATAACTTTTACATTTTTTCGTCGATGGAGATGTTTGAGGGCTTGTTTTTTGCAGGATGAGTAATAGTTTTTATAGGTACAATTTTTGGATACATGCGACTTTTTGATCACTTTTTATTTAAATTTTTGTAAGACAAAGTGACCAAAAAAAAGCTATTCTGGCATTATTTTTTAGGTTGTTTTTTACGGCGTTCACTGCAAGGGACAACTAACATAATATTTTTAGAGTTCAGGTCGTTACGGACGCGGCGATATCAAATATGTATTGTTTTATTATTTGTTTACAATAATAAATGACTTGATAAGGGAATAGGGCGATCGTGTTTTATGTTATTACTTGAAACTTTTATTTTATTTTTTACAACTTTTATTTGTTCTTCTTTTACACTTTTTTTTTTACACTTTTCTTTAGTCCCACTAGGGGACTTGAAAGTCCAACTGTTTGATTGATGTTCTAATACATTGCACTACCTATGTAGTGCAATGTATTAGAACTGTCAGTTATTCACTGACAGCAAGCCTATCAGGCTCTGGCTCCGGTCGGGGCCTAATCGGCTTCCGTAATGGCAGACAGGAGGCCATTGTTAGGCCTCCTGTTGCCTTAGTAGCAGTCGCCAGCCTTGTCATCGCATGGCAGGCAGACGATATGCTACAAACCATTTTGATGCAGCGATCGCATTGGATCGCTGCATCGAAGGGGTTAATGGCAGGAATCGGAGTTAGCCCCAGTTCCTGCTGATACAGCCGGGTGTCAGCTGTAACATACAGCGGACACCCACTGCTGATGACGCCGGCTCAGCTTCTGAGCCGGAAGCTGAGGTGGCGCCATCTTGCTGATGGTACCGGAAGCCTTTTAGGCCCCGCCGAGCGGGGCATAGGAGTTTTCCGTTGCTGGCAGACCGGGAGGTATTAGGCCTCCGATCGCCTTTGCAGCCACCGGCAACCCAGCGATCACGTTCCTGGGGTGCCGGTGGCTAAAAACTCCTCACATGCTGCGATCTCTATTGAACGCAGCATCTGAGGGGTTAATCGGCCAGATCAGATGCTAGCTCCGGTCCTGGCCGATACCTCAGGGTGCAAGCTGTAACATACAGCTGTCACCCGGTGTTGATCGTGCGGGCTCAGCTCAGTAGTACGGCACGAGAGCCAAGCTCAATACATATATACAGCTCCAGAACCAACCTCAGTTCATAAATACAGCACCAGAACAAAGCACAATACATATATACAGCACCAGAACCAACCTCAGTACATAAATACAGCACTAGATCCAAACTCTGACATATATACAGAACCAAGCTCAATACATATATACAATACCAGAACCAAGCTCAGTATATAAATACAGCCCCAGAACCAAGCTCAGTACATATAAACAGCACCAGAACAAATAAAGCTGAATTTAGTGCAACCCCTGCCGCATAGGTTTGTACGGCGTTAAACTACATTTCCCAGCATGGCCCGTACAATGGTAAGGATATGCAGGGAGATGCTGATTCACAAAAAAATATAAATCATATCAAAATCAAACCACCCATCATCTCACTGCAAATCATATAGTGACTACATTACTGATTAGAGGCAGAATAAACATTTACATTAAGTGACTCACCGGTGACGTCTCAGATTCTAGTTCTTTTTCTCTTTTCTTCTACATCCGGTCCAGACCTCTATGATGACTTCTCCCGACCACAACCCATTTCTGCAGTTTTCCGCTCAGATGTCTTCAGCTTCTCACTCGTTGAAAGATGCTAATTGGCAGGGCAAGTCATTTATTTGCATGTATTTGTACCTGCAGGCTAAAGACGCAGGTACAATTAGTGCAGAAGAGGGTGGTGGTGGGTGGTTTCAGTGGTGCGGCCGCCCCCTCAAAGAGGCAGTAGAAGCCCCTTCTAGTGCTAGCGATGCCACCGGGCATGAGAGGGCCGGTGCCGCCCGGCCCATAAATGTTAGAGGCCGGCTGGCGTGGGCCCCGTAGTGGCGTCGCTACCGCTGTAGCAGCCATAATAACTGCTAGCGGTGCAACTGGACATGGGGGTGGCTACGGCTACTACATTGGTCAGGTGGCTACTAAGACTTACCCTTCTCCTGGGCCTTTCATTAGGGTATGTATGACCAGTCTTACATGTATCAGAACACTTTTTCCAATGATGTCATATGTCTATTTTTATCAGGCATATTGTCATTTACATCGACAAGCCAGCATTTTAAAGAAAACTTTAGATAGATCCTGTCACCAACATTTTACCTATTGAACTCTACTCAGCCCTCGTTGGCCTCTGCTGTCAAAAGATCTTTGCCGTTATCCCCTCTCCTAAATTCCTTCTCCGACCATAAATAACAAACATTTTGCGCCTTTTATGGTAATAATCCGGCAGTGTCGTCGATTCCTCTTCTTATGCCCGCCCCCCACCGAAAACTGTCCCATCCTGAATGCTGTCAATTAAAATTAAGCTGTCAGTCAAATGTAAAGAGGCAGGGTTAACTCGGAGAGGCTTTAGGAATGAAGATATGACTCTTTTCGAACAAAGATATGACTCTTTTATGCTCATTAGCATACAGTGCGGGAACACTAAAAAACTGAATAATAGGTGCAGAGCCGACTAAGAAGACAATTATAGGTTACATATCCATGATTTTTCACCCACTAGCACCAGGTATTGCTGGTTTAATAGGTCAAATGCTGGTGACAGGTTCCCTTTAAGATGACGACAAAAGATCCTTTTCAGCTTTGCCCTTTTTAATTTATAGATCTGTGTTTAAAAAAAGACTAAGCTTCAGTAGTGTCTATCTCTGTAGTAGGAACTCCTGTGGGAGTCCAAGTGCCTGGCAATAGAAGTTATTTCAATATGTGAACTCTTTTCCAGCTATTTGCATTTTGCCCTTGGCAGGTGACTACTACGCTGCACCCTTTTCCTGGCTTCCATAGTGGCATTTTTCAACTTATGTATTAAAGGGTATGTTACTTCTTGTCTTTTTGTTTTTGTTTTGATGTATTAAAGGGTTTGACTCAAAAAAAAAACACCCACTTATTTAAAGACAATAATGGTTTTAGCTTCTGGAACCCCAGGCGTTTTGCTGTTATCTTCGGGGAAGTTTTATTCAGACATGTATTTCACCTGATGTATTTCACCTGTAACAGGATGGGCCGGGTCCCAAGGAGCAGGAGCTGCTCTTAGTGACTCTCTGCTCTTGCTCGTAGACTGGACATTCATGTGCTTTAATGTCGGGGGTGGTTTTGATGTTGCGACGTCAGGGGCGAATTTACTTGGGGTTTGAGTCGGCTTCGATGCGGGGGGACGCCGGTCGTGATAGCCTGGTGGAACTAGTGGGTTGTTTAATAGACGTCGTGGGACAGTTAAGCGGAGTCCCAACCGCGACTATGCCTGCCACGAGTCCAGTGGCGGTGTGGGCTGGTCCTGCCAAGGGGCCGAGCGGTACAGCTATATCTTTACCGGCAAAGGTCAGAGAGCGGGCTCAATCGATGGCGGTGGTGGTAGCTGTGCAGACGTTGGCGCCTCATGAAGTGGATAGAATCCGTTTAGACGATCGGGCTCGGGGGAGGTGTACATTTGTTTTGAGGTCCCTCTGGTGGCTCACCTTAAAAAGAAAGTATATGGAAAGACGAATACATTGAAATTTTTTCTCTCCTCCCGCTTGAAATGTTCAATTTGAACAAAACCAAATGTAATGAGGATAAAAAAGAGGAGGAGGAAAAGCAACAGTATCGGCTTATACCCAAGACGTTCGTGAATTGGTTACAGGCGTTCGTGATACTGGCAAGTGTTGTGGGGAAAAGGCGCCGGAACACTGTTCCGCCCTTTTCTGCTATGTGGATGCGATTGGCGAAGCTCACTGGTCTTATGGAGCCCAAGCCTGGCTGCGGTACGATGAACAATATCATCAGCGTAAAGCGGTGCGGCCCGCTATTAGATGGGATCAGAAGGACATCACGCTGTGGCTGAAAGTGACCGCTCGCATTAAGGCGGCTCAGTCCTTTCCCGGGAGCGGGGGGTTTGCAGGGCAATCTAGTCATGATGGCCGAGGTTCAGGTTCCAAGCTTGGGCTTTGCTGGCAATTCAATGAGGGGCAATGTAAGTTCAGGGCCACGTGTTAATTCAAGAACGTTTGTTCCCACTGCAATGGGGTGTCGCACTGGGTTTCAAAGTGCCTCAGAAAGGGCGAGCATATGGGCGGACCCTCCGCCTCCGCTGGTCATGGGGGCGACGCCGGTGAAAGTGGAAAGGATGGCCCCCTTTCTAAATAGTTATCCTGATAGGACAGCGGTGGTTTTACCCCTTGATGGTTTTCAACACGGTTTTGTGATCCCTCCCCCTCCTCATGACGTCCTGTTCACACAGTGTAACCTTAAGGCTACATTCACACAAGCATGACAGATTTACGTGCGTAAAATACTGCGGGCATTCGTGAACTGCATAATTTTGCCCGAATGGGGTGCGAACATCGTGTGGACCTGCGGGTATGACATAATTTCTTAGAGCGTTATAGAGGTCTATCCCTTTGGATGCCCCGGGTGTCAGATAGTTGCAACCTGGAGCTGTTCACGAATGCGTCAGCTCCGTGGACTTCAGAGCTTTCTGTCAGGGACTGTGGTGAGCGGGTCCTTGGCCAGCGGGGTGGGTGGAAGTGGGTCTTGTATGGAATTTGGCCCTACTTGAGCTGTGTCTAATAACGTGTCTGCCTCATCCCCCCCCCCGGTGGTCCGGTTACTACGTCATTTTGTGCTGGTGTGTTTGGAGTTGAATGTGTGGGTGGTGGCCCGGGGTGGATTGGGAGCTTAAAGTGGCCCTGGAAAAAAATCGAAACGTGGCCCCCTGTTATGTGTGGGGCCAGCCCTAGAAGGCAGAGCCATCAAACCGTTAGCTGTAGCCACATTGGTTTTAGATGTAATAATGCAGCCTTATTGTTATTGTCAGCATTGGGCTGTGTTCACATCTGCATTGGACGCTCTTAGGCGGCTTTCACACCACAGTATTTCTATTAATATAATGTATGTGCTGATAGTCTCCCAGGAGATGCATTAAACGGTTTCAAATACATATGTCTCTGCTGTATGTCCTCCATAGGCGCCCATGTTAAAAAAAAAGAAGCACATTTATATTCTAATGTCGGGGTAGGGAGACAGACAGGTGAGCCCTAATCTACCCGCCACACAGTCCCTGCCTACTTGCACGGCCTGTCCTAGGCGACGGCGTACAACTGGGCGACGGTCCCTACGCTCAATATGTGCACGACAGACAAACAGACAAGGGTACACGGAAGCTAAGGGAAATGGGGCAGTTGCCCACGGCAACACCGTGAGCAACAGGAGTTGTGAACGAGCCGAGTCAAACCAGGATTGTACGAGGTACCAAACGCAGAGCAGGAGCGTAGTCAGTAAAGCCAGGGTCAAAATGAAGCAAGGTCAGTAGTAATAGCAGGAGCAGCAGAGCCAGGAAACAAGAAAGAATCACAAGCAAAGGACAGCAGGAAATGAAGGTATAAATAGACCGAGGGCGGGAGCTAGAACCGTCTGGCCAGGCTGTGATAGGTTCTCCCACTCCTCAGCTTACCAGCCTGAGTGGTAGTAGATGGAGTCACTCTATCAGACCTAGGAGCAGAAGCATACTGATTAACCACGGGCATCGACACAGAAGCTGTGTCTGGCAGATCCTTTACAGTACTCCCCCCTTTTATGGACCCGGCTTATTGGGGAACCGAAGATGGAACCTCCTGAGCAATACCCCAGCGTGAACATCCCGGGCGGGTACCCAAGTCCTCTCCTCAGGCTTGTATCCTCTCCAATGGACCAGGTACTGAAGGGAGCCTTGGACCATCCTGCTGTCCACAATCTTGGCCACCTCGAATTCTACCCCTTCAGGGGTGAGAACAGGGACCGGAGGTTTCCTCGAGGTAGCCAAGGACGGGGAGCAGCGTTTCAGGAGGGAGGCATGAAACACGTCGAGTATTCGAAAAGACGGGGGCAACTCCAGTCGGAAGGAGACAGGGTTAAGGACCTCAATGACCTTGTACGGCCCTATATACCGGGGAGCACATTTTTGGGACGGGACTTTAAGGTGCAAATTTTTTGAAGACAGTCACACCAGATCCCCGACCACAAACAAGGGGTTAACAGAACGTCTTCTATCTGCCTGAGTCTTTTGTATGCTCTGGGACGCCTCTAGGTTCTTCTGAACCTGGGCCCAGTTCCCGATGAACGACATCTACCTCGGGATTGTTGGAACCACCAGGTGAAACGGAGGAGAACCGTGGATTAAACCCAAAATGACAGAAAAAGGGGGAGACCCCTGACGAGTTAAATTCGGCGAGGGAAATGAAGGAGACCCAATCATATTGACGGTCAGAGATAAAACAACTTAAATATTGTTCTAGAGATTGATTAGTCCTCTCAGTTTGGCCATTAGTTTCAGGATGGAAGGCCGAGGAGAAGGACAGATCAATCTCCAACTTTTTACAGAAAGCTCTCCAAAACAATGAAACAAATTGTACCCCTATGTCAGAAACAATATTGACAGGAACCCCATGGTGACGCATTATGTGTTTGACAAATAAGGTAGCTAACGTCTTGGCATTGGGTAGTTTCTTGAGGGGCACAAAGTGGCACATCTTACTGAAGCGGACCACTACAACCCACACCACCGACTTGCCTTGAGATGGAGGCAGATCAGTGATAAAATCCATGGAGATATGGATCCAAGGTCTCTGGGGAATGGGCAAAGAACATAGTAAGCCCACTGGACGGGACCTGGGAGTCTTGGACCTAGCACAAATTTCACAAGCGGCGACGTAGGCCTTAACGTCTTTAGTCAACCCAGGCCACCAATAGTTTCTGGCAATGAGGTGCTTGGTACCCAGGATGCCTGGATGGCCAGATAGTGCAGAGTCATGATTTTCCCTGAGTGCCCTTAGCAGGAATTGCAGGGGAACAAACAGCTTGTTCTCAGGAAGGTTCCCGGGAGCTGAACATTGATCAGCCGCAATTTCGGAGACTAAGTCAGAATCAACAGAGGAAATTATTATACCTGGGGGCAAAACACAAGCAGGATCTTCCTCCGAAGGAGGGCTGGCCATGAAGCTACGCGACAGTGCATCATCTTTAATATTTTTATACCCAGCCCTATAGGTGACCACAAAGTTAAATCTAGTAAAAAACAACGCCCATTGAGCTTGTCTCGGGTTTAGCCTCCGGGCAGATTCCAGGAAAACCAGATTCTTGTGGTCGGTAAGGACCGTTACCTGGTGCCTAGCCCCCTCCAAGAAGTGGCGCCACTCTTCAAATGCCCATTTCAGTGGGCGAGAACTTCCTGGAGAAGTAGGCACAGGGACGGAGATGGGTGAGGGACCTGGTACCCTGGGACAAGACAGCACCCACTCCCACCTCGGAGGCGTCAACCTCCACGATGAATGGCTCCATTTGGTTAGGCTGAATCAGCACTGGGTCTGAGATAAAGCACTTCTTAAGGACCTCAAAAGCCTGGACCGCCTCCGGAGGCCAGTGGAGGAGATCAGCACCTTTGCGAGTAAGATCCGTGAGAGGCTTAGCGATGACTAAGAAGTTAGCAATAAATCTCCTGTAATAATTAGCAAACCCCAGGAAGCACTGTAACAGGGTTTTTATTTCAATAAAATATTTATTTTTAATGTGTTTTTTTTAACTTTGTTACTACTGCCTTAGTAATGGCCGCTGGCTGATTGACAGCGTCCATTACTATGGAGGGGCTTAGTGTTAGCCGGTGCCGAGACTAACACTTACCCCCCCCCCCCCATTATTACACCAGTACCCACCGCCACCAGGGGTACCGGGAAGAGCCAGTAGTAATATACTAATAAAAAAAATATTTTATTGAAATAAAAAACCCACACACAACCCTCATTAACCATTTTATTGAGAATAACAAAAACACTGTCATCGAAGTAGTCCTCGAATCCGATGGGATTCAGGCCCTGGGAAAACTCCTGACATCACTGTCCATATATGAACTAGCTAGCTTATGCTCTGCTCGGGGACTTCAGGCCGTGTGAATAGCCCCATTGGATTTTAATGCAGCCATGTGACGGGCGTAAAAAAAACACTGAAAAACAGATGTTTTGGACTAACTAACCTCATGTCCACACTGTTTGCAGGCAGCCTAGTCTCTGAAAGCCCCTGAAGTCCCATCCCAGCTATGCCCCTGTGTGTAACGTCCGCGGTCGCAGACTGCAGACTCCTATCATTCTGCAGACGTCTTTCTCCCCAGAGATGCCAGCACATGCGGCCGTCCTGTCCTGCCGACCACTAGGGTGCGCGCTCGAGCTCATTCCCGGCCTTAATGGGCCAGAGCACACACATGTTTTAGATTAACTGATTGCTCCCATAATCACCCTGGACTATAACAAGGGCACTGCCCCTTCCTTCATTGCCTGAGCTTTGTTGTGTTTAGCCGTTAATCTTTGCAAATGGTCACTTAGCGTTTTCCAGTGTTCCTGTTCCTGCTACCTGTATCCTCTGTCTCGTGCTACCTTGTTCCTGTGCCGTAGAGAGTTGGAGTCATGTTGTGTTGTATACTACGCCTGCTGTATTTCACCACACCTGGTGTCTGCCTGCTGCCAAGGTCCCATCCGAGCCTGCCTTCGCTACTGTCTGTATTGCCACAGGTACCCTTATTCGAACTATTGACTTTGCCTTGGTATCCTGTTTGACCAGCTGCTAGCCCGCTATGGTGGTACGGTCCAGTGGGTCCACACCCCCAGCGTGACACATACTAAGCACTCAATCTCACAACACACACACATATTATATATATACATACATACATATACACCGTGTTCCAAATTATTATGCACATTGGATTTAAGTGTCATAAACATTTAATTATTAATTTTTCAATTAAACTCATGGATGGTATTGTGTCTTAGGGCTCTTTGGATCATTGTAATCAATCTCAGACACCTGTAATAATTAGTTTGCCAGGTGTGCCCAATCAAAGGAAAACTACTTAAGAAGGACGTTCCACATTATTAAGCAGTCCACAGGTTTCAAGCAATATGGGAAAGAAAAAGGATCTCTCTGCTGCCGAAAAGCATGAAATAGTGCAATACCTTGGACAAGGTATGAAAACATTGGATATTTCAAGAAAACTTAAGCATGATCATCGTACTATGAAAAGATTTGTGGCTGATTCAGAGCACAGACGGGTTCGTTCAGATAAAGGCATAATGAGGAAGGTTTCTGCCAGACAAATTAATAGGATTAGGAGAGCAGCTGCTAAAATGCCATTGCAAAGCAGCAAACAGGTATTTGAAGCCGCTGGTGCCTCTGGAGTCCCGCGAACCTCAAGGTGTAGGATCCTCTAGAGATTTGCAAGTGTGCATAAAGCTATTATTCGGCCACCCCTAAACAATGCTCACAAGCAGAAACGGTTGCAGTGGGCTCAGAAATACATGAAGACTAATTTTCAAACCGTGTTGTTTACTGATGAGTGCCGTGCAACCCTGGATGGTCCAGATGGATGGAGTAGTGGATGGTTGGTGAATGGCCACGATGTCCCAACAAGGCTGCAACGTCAGCAAGGAGGTGGCGGAGTTATGTTTTGGGCTGGAATCATGGGGAGAGAGCTTGTAGGCCACTGTAGGGTCCCTGACGGTGTGAAAATGACCTCTGCAAAGTACGTAGAGTTTATGACTGACCACTTTCTTCCGTGGTACAAAAAGAAGAACCGTGCCTTCCGTAGCAAAATTATCTTCATGCATGACAATGCACCATCTCATGCTGCAAAGAATACCTCTGTGTCATTGGCTGCTATGGGTATAAAAGGAGAGAAACTCATGGTGTGGCCCCCATGTTCCCCTGACCTCAACCCTATTGAGAACCTTTGGAGCATCCTCAAGCAAAATATCTATGAGGGTGGGAGGCAGTTCACATCAAAACAGAAGCTCTGGGAGGCTATTCTGACATCCTGCAAAGATATTCAAGCAGAAACTGTCCAAATACTCACAAATTCAATGGATGCAAGAATTGTGAAGGTGATATCAAAGAAGGGGTCATATGTTAACATGTAACTTGGCCTGTTAAGTTTTTTTTGATTGAAAGAGCTTTTGATTTCTGTAAATATGACCTCCTGATGCTGCAAATTCAACAAATTACCATTTTAGTTCTCTTTACAACCTTTAAAATGTTTTGATCTCTGTTGTGCATAATAATTTGAAACAGTGCATTTTGAGTTTGTTACTTCTAAAAAAAAATATTTTATCATTAGATTTGTTCAATAAAATTTGCATTATACTCCAACGGTTGATGGCTTGAAGAATATAATGACTGTTATTTGCATCGACTATTTAGGAAAATCAGCGAAAAATAACATTTGCATAATAATTTGGAACGCGGTGTACATATTACACTAAATAAAATATGCACACAAGTCAAAAAGTGATATAAAGTGATAAATAAATAGATAGAGGGTGGTCAAGCTTCTTAGATCGCGCTCTTGACCACCAGATCTAAGGGGCTAAACAGCTGGGATCAGCGTTTTTTTCTGATCCCTGCCAATACAGCAAAAACTGCGCTGCCAATCATTGCTCCTGTGCCTATTTGGGGACTCTAGGTAAGGCGATCCATGGTATACATGTATGTAAGGCTACGTTAAGGGGCTAAAATATTTAATGTACAGTACAATAATTACATACAAGTGATATTGTGATCAGTATTATAAATATATATATATATATATATATATATATATATATATATATATATATATAAATTAATACATGTATACATATAGATATGCTTGATAAAGGTCCTATAGCAGGATGGAAACGTTGCAGCTTGTGCTGGCTTAATAAACCACCATTTTTTTCACTAACACGGAGTGCTGTGGGATTTTCTTCAATATATATATATATATATATATATATATATATATATATATATATATATATATACACACACACACTATATGGCCAAATGTATTGGGACACATCTTTTAATCATTGAATTCAGGTGTTTCCTTCAGTCCCATTTCCACCGGTGCACAAAACTCCGTACCTAGCCATGCAGTCTGACTTTACAAACATATGCGAAAAAAATGGTTCTTTCAGTGACGCTCAATGGGTCTCTCAGTGTCACTGAGTTTGAGTGTGCCACTATAATAGAATGCCACTGTTGTAACAAGTCAGTTTGTGCCATTTTTTTCACGGCAGTTATTGTGCGGTATTATGTGCGTGTTCTATAGAAAGAAGAGAACCCAGCCGTGGTTCACCAGCTTCTCCCACCACAGTGCACTCACTAGTTTATCCAGTCACAATGACGAGGAGGACAAGGGCGGCTTCTGTAGACGGTCACTCACTGTGCAGAGCACTCAATAAGCAGTCACTGAAATTTCCTTGCTAGGCACAGGCAATACTATTTTTCATGGTAATGTAAGTGTTTTTTTGGGGAGGTGTTTGTCGAATATATTGTTGCCACACGAGCAGGTATACTACTGCCACAAAGGGAGTAAAAGAAGGATTTAATACGAAAAAGACTGCATTCAGAAAATTCACCTGAGGAGTTAAAGCACACTTTTTCAAAGGGGAGCTGGGGCGTAGCTAAAGGCTCATGGGCCCTGGTGCAAGAATTCAGCTTGGGCCACCCTACCCCTTCTCAACACCACCAGAATCCTCGCACGCCTATGCCCAGCCGCTTTGCGCGACAGACCCCATGAATGCTTCCACAGTATAATGCTCCCCATAGCTGACCCCACAGTATAATGCCCCATAGCTGCCCCACACAGTATAATGCACCCCCCATAGCTGCCCACACAGTATAATGCCCCCATAGGTCCCCCCACACAGTATAATTCCCCCCATAGCTGCCTCCACAGTGTAAAGCCCCCCATAGCTGCCCCCACAGTATATTTCCACCCATAGCTGCACCCACAGTATATTGCTACCCATAGCTGCCCTATACAGTATAATGCCCACATACAGTATAATGCACTCCATACAATATAATGCCCCCATACAGCATAATGCCCCCATAGCTGCCACATACAGTATAATGCCCCCATAGCTGTCCCATACAGTATAATGCCCCCATATAGCCTCCATAGTTGCCACGTACAGTATAATTCCCCTATACAGTATAATGCAACCTATAGCTGCCCCATTCAGTATAATATTCCCCAAAGCTGTCCCATACAATATAATGCCCCCCATACAGTATAATGTCCCCTTAGCTGTCCTATACAGTATAATGCCCCCCACATAGTATAATGCCCCCTCAGTAGCTACCATATGAGCCCCCTCTCCCATACCCAGTATAATGCCCCCACATGTACGTACCTAATAGAAAAAGAATAACTTAATTACTTACCTATTCCCATTCCCACGACGGGTGGACAATCCTTCTCCTCTGGTCTGTGCTGTGAGTGACTTTGCGCAGACAGGCGCGATCACGTCACTACATCGCGCCTGAATGCGCCGAGTGGCACGCGGCACAGTGAATGCTGGAGCAGGGCTCCAGCATTGCACTGAACTGTATTTGCGTCCTAAAGAAGCAAATACAGTTGGAAGCGCTGTCAGCTCTGTGTGGCAATGGGGGCCCTGCAGGCCCCACAGGCTTGGGAGCTCAGTCGCAATTGCGACCATTGCGACCTCTATAGCTGAGCCACTGGGTCTGTGCCTGACATGCTAGTGTGGTTACACTAGCTCATCTTTTCATATGTTTTCTTGTGTTTAACAGCATACATTATTGTGTGCATATCTGCTTGTGTGACTTATTGTGCCCTATTCAGGGTTGAGGTTCAACCTAGGGCTGTCCCATTTGGGAATATTGGCACTGTATAGCTATTTTTGTTTTGCAGCATACGTACCTATGACTTGTTGATCTCCCTTTATAACGACTGACTTTGTATTGTATACCATTTTTTGTGACCACCACCTCAGTCTATTTTATGTGATTTTAACCAATTTTATTGAGACGGCTGTTGTTATATTTTTTGTTACTATGAATTGATCTAATGAAGGTATATTGTAGGAAGAACAAGGGGAGGAAACCTCCAGCTCACCAGTCCTGCGTCCTGCACTCAGACTTCGCCCGGATCGGATCTCCGTGACGTTCCACGGTAAGTTACAAAAGAAAAACAAAGAAAAGTTGATCCAGCGCTGTTTGGTGCTTTGAAAGGGAATCAATGTTCCCAATTTTATTGTTGTAGTAGAGAAGATAAAAAACAGGAGCGTCACCAAGAGAGGGACGCATCACCAAGACAACGGCCGGGTAAGTATGAATTTCTTTTACTTTTTCTGCGGAAAGGGCTGCCCCTTCTCTTTATCCTGCACAGATAGAGAGAAGGGCTGCCGATTACTGCAGTGTAATTTTGCAGCGAAAACGTGCCCGTAAATACGGGTGGAATACTGGTGACACCGGACCCGTATTTACGGGCACGGGTCCGTAAATACTGGTGCAATACGGGTCGAATACGTGTGACCAAGGACCCGTATTTACGACAGTATTTACGGGTGGACAAAAATATGATCGTGTGCATGGGGCCTGAATTCCCAAATTGTTCTTTCTCTGTTTTTAAATTGACCCTTCAGAATTAGGACCTTTAAATCTGCCAAACTGTGATCAGGTCCAGAGAAGTGTTTTCCCACGGGTGTATCCATTTGTTTTTCTATTGTATGTCTGTGAAGAGTCATCCTGGTTTGTAATTTTTGTATTGTTTCCCCAATGTAGATTCCTTTATCTATGCACCTTGTACACAGGATCATTTACACTACATTGGAGGATGTACAGGAGAACGTGACAGTGATTTTATAGTCCGGTTGTGTTTGGTATGTGGATGGTGTTTGATGACAAGATGTTGGTACAGGTCTTGCATTTTCTACTGTTGCAAGGAAAAGTACCTATGACTTGTTGATCGCCCTTTATGACTGACTTTGTATTGTATACCATTTTTTGTGACCACCTCAGTCTATTTTATGTGATTTTAACCAATTTTATTGAGACGGCTGTAGTTATATTTTTTGTTACTATGAATTGATCTAATGAAGGTATATTGTAGGAAGAACAAGGGGAGGAAACCTCCAGCTCACCAGTCCTGCGTCCTGCACTCAGACTTCGCCCGGATCTCCATGACGGTCCACAGTAAGTTACAAGAGAAAAACAAGGAAGAGTCGATCCAGCGCTGTTTGGTGCTTTAAAAGGGAATCACTGTTCCCAATTTTATTGTTGTAGTAGAGAAGATAAAAAACAGTTTATTCAAAAACTGCCTTGCTACTGTGTCCGTTCATTTGTTTGTTTTTTCTCTTCTCTACTACAACAATAAAAGTGGGAACATTGATTCCCTTTTAAAGCACCAAACAGCGCTGGATCGACTTTTCCTTGTTTTTCTAAGGTATATTGTACTTAATATGTGTTGGATTACTATTAAGTATTGTGGTATACATTTGTAGATCATTTTGTGTGGTATACCAGGATTTGTATTCAGAGGGACATTAGTTTCTTCGATAGGCTTGCAATGTTAAATACTTTTGTGTCAGAAAAGGCAAAAGTATAGTAGGTATGACACCTTTATTGGCTAACCATAAAAGTTCTATATGCCGCTTTCAGAGCGCAGAGGCCCCTTCTTCAGGCAACTTACAAATAAATGACTGAGAAAAAAAACAACATTTAAGATATTAGACAAGGACAATTAGTACATGAGGTGATACATCAAGATAAGCCGGGGCAATAATACTGAGGTTATAGGAGTGATGACTTAGGAGATAAGGTATCTGGAGTCAGTCTGTTGGGGGATGTGACGTGTGCCCATGTAGTGGCTCATAAATCCAGGTGTTACATTGAGGCCTTGTGTCAATGACTAAAATTTTATCATCATTTGAGGCCCCATGCACACGAACGTAAAAACGCCCGTAATTACGGGCCGTAATTACGGCACGTTTTTACGGGCCCATCGACTTCTATTGGCCACGGGTACCTCCCCGTATGCTTACGGGAAGGTGCCTGTGCCGTTGAAAAATATAGAACATGTCCTATTTCGGGCCGTAATTATGGCACGGGCAGGCCCATAGAAGTCTATGGGGCACCCGTAATTACGGGTGACTACATGTGTGTGCACCCGTAATTACGGGAGCGTTGCTAGGCGACGTCAGTAAATAGTCACTGTCCAGGGTGCTGAAAGAGTTAAACTATCGGCAGTAACTCTTTCAGCACCCTGGACAGAAACTATCGACCACACTATAGATCAAACTGTAAAAAAAAAAAAAAAGACGTTCATACTTACCCAGAACTCCCTGCTTCTTCCTCCAGCCGGCCTCCTGGGATTACGTTTCAGCCCATGTGACCGCTGCAGCCAATCACAGCCCAATCACAGGCTGCAGCGCTATCTATCTATCTATCTATCTATCTATCTATCTATCTATCTATCTATCTATCTATCTATCTATCTATCTATCTATCTATCTATCTATCTAACAGAGTGAACAAGTGACCGGAATGAAGGGAAAGCAATGCTCGTACGAGCACTGCTCCCCCTTCAAAATAGCTGATTAGCCGGGGTCCCGGCAGGTGTCTGCTAGGCACTGTATCTAAGCCAACCACATGGTAGGCTTAGATACATGACCCATGTGTGATCCTGTCTGCTGGACCCTGTATCTAAGCCTATCTCGTGTTAGGCTTCGACACAGAGTCCAACAGACGTGGGCCCTGTATCTAAGCCTACAATGGATGTTTTTTTGGTTTGCTTGTGTTTTTTTGCCGGTTCGGTCATTGGACTACTTTGGATTCAATGACTACTTCGATGACAGCTTTTTTTATTTTGAATAAAATGCTTAATGAGGGTTCTGTGGGGGCGACAATTACGAAGGCGGTAGTAATAAAGTTTAAAAAAAATACAAATATACATAAAAAATATTTTATTGAAATAAAAAAAAAACACAGAACCCTCATTAACCATTTTATTGAGAATAAAAAAACGGCGCCATCAAAGTAGTCCAACATCTGAAGTAGTCCAACATCCGAATCTGTAAAAAAACATAAACCCAAAAAGAATTTGTAACACATAAAAAAGCAAAACAATTCTTATACTTACCTTTCCGGGGTCCAGCGCTGGAGCCAGAATGTCAGCGAATGGGCCCTGTATCTAAGCCTATCATGTTTGATACTGTCTGCTGAGCCAATGTATCTAATCCTATCAATATCTATAGGGTCGTAGTGCTATAGATATGCTGTCTCATATATATATATATGTATATATATATATATATATATATATATATTGCCCCTGATATTTTAAGACCTTAGTGACGCCCCTGGCTTCTAGTGTTGCATCATTGAGTCACTTAGGAGACCCATTGATGCAGCTGAAAGCTGCAGACCGTCGACCATGAGAAGAAATTTGGGGGGGCCCAAGAAGAACTTTTGAACCAGGGCCCATGAGCCTTTAGCTACGCCCCTGCGCGTCATCCAGGGAGGTCGGACTCAATGTCAACAGAGGGACGCGTCACCAAGACAACGGCCGGGTAAGTATGAATTTCTTTTACTTTTTCTGCAGAAAGGGCTGCCCCTTCCCTTTATCCTGCACTGATAGAGAGAAGGGGCTGCCGATTAGTGCAATGCAATTTTGCAGCCAAAAACGTGCCCGTAAATACGGGTGGAATACTGGTGACACCGGACCCGTATTTACTGGTGCAATACGGGTCGAATACGTGTGACCAAGGACCCGTATTTACGCCAATATTTACGGGTGGACAAAAATATCTTAGAGATAGCAACAAGCTTAAACTATCTAATTATATAAAGTGATCACATGTGCATGATACATGTGTAAATGTTAAAACAGATTAAAAAGAAAATCACCTCGTGGGACCGTACTGACACGGCGCCACCATAACAGCGAGCAGGAAGCGCTACTGCGCATGCGTGAAATTCTGACAAGTTCAGGGTATCATTGCATTTGCAATGCGATTGCATGCCGGATATCCTTGATACCCTGAACTTGTCAGAATTTCACGCATGCGCAGTAGCGCTTCCTGCTCGCTGTTATGGCGGCACCGTGTCAGTACGGTCCCACGAGGTGATTTTCTTTTTAATCTGTTTTAACATTTACACATGTATTATGCACATGTTATCACTTTATATAATTGGATACTTTAAGCTTGTTGCTATCTCTAAGATATAGGCTTTACATTATCCAACGGACTATGACACAATGTGTTTTCTGTTCATGCACTTTTTTATACTGTACTTTTTGTACAATGTTTCCAGAGTGTTGTTATGCATATTTTGCCTGATTATACAAATTTTGTAATGCTGATTGACACCTTGTTATATACCTTGATTAAAGAGGCTCTGTCACCAGATTATCAAATCCCTATCTCCTATTGCATGTGATCGGCGCTGCAATGTAGATAACAGTAAAGTTTTTTGTTATTTTAAAAACGATAATTTTTGGCCAAGTTATGAGCAATTTTATATTTATGCAAATGAGCCTTTCTAGGCGTGTTTTCTCTTATTTCCATCTGGGCGTGTTTACTTGTTTTACTAGCTGGGCGTTGTGAATGGAAGTGTATGATGCTGACATATGATGCTGACATACACTTCTATTCACAACGCCCAGCTAGTAAAACAAGTAAACACGCCCAGATGTTACTAACACAAAACACGCCCAGTTGGAAATAAGAGAAAACACTCTCAGTTGTCCATTAGAAAGGCTCATTTGCATAAATATAAAATTGCTCATAACTTGGCCAAAAATGATCGTTTTAAAATAAAACAAAAACGTTACTGTTATCTACATTGCAGCGCCGATCACATGCAATATGAGATAGGGATTTGATAATCTGGCGACAGAGCCTCTTTAAATCACATGTTAATTGCTTGAGAAAGTCTCTAGAGGACAGAGTTGAAACGTTGCACATGGGGCAATAAAGTACCCACTTTTTTCACATTTACTGCGGACTGCTGCCTATTTTTTGGAATAATATCTATCTATCTATCATCTATCTATCTATCTATCTATCTATCTATCTATCTATCTATCTATCTATCTATCTATCTATCTATCTATCTATCTATCTATCTATCTATCTATCTAGGAATTAAAACATTTTTGACTATTGGTCGTGGTCTGGAGGCTTGCACACACGAAACCCCTGATAGAGGTGATTATTTCAAGATTTGTGGTGCGGTTCTTCTTTGTATTATCTATCTATCTATCTATCTATCTATCTATCTATCTATCTATCTATCTATCTATCTATCTATCTATCTATCTATCTATCTATCTATCTATCTATCTATCTATCTATCTATCTATCTATCTATCTATCTATCTATCTATCTATCATCTATCTATCTATCTATCTATCTCATATCTCTCTGTCTAAATCTGCAACAAATGTCAAGTCCCCAAAAAATAGTATTTTTTCATAGTTTAAAAAATAAGACTATACTCACCTCCCTGGTGCTCCTGTGGCAACATGTCCCTGGTCCTCTGGATGGTCTCTGTACAGCTGGGATCCTGTAATGATGTTTCATCACATTTGACCGCTGCAACCAATCACAGGATGCCAGCTGTACAGAGACCATCCAGAGGTCCAGGGACATGTTGCCACAGGAGCACCAGGGAGGCGAGTATAATCTTTTTTTTTTTTTTATCTCCACTGGTTTCCACAGCAAGATTTGGTGCAGATTTTCCCTGCGAATTCTGGGTTGGATTTGCTGTAGAATTTTCTGCAGCAAATTTGATCCATGTGTACATACCTTAAATGAACACAAGTTACAAATGCTCAAGTAGTATACAGTTTTATGCCACCCAAAAACAGATGCAACCCCCCCCCCAAAAAAACAAACATATACCTCAGCACGGTGTGAAACCGCACAGTAGTCTTTGCATACGTGTATGTGCACACCAACGTTTTCTGAAATTCAACAGAGGCGCCATTTAAGTTTTTACCTCAGGTAACAAAAAGGCTTGAATTGGCCCCTCAGGTGCAGATACAATTGCATACTCCTCCTGGAGCGGAATCCCCCTGATGTCACTATCCATATATCGGCAGTGACGTCAGGGACCCCTCCTGCAGGAGAGGAAACATACTTCCCGCTGTCCCTGACGGCCGGGGGTATGTCCCGCAGTCAACTGTATCTGCATCCTCAGGACACAGATACAATTGAACTTAATGCTGAAGCATTAGTTAAGAGTGGAGGAGCAGAGGGAGCTGTGCCCAGGGAAGCCCTTGACGTCACTGTCCATATAAGGACAGTGACTTCAGTGGCTCCTCTGAAGCGGAATCCCCGTTGCTGACGGTCTGACAGGGGATTCTGCTCCAGGAGTAGCCCCTGACGTCACTGTCCATATATGGACAGTAATATCAGTGACTTCTCTGTATATAAATGAACAGTATCAACTAGGAGCAGAATCCCCGGCCAACGCTCTGGCTGAGCATTCCGCTCCTAGAAGGAGTCTTAATGGCGCAATCTACAGGGGGAGGGGGTAGCGCTATCTACAGGGGGTGTGGCACTATCCACATGGGCACAGTGGCACTATATAGGGGCACCATCTACAGAGGATACTGGCGCTAGCTACATGGGTACTGTCTGTGGGCACTATCTACGTGGGTACTGCGGCACTATCTACATGGGCACTGACACTAGAGGCATCTAAGGGGGCATTGTACGGCATGGGGGCATCTAAGGCAGCATTATACTGTATTTGGCAGCTTTGGCGGCATTATACTGTATGGGGAAGCTATAGGGGCATTATACTGTATGGGGCAGCTATAGGAGGCATTATACTGTATGGGACAGCTGTAGGGGCATTCTACTGTATGGAGGCAGCTATAGGGCATTATACTGTATAGGGGGATCCTTTGGCGCATTAAGCTGTTTGGGGAATTATACTGTATGGGGGCATTATGCTGTATGGGGGTAGCTATAGGGGCATTATGCTGTATGGGGGAATTTGATTTGGCATTACACTTCATGGGGGAATCTGTGTGGGCATTGTACTGTATAGGGGCATATGTGTGGGAATTATACTGCGTGGGAGAATTTGTGTGGGCATTTTACTGTATAGGTGCATCTATGGGGGCATTATGCTGTATGGTGACAGCTATGGGGCTTTATACTTTATGGGGGCATTATACTGTGTGGAGGCAGCTAGAGGACATTATACTGTGTTGCTATGCGCGCCTCATCGGTTCTCCCTCTTTGTGATACTTGAATGTTGGGAGGTATAGATGAATCCCCGGGCAAAGCGTTGCCGACTCTTTTCCCGGGTATTCCACTCCTGGAGAAGCCCCTGATTTCACTATTCATATATGGACAGTGATGTCAGGGGCACCTCTAGGAAGCCCCAATGTAGCTATGTACAGGGAGGGGGGTTGTAGTGCTATCTACAGGAGGGTGTGTGGCACTATCTACAGGAGGGTGTGTGGCACTATCTACAGGGGGTGTGTGGCACTATCTACAGGGGGTGTGTGGCACTATCTACAGGGGGTGTGTGGCACTATCTACAGGGGGTGTGTGGCACTATCTACAAGGGGAGGTGTGTGGTACTATCTACAGGGGGCTGTTCATTATGTCACCATATAGTCTCAGTAGCCTCAGATATACAATCTGTTTAGTCCGACACTAACCTCTTTATTTATTTTCTTTTAATTAATTGTTATGTTAACTACTTTATATAACTATATTGCTTGCAAAATGTACGAGTGTCTTTATGCTCGAAAAAAAGTGGAAAAACAAATTACATCTCATTGATTGGTAGAGAAAGCAAATATTGCGAGGGAGAAGAAGAAGTCGTGAAAGTGGTTTTGGGGGGGGGGGGGGGCGCGCCAAACTGCATCTTTGCCCCTGGTGCTGGAGAACCCAGCTACGCTTCTGGTCCCAACACGCACTGGCTGCACATGGATGGCTTCCATGTTCAGCCCGTTGTTTCACGGACCAAATTCAATTCAATGTCCGAGACTGTTCCATCAAAAATGGGCAGGAGTAGGACCTGCACTACTTTTGACGGAACGGCCGCACAATTCTGTTAAAACAACGGAAGTGTGCATGGCCCGATTAAAATGAATGGGTTCAGGGTGCTATCCTTGACAAAAAAGGATAGCACGCTGAAGGAAAAAACTGAAGTGGGCATGAGGCCTAAGGCCCTATGCACACGAAGGTAAAAACGCCCGTAATTACGGGCCGTAATTACGGGCCCATAGACTTCTATTGGCCACGGGTATGCTTACAGGAAGGTGCCCGTGCCGTTGAAAAAGATAGAACATGTCCTATTTCAGGCCGTAATTACGGCACGGGCAGCCCATAGAAGTCTATGGGGCTCCCGTAATTACGGGTGGCTACGTGTGTGCACTCGTAATTACGCGAGCGCTGCTAGGCGACGTCGGTAAATAGTCACTGTCCAGGGTGCTGAAAGAGTTAAACGATCAGCAGTAACTGTTTCAGCACCCTGGACAGTGGCTACCGATCACAATATAGATAAAGCTGTAAAAAAAAAAAATAGACGTTCATACTTACCCAGAACTCCCTGCTTCTTCCTCCAGTCCGGCCTCCTGGGATGACGTTACAGCCCATGTGACAGCTGCAGCCAATCACAGGCCAATCACTGGTTGCAGCGGTCACATGGACTGCCGCGTCATCCAGGGAGGTCGGACTGGATGTCAAGAGAGGGACGCGTCACCAAGACAACGGCCGGGTAAGTATGAATTTCTTTTACTTTTATTATGGAAAGGGCTGCCCCTTCTTTCTATCCTGCACTGATAGAGAGAACGGCTGCCGATTAGTGCAGTGCAATTTTGCAGCCAAAAACTATTTACGGGCACGGGTCCATAAATACTGGTGCAATACGGGTCGAATACGTGTGACAAAGGACCCGTATTTACGCCAATATTTACGGGTGGACAAAAATATGGTCGTGTGCATGAGGCCTAAGTCTATTGAGTTTCTTTTGTTTGCAGATGATAAGGTTTAATTACTTTCAAAGACATCCGAGGTCCAGCACTGGGAAGAACTCGCCATTTTGCCCTCTCTCTGCTACTGGAGCTGGAGTGATGGCAGCACTTAATCTGAGTATGAGTGACACCTTTAAATCTCCACAACATTGACTGACTGCTTCTTCCAAACAGACCCCAGCTTTGCAGGACATACCTGTCCTTTAGGCGTCTGGGAGATCTCCCCTTTTTTTCCTGAAAATCATGGTGGGTTATAAAGTAGGTTACAGTTCAGGCATCTCCAGTGGGAACAAAGGATTAGCCATTTTAAAATTCAGCATGCTCAATCTTTCTTTTCCCTGACATCTGCCATTGGGGGTTAATTGGGAGGATCCCCTACACATTAGAGTATCGGCTAATCCTGCCGAAATTGGTGGGCTTGGCTGACTTTTCCCTATTTACAGTATATGGCCAGCCTTAGTATGTTTTTGTTTGTTAAAGTTGGCCATTTCAGCGGCAGAGCTAAAAACAAAAAGTTACTGCTAAAGCGTGAGCCTGCCCTTAGGACTAACCCCAAATTCCATAAGAAAGGTATAATTTTTATTCCAGAGCAGCAAAATATATCATCCTGTGTATGATGCTCATAGTCTTGAAACAGAATCTATTGCTATAACTTTCCTCTTAAAATATATTACTTTTATTTTGGTATTGTACAATTTGCACTTATTTTAAGATGCTGACATAAATATTTAACTTTACAAATATTGTAGCTATTGAATATGCATTATTTGTAGCCACTGAAAAAAAAATACTAAAAGAATAGAGACCCGCTGTAACTGTAAAATAGGCATATATTTTCTTACTGACATGATGTATTAGCTAAGACTTCACAAAGTAGTTTGGCCTAGTTTTTATCAAAACGTAAAGAAAAAAAATAATTCTTCAATATTTCCCTATGCTGAAAATAATTTATTCTCAGGAGGTTTTTTGTTAAAATAATAAAAAATGATTATGATGATGAAGTACTGGCTACAGGAAGAGGGTGGCGATTCAGAGTTTGAGGCAAAGATTGACAATGATGATATTCTCCAAATATCAACTTGCCTCCAGCTTCCGACCCAACCCCATCCCACCTCATCTTACAACTCATCACAGCCCTGATCTATCTCTTCAATCTTTCAGCCGCTACTGGTGTCTTCCCTTCTTCATTTAAACATGCAATCATCACACCCATCCTTAAGAAGCCAGCCTTTTGCACAGCTACCACCCCATTTTGCTAATTGCCTTTGTCTCAAAGTTCCATGAACGACACATTCACCTTGAACTGACCTTCCTCCTCTCTGGTGGTCTGGGGTATTGGAGAAGTGAACGTCTGTATCCTTGCTGGTATAAGGTAGAAAATCCCTGGTTGTCTAAGGTATTGAAGAGAATGTTAGTATCCTTGGTGGACTAAAGCATTGAAGGGATTATTATCAGCATACCTGGTGGTCTTGGGCAGTCAAGGGGTTATTGTCACTTAGGGGAGATATATGGGTAGTCCAAATAAAAACATCCATTTAATAGTACAATGTACGTATATCTCATGTAAATCGCCACATAAAACTGAATTACAGTGCACAAATATTAGTATCATATCATCCCAAAATCATAGTGCCATAAAGAGCCCACATAATAGCTCCTTAGAGTGCTCTTTTACTAGGGCAGCACCCACGTAATAGTCCCTTAGGCCACACAGGTGTTCACACTTTCGGTATTCTGTCATGATTTAGATGCAATGGAGCTGAGTTTCAGCTGTGGATTTCTGCCACAGTTTTTCTAAAAAAATCCATGGTGAATTTGCATGTGGCATCTTTGCCGTGTGAACATAGGTGTCTATAGATGTGCACTGTATTTCTGCTACGCAGGGGATCAGAATAATCTGTGCTCAGGTCCTGGAAGTTTCTTGAGTTATGCTAAAAGTCTCTACAATAGCTTTAGAATAAATAATTTCCCTATAAATGCTCAGACTGAACTACCCAGTTCTATGTCTGCAATTTAACTTTTCAAATTCCATATTTTTGGCAGATAATAAATAGGAAAAAAAATGCCTGGAAATAAACTATATATACTGGGCGTTGGCTGTAGGAAAATAATCTATAGTGCAGTTGCTGTGGCACTTTGTTTGGATAAATAGAAAACGTCAATACTTAGAAATTTGTCTTCCACTCACTTTGTCCTAAAATACAATTTTTTTTTACAGCAAGTGCGATGAGAGCCATAAAGCAGGTGTTTCAGCTGCCCCATAAAACAATGTAGCATACTTTTGGCTTTAAATATAGAGAGCTGAATTCAACTGGAAATTCATATGTAGATTATTATTTTTTTTTACCAGGCAGAGACAATAATTGGGGCTACACGACAACGACAATGAAGTGCACCCATTAGTTTAAAGTCTGCAATCCTAGGTTTTTATTTAAAAAAATTGCATGTTTTACTGTATTTAAATATTAGGTCCTGCCAGACTGCTTCCTGCCTCAGTTCTTAGTTCCCAGAGGAAGCACGGGTGCTGTGATGTAACTGTGCAACACCAAAATGGCTGCATAAAGCCACAGCTTCCGGTTCGGTTGGGATGCCCGTGTTAATTTTAAGTCAACCGTCCTGCAGAGGAATGGCACAGTATTGCAGTAATGAGGAGAGACAACAACAAGTTGTAAACTGGAAAACAGAAACTTTTTCCTTAGCTCCTGTCCGGTTTCAGTGCGCCACACTTCTCTCTCTAGTGGCAGCAAAACACTTCAATATATTGTCTAAGCTTCTTCTCCCAGGAACATCACGGCGGAGTTCAGTAGTTCTGGAGCACAAAGTGCGACTCAGAGCAAATTAATTAGTAGGAAGACTCAAAGAAAAGGAACATTTATAAACGCATGTGTTCTATACGTCTATTGAATATGGCTATACTAAGTGAGCAGAAATGTGCTTTAGCCTTGTTAAATCTAAAGACTGAATTATATCACATTCTAAAACTAAAATTCTTAGTTTAATATTTAATATTTAATTTTTTCTAATGCCTAGGGTGACAGACTTCAGAAAGGCCTATCAAAAAGATTTCCCTGATTAAAATCATATCACCAGCAGGCGATGGCTGGAGGGGGTAGCTCTGCAAGTGCCTGGCCTGCCCAGTTAGTGCCTGCAAGTGCCTGGCCTGCCCAGTTAGCTAAGCTGGTGCCGATTTGATATCGGCACCAGCTAGGATGCTGGTGCCGATATCACATTTTCATTGTCAATAGTAATTGCTGGTGAAAATTTATAGCTCCCCTTCAATACCTTGGGTGGAGCAGATATCCTTTGGACCACTGCCTTGTCATTCACTCGCTTAGGCAGCAGACCAATTCAATTCAGGCCAACGGTCTATGATGTGCCCAGGCCGTGTCATCGTTCAAACTTTGCCGCTCCATTGACAACGCGGCCCACAGTCTGGTAGAGGCCAGCAGCCTGAGCTGCTCTTTTTATTGTAGGAACAGGGTTAGAGCATTGCTTTTATTTATTTTTACTAAAGCGGCATTACTCCTGTATAATGGCAGTAAGGGGCACTGTAACTGTGTGAAGGGCACTTTTACGGTGTCAGGGTTACTAAAGGGGCACTATTACTGTGTGGGGGGACTAAGTGGGCACTAGTAATGTGCTGGAGCATAATAAGGAGGCGCTAATACTGTGTTGGTGGCTACTAAGGGTGCACTATTACTGTGTTAAAGGCATTTTAACTGCTCTGAAGGTTGCTAAGGAAGCACTAATAATGTGTGGCCCACTAAGTAGGCACTATTACTGTATTGAGGGATACTAAGAGTTAGATTTTGGATGTCCGAAAAGGTAGATTTTTGCCAACGAAGACAAATATCTGTGGAAAAGTTGATCTGTTATGTTGTTTTATTTGAGTTGTTGTCAGGTGCAGTCTTGTAAAGTCGTTCATGCCTAACGACATCCAGAATGAAAACTTTCACAGACCAACCACGAATGAGAAGTTTTTAAAAAAACGGCAATCTAAAATCACAAATGTATGGCCAGCTGAAGGCAAAAAGGGTGCCAATACTTTTAAAAGCAATGATATTTAATAGATATTTGTATACATACATGAAATTTAATCAGAAAATATAATAAAAATAAACAAGTGTGACCAATTTCAGAAACTATGACCCCTTTATAATCCTCTCCATCATTTTCATAGAAATGCTGTATATGTCTATAAGCTAGGAGTGTTACTGTAGACTCGATGAGTCGAGATATATCTCCTTACGTCGCTGTGTGTGGCACTTAAAGATCAGTTACATACCTGTGTGTGTGACATAATATGACAATAGTACATGACAGGAGTTAAGTGTCACATGACTACACGCCCCAAACGTTCTCAGGTAAATTACTGAGTCATATATGTCAGGCAGTTACACCCATGAACCCACACAGACAGGAGAAGCCAGAGGCCAAACATGACTGAATGCAACACACGTCAGTGAGCAGCTCTTCATTAGAGGGATTTTTGTGAGACAGACCCTTTAATGTAGCATTACATGGTGTCCATTGAAATGAATGAGCGTAGAGTAATTTCAATGGGCACTAGTTGTATTACCTGCTCATGTGGTCCCCCGCCTGTCTGTTTACATTGCTGAACCGACGACATGTCGTAATTGCAATTCACCACTGCAGCCAATCAATGACCCCATCAGGCATGCCAGTAAATCATGATTTGGACTACTCATATCTATCTATCTATCTATCTATCTATCTATCTATCTATCTATCTATCTATCTATCTATCTATCTATCTATCTATCTATCTATCTATCTATCATCTATCCACTGGCGTAGCTATAGGGGTCGCAGCGGTCGCAATTGCGACCGGGCCCCGAAGCCAGGGGGGCCCACGGCCCCCCGCACCACATCAATAAAAAGTTACTATAGTAACTCGGGCCGCGGGCCCCTGTTACTATAGTAACATACTTTACTTACCTTCCTGGTTCCGGATCGCAGCGGAGGTCCTGACGTCAAGCACTGTGCGCAGCGCATGACTTCACAGCGCTATGCGCCGCGCACAGCATCGAGACGACAGAACTCCCGCCGCGGCCGAAGAGGAAGGTAAGGTTAGCCCTGACTGGCGGGGTCCGACTCCCGGGACCCACCAATCAGCTGTTTTGAAGGGGCCGCAGTGTTCGTACGAGAGCTGCTCCCCTTCATTCCTGTCACTTCATTCCAGTCACACTGTGAATCCGTGTCGGCGATTCACAGTGTGGGCGAGTAGTGAAATGAAGGGGAAGCAGCTCTCGTACGAGTGCTGCTTCCCCTTCAAAACAGCTGATTTTCGGGTCCCGAGAGACACATCAGCTATTGATGGCCTATCCTGAGGATAGGCCATCAATGTTTAGGGACTGTACAACAGATTGTGTGATCCTGTCTGCTGGGCCCTGTATCTAAGCCAATCACATGGTAGGCTTAGATACATGGCTCATGCGTGATCCTGTCTGCTGGGCCCTGTATCTAAGCCAATCACATGGTAGGCTTAGATACATGGCCCATGCGTGATCCTGTCTGCTGGGCCCTGTATCTAAGCCAATCACATGGTAGGCTTAGATACATGGCCCATGTGTGATCCTGTCTGATGGGCCCTGTATATAAGCCTACCACACTGTAGGTTTAGATACAGGGCCCCAGCACACAGTAATCTTATACTGTATAAGATTACTGTCTGCTGGACCCTGTATCTAAGCCTACGTTGTGGTAGGCTTAGATACAGGGTCCCACAGACAGTATCACACATGGGCCCTGTATCTAAGCCTAACACACGTGTTACTAATCATTTTTTGTGTGTTTTCTTACAGGTTCGGTCGTTGGACTACGGTGGATTCCAGGACTACTTCGATGACGGCTTTTTTTTTATTATCAATAAAATGGTTAATGAGGGCTGTGTGGGTTTTTTTTTTATTTCAATAAAATATTTTTTCTATGTCTTTGTGTTTTTTTTTAAACTATATTACTACCGCCTTAGTAATGGCCGCAGGCTGATTGACAGCAACCATTGCTAAGGCGGGGCTTAGTGTTAGCGGATGCAGAGGCTAACACTAACCCCCTTTATTACCCCGGTACCCACCACCACCAGGGGTGCTGGGAAGAGCCGGGTACGATCCAGTACCTGACCATCTGTAGTGATGGTCGGCCACTGGGGCGGCCGCAGGCTGGTATTATCAGGAGGGGAAAGGCCAAAAACAGTGGCCCTTCCTACCCTGGTAATGCTAGGCTGCTGCTGCTTTATTGTATCTGGCTGGTTATGAAAAATGGGGGGGACCCCACGTCATTTAAAAAAAAATAAAATAAAAAATAATTGGAAAGAGCGATGTGGGGTCCCCCCCAATTTTCATAACCAGCCATATACAACACAGCAGCAGCAGGCAGCATTACAAGGGTGGGAAGGGCCACTGTTTTTGGCCTTCCCCAGCCTAATACTACCAGCCTGCGGCCACCCCGGTGCCTACCCGTCACTACAGATGGTCGGGTACTGGTTCGTACCCGGCTCTTCCCAGTACTCCTGGTGGCGGTGGGTACCGGGGTAATAATGGGGGTTAGTGTAGCCTCTGCACCTGCTAACATTAAGCCTCGCCTTAGTAATGGAGGTTGTCAATCAGCCAGCGGCCATTACTAAGGCGGTGAAAATAAAGTTTAAAAAGATACAAGCACATAGAAAAAATATTTTATTGAAAAAACAAAACAAACCCTCATTAACCATTTTATTGAGAATAAAAAAACGCCGTCATTGAAGTCCTCAAATCCGAAGTCCAACAACCGAACCTGTAAAAAAAACACAAACACACAAAAATAATCAGTAACACATAAAGAAGCAAAATTATTATTCTTACCTATCCTGTGTCCAGCGCTGGAGCCGCAATATCAGCGAGCTGGGCCCTGTATCTAATCCAATCATGTGTGATACTGTCTGCTGAGCTGCTGTATCTAATCCAATCA
This sequence comes from Rhinoderma darwinii, assembly GCF_050947455.1. Lineage (NCBI taxonomy): Eukaryota > Metazoa > Chordata > Amphibia > Anura > Rhinodermatidae > Rhinoderma > Rhinoderma darwinii. The sequence goes on from NC_134689.1 coordinate 352,120,289, forward strand.
TGTGTGATACTGTCTGCTGGGCCCTATATCTAATCCGATCATGTGTGATACTGTCTGCTGAGCCACTGTATCTAATCCTATCATGTGTGATACTGTCTGCTGAGCTGTGTATCTAATCCTATCATGTGTGGTACTGTCTGCTGAGCCACTGTATCTAATCCTATCATGTGTGATACTGTCTGCTGGGCCACTGTATCTAATCCTATCATGTGTGATACTGCCTTCTGAGCCACTGTATCTAATCCTATCATGTGTGATACTGTCTGCTCAGCCACTGTATCTAATCCTATCATGTGTGATACTGTCTGCTGAGCCACTGTATCTAATCCTATCCATAGTTGATAGGGTCGTAGTGCTATAGATATGCTATGCTGTCTCCTATACACACATTTTTTTGGGCGGACACATATGTATTGGGGCTATTTCCCTGACATTTTAATCCCTGAGGGTATGTTCACACGGCAGCGTCTGTTACGGCTGAAATTACGGTGCTGTTTTCAGGAGAAAACAGCACCGGAATTTCAGACGTAATGGCAAGTGCAGGCGTCTTTCGCTGCGTCCATTACGGACGTAATTGGAGCTGTTTTTCTATGGAGTCCATGGAAAACGGCTCCATTTACGTCTGAAGAAGTGACAGGCACTTCTTTGATGCGGGCGTCTTTTTTACGCGCCGCCTTTTGACAGCGGCGCGTAAAAAAAAAATGACCGTCGGCACAGAACATCGTAAGACCCATTCAAATGAATGGGCAGATGTTTGCCAAAGCTTTTGAGCCGCATTTTCGGACGTAATTCAATGCTAAAAACGCCCGAATTACGTCCGTAAATAGGGTGTGTGAACGCATCCTTAGTGACGCCCCCGGCTGCTAGTGCTGCATTGTTGGGTCACTTAGGAGACCCAGCGATGCAGCTGAAAGCTGCGGACCGTCGGCCATGAGAAGTTTGCGGGGGGGGGGGAAGAATTTTTGCATCGGGGCCCATGAGCCTTTAGCTACGCCCCTGTATCTATCTATCTATCTATCTATCTATCTATCTATCTATCTATCTATCTATCCACATATATAGTCATTAATAACATAACGTTACATGTGATATATTTCTATGTGAAAATATTAAGTATTATTAAATTGTAAAATCCCTAATGAACATATATTAAAAAAAGTGAAACAAAAAACATCTATTAAACAACCTATTAAAATTGTAAATAGCGCTATAGCATCACTTCCTTAGCATTTAGCTGGCTTCATTCTACTGGGTTTTGCTGGCCCAGTGCTCATTTGGCCCCTAAATAATTTTCTTTGGCTTGTGTCTTTCATCTGATATTACTAGGAATATTTAATGATTCTGACTAATGGTTGTTCACTAGGGACGAGATCACACCATTTAACTTTTCCCTTCCCCGTCTTCCTTGTACGCATTTTGATGAGTGACGTTCTGCAGGAGTGCCCTTGAGTAGGCTACAGTATAGACCACGGTATAGTGTTTTGTTTTTGTTTTTTTGTTTTTTATAAAGACTTTATTATCTCTTTTACATAGATTTACTTAATACCATCTAAAGGGTTATATTGAAAATCCCATATTATAATATTCTGTTCCTCTATATCTGGAATTTTATCCAGATACCTTCCTCACCTCTCCTGGAAGATTGTACCTTTTTTAGGCTCAGCAGAGACCAGAACTTTGTTCTATTTTAATTATGTTTTAAGATCCAGGATTACCTCATTATTTGAAGCGATTGTTTGTGACAGCCAGTGTCCCAGAATATTCTCATTTGTGTCCCAGAATATTCTTATTTGCCCCTAGTAGCACCATGTGGAGGGTTTGTGGGGCATATCCTCCTTTCCCATTTTTTTTCTTATAATTTAGTAAGCATACCCATGGATCAAGTACAAACTGTCAATCCCAAACGAAGAACTAAATCTCTGACTTCCTCCCAGAATAGTTTAAACTTTTTACAACCCCAACAGCAGTGCATCGCATTTGCCCTGTGTTGTCCACATTGAGGGCATTCCCGTTTTTAACCCTCTATATACTCCCCCAATGGCAAGTTATGCGCTCACTACATAGGCATTATTAGACATCATAAATGTGACCTCTCTCCATTTTTCTGATTTGCATATGCTATTTATCCTAGTCAGGCCTTTAGTGAGCCTTTCTTTGACCTCCTCATATGGAAGTGTAGTCTCCAGGTATTTTTTTTTCACCTTTCTATATTCGTTTCAGTCCCCGTTTCCCTCAATTCCTGTATTTTCCCCAGGATCCTATACCCATGTGATATCCTCAATACTCCACCCGTGAACATTTAATCCATTATCGAGTTCATAATTCCTTCTAACTGTTGTCTCCATATAGTATTATATAGTGACTTAAAGGAGCACTCCACTTTTTTATACATTTCCCCCTCATTTGTACAATGGCGTTTCAGTGGGGTGCTAGGTATAGAAATACTTACCGATCAATGCATCTAGTCGTTTTCGGGTCCAGTGCCGCTCACGTGATCTTCCCTCTGACCTGTCTGGAACCGCTGTGCTTTTGAGAAAACCGGAATTCAGGCTCTAAATGCATTCCTATGGAGCCTTGTTCGGGTGCCCATAGGAATGCATTGAGAGCCTAATGCGTTGTCTGAATATCCCCTTTCTCTTCTATACTTGCTGAAATATCATTTCATCTACCTCCCTCCTTAGTCAAGTTGGATAGCATTTTCCCTGCTTTATTACCGTATTTATAATATTTACATTCATTGCTTGATCGGTACAAGCTATCTATCTTCTCGAACCATTCGTCATGTGTTTTTTTTTTTTGCTTTCAACATTTCTATTTTATTATTGTTATTGCTAGGATACTTTTTGTACTCGCTATAAGCCTGGCGATAGTGTTCACTAGATTTCCAATATTCACTATAACATTTTTTTGGATGATTTTTGTGTAGGCTAAGATATTTCCCCTTAATACTACTTTAATACTTCCCCAATAATGTCCATTATTTTGATTATATTTGTCTATCCAACTAGCCATTGAGCTAACAAATTTCTTTTTGCTTAAATCTGCTTTCTGGAAAGTGCCAGTTATTCCATATATTCCTATGACTTCCCATATCCATGACGACCTCTACCGGGGCATGGTGTGACAATGTTATATCATAAATATGCGCTGACTTAAGCCTAGCTAAGAAGAATTTGGTCATGAAAACAAAATCTTGCCTTGAGAATGCATTATGCACATTTGAGAAGAAAGAGTACTCCAGATCTACTGGGTGTTAAATTATCCATGTGTCATTCAGTAAAGTATTTGATATCATTTCTGATAGTTCTGTGTCCCCTTGTCATATCTTCCTATAGGGTGTTTATCCTCGTAAGTTACTATGACATCGTTAAAATCCCCCCTACTATATTATGCGGTGATTTATCATTAGATATCATTCCCAAAAAACACTTTTTGTTTCGGTGCATACACACTGTATAGAGTGAAGAATAAATTCCCTTCTTTAATTCGTGCCCTTACCCATCTACCCTCTGTGCCATTATCACTTTCTAGAAAATTTCCATCAAAGGTTCTGCTTATCAAAATTGCAACTTCTGCCTTTCTCCCTATAAATGGTGACCCTATGACTGTCCCAATCCAATCTCTCATTAATTTTAGAAGCTCTTCAGATAGACCTCCTGCAATAAGGCCTTTAACATTCCATGAGACTATATGAACTGGTTTCATGTATCCATCCAGATACAGTATTTCATTTTTCTGATGCTCATATTAACTAGTAGTCAACTACGCTATTTATTCTGACAAAACGACGGAACCCTTGCACAACGGAGACAAACGGAAACCATTGGGACCGGATCCATCACCATTGAAATAAATGGTGATGGAAATGGAAACCTTTGGTTTCCGTTTGTGTCAGTCAGGGTCCCATTCCGACGGAAATCTCAGACGGAACGGGACCCTGGTGCATATGTGAATGAAGCCTAAGCACTCAGCTCATTCTTATCATTATAGTCCATGATACTGGCAAGCACTGGTCTTGACTTGCATTGTCCTCCACCCTTGGCTTTGCACCCAACCTGTGGGCCCTTTCAACTTTTATCTCCCCAGGTAATGCTAATAATTCAGAGATTTTTTTTAAATCACTTCCCTCAAAAGGGTTGTGAAGTAGGACTCTGGAACACCAATTAAACGTATATTGTTCCTTCTGAGATTTTCTTTGTTAAAGGGGTTATGTGGGGATTGAAAAGTATTAGCAGTGTTTTCACTGCAGTATGTGAGTACACTCGCTAATATACATTACGGTCCCACGTCGCGCTGATTATGAGATTTTAATCGATTTTTATAGCGCTTCGTTATGTGACCAACCCAATGTAATCTAAGTGCAAGCAGAAACTACTGCTTGTACATAGAGTACAGCAGGGCAGGTCACATGACGAAGAGTCGTGAAGTCATGAAGGAAGACTGGGCAACTAGACTTCCGGTTCCCCCGACAGCGCTATAAAAATTGATTAAAATCTCATAATCAGCGCGACGGGGGACCGGAATGTATATTAGCGAGTGTACTCACATACTGCAGTGAAAACACTGCTAATACTTTTCACTCCCCAAATAACTGAGTTATGAAGCTCTGCCAGCTCATCCTCCATTGTAGAGACTCTGTCTTTGAAGTGATCCATATGGTAACTTTGTTTCCGCTTGTTCTCCCACAGTTTTTAATAACTGGGCTACTGCCTTGTCTACTGTCTCTGTTATAAGCGGCATCAGTTGCTCCATCACTGCCTTTGCTAACTCTTTACTATTAGCTGGCATAATATTGAGTTATAACTCATGTTCTGTAGACTGGTTAAGCCTTATTCTTCCATTTAGTGAGATCTCTAGCGCTTTATATATATATATATTTCCCCTTTCTCTTTTGTAGCGTTGACCTCACTACCTCCAACCAATATCAAGAACAGGGGACGAGGAACACATAGATTGAATGAAGTCCATAATTCATTTAAAGGGACACCTAAAGACAGGGCGTGATCAAATAGTGAAAGTACGTCTGCTACTAACAAGCAAACAAACAAACAAAAAAACGGAGAGTATAATTTATCTTACCAGGGCACCGCTCTCGATTTTTCTTTATTGCTCTAATCTTCCAATACTTCAGTGGATATATATCCTCTGTCTTGCACAAGGGTTTCCCTCGATCCAAAATGGGAAAGGGCCAGACAAACACAGTGCTGGTCTCAAAACTTCCGGAGGTCTTACTACACACTTCTATTACTCATTTTTACCCTGATTTCTGGCGCCTGTAGCAACTGCTGGGACACCAAAGGTGTCAGATCTGAGTTAAGCACAGTAAGAGCGGTTCAGTCTTCAAATGCAATAAAGAGCGTCTTACTTTTCAAATGCAGTGAAGAACGGTCCACCTTTAAACTTCAATAGGGATGACTGCAGGGATAGCTCGGGGTGACTCCGTTTCGGGCGACACACTTGCGGCAAATCAGGATGGCTTACTCAGATAGTCGGCGGTCGTCGTAGCAGGGCATGGCGCATAGAGGTTGCGGTGGGGGCAGAGTGAGCATGCACGCGTACAGTACATGCCTAAGTCATCACATCAGTGCAGAGAATATTCAAATGTGTTAATATTATGGCATAGTGTTAAGTTGCTGAGTGATTGATGCTGGCCTTTTTATTTAATTTTTTTTTTTTTTTTAGGTTAAAAAATATATTACTGAATAAAATGATCCTTGCAGTCTGTACTTTGAAATCTGACAGGCTTAAAAAGGTTGTCCAGTCCCAAAAAATGTATGGCCTATCCTCAGCATAGGCCATCAGTATCTGATTAGTCGAGGTCCAACTCCCGGCACTACCGCCAAAGAGCTGTTTTGAAGGGGCAGCAGTGCTCATAAAAGTGCTGCTTCCCCTTAATTTCCTATACTGCTCACACTGTGAATCGCGAACATACTTGTAGCGGCAGTTCACAGTATTACAGCCTTCTCCCATTTACTTAAATGGGAGAAAGCTGTAATACTGTGAACCGCTGCTACAAGTGTATTGGTGATTCACAGTATGAGCACTAAAAAAAATTCAGGAGAAGCAGCACTGCGGTCCCTTCAAAACAGCTGATTGGCACGGGTGCAGGGAGTTGAACCCCGACTGGTCAGATATCGTCGGCCTATCCTGATGACAGGCCATCAATTTTTTGGGACTGGACAACCCCTTTAAATGAATTTGTCTATAGGTTGTCATTGTAAGTCAGAGGCTCTGAAAACTTCTAGATGTGGAGGTATACATTATACATATATCAGCTATTTCAGTACCCGAAGGAATGGATTAGTAATGACATTTGTAAGTCTTCCAAATATAGACACAATAGCCACTTAAATGTTGACACGCCTATATTCTGGGGTATTTATGACATGATGGTGGGTGGTGGTGGGTCACCCAGGGACACACCCAAAGACATACACTGATTCCGACGATGGAAATTCACACCCAGGGCCAAGCAAGATGGAGGCGACAAGTGTCCTATACGATGACTATGTAAGATGATATCTTTATCCTGTATTATAATCTAAGCTATATTTTCATATGAATCTGTCTATGTATGTATCTTTGTTACAGTATTAAATTTATTACTGAATTTAAATAAACTAACCGTTTTTTGTATAAGTTTCGTATTCCTCCTATTAAATACTGATTTCGTATTCCTCCTATTAAATACTGATCAAAAATTAGGAAGGAAACACGATCAATATTAACTATTTAGTGAGTCAGAAAAACCAACATTTAACAGGTGCTTTTGAAGGTTTTACACTGGGTTTCAGCTCTCTAGGGCCTAACTTTCTCGACATATTCACAAAAAATTGCAATACAAAAATAAATATGGCACCACTGGCTGCCACATCAAGGACCTTCCTCCATATCACATCAGATGACCCGTTTTAGCCAATAGAAGCTCACAGGTACTTCATTCTTAGGGTATGTGCACACGATAACTGCATTTACGTCTGAAATTACGGAGCTGTTTTCAGGAGAAAACAGCTCCTAAATTTCAGACGTAATTGCTCGTACTCGCGTTTTGCGAGGCGTCCATTACGGACGTAATTTGGAGCTGTTCTTCATTGGATTCAATGAAAAACGGCTCCAATTACGTCCCAAGAAGTGTCCTGCACTTCTTTGACGAGGCTGTTATTTTACGCGCCGTCTTTTGACAGCGACACGTAAAATTACAGGTCGTCGGCACAGTACATCGGCAAATGCATTGAAATGAATGGGCAGATGTTTGCCGACGTATTGGAGCCGGGTTTTCAGGCATAATTCGAGGCGTAAAACGCCTCCATTACGCCTGAAAATAGGTTGTGTGAACCCAGCCTTATCCTCACTGACATACACACAGCTTTACACCAGGTTCCCATAACAACCCAGTCATTTTTGTTTTACACTGGGTTTGCATAACAATCCAGCCATCTTTCTTTATTAGCCGTGAAAGGACTGTACCTATATTACACTGTACCTATACTGGATTTCAGCTTTCTCATAAATTTAACCCCTTTCAGACCAGTCATGCATCCAAAAACAAACCCTGCACTTGGATAAAAGACTCCTGCAGCAAAGCGCATGGCTTCTGCCCGAGCTGCTGAAACGTCTCAACAGACCCAAGCCTGTCTCCAGGCTAATAAGATACGTGGACTGCTGAAACTCCCCAGCAGACTGAGGCATGACTGAAGTCTTAGCGAGACTGAGGAGCAGCAGAGACTCTCCAGCAGACACAAGCCCGTCTCCAGGCTGATAAGATGCATCATCCCCTTAAATGATCTTTTAGAATAAAAAATGGTGTATTTTGTAGTAAAAGGTTTACTTTATTGGATATGTTGGCTTCATATCAGTAGGAAATAAAGTTTTTAACCACACACACAAACAACAAACAAATAGACACATGCGAAGCCGGGTAACTCTGCTAGTATATTTACAGGAACAATTATTTTCCCAGAATATCAGAATATTACAGACAGTGCTGCCATAAAAATGTACAGTGCTAAATATCTAGGGTTGGGGTACACAACTAAAAGAGTACTGAGGGGATATAATGCCTCATGCACACAACAGTGTGCATCGGCCGGGGCCTGTCAGTGATCCGTGGAAAGATAGGACATGTCCTATCTTTCCTCGGATTGGAGAATCGGATCAATTTTCAAGTACTCAATTCACCCACTAAAGTGAATGGGTCTGTGAAAACTATTGGGTGCCACTCGGATGCCATTGAAAACGGCCCGAGTGGCACATCAGTCGCGCGCAACTGGCATAATTCTTAGACCTCGAGGCTCAAAATTGTTCTGTTTGTGTTGCTATATCCATTGTTGGACTGCGCTACCTTGGGCCTATCAGAGCAAGGGTGTAGCTATAGGGGTTGCAGAGGTAGCCGTTATAACCGGGCCATAAAGTATAAGGTGACCTAAAGATCCCCCTGTCAAATAAGAAGACACCAGTATTCTAAATCGCACATTGTAGGGGGGAGATCTGTTTCAGATTTTGCATACAAATTCAAGAGATTTAAATTACACCTGCATCACAGGAAATTATTCTGAGCCCCTTTCTAGGGAGACCAGAGGCGTAGCTAGGTTCTCCAGCACCCGGGGCAAAGATTCAGTTTGGCGCCCACCCCCTGAACCTCTTTCTCAACATCTCCTTCCCCTTTGCCATGTTTGTCTTCTCTACCAATCAATGAGGTGTCATTTTTTTTCCACAATTTTTTTTATGTAACTCGAGCATAAAGCTTTACAAGCAATATAGCTCTATATACACCAGTCCAAGCTCATTCATTGCATATATACCGCACCAGAACCAAGCTCAGTACATATATATATATACACAGCACCAGAACAAAGCTCAGTACATATATACAGCACCAGAACAAAGCTCATTACATATTTACAGCTCCAGAGTGAAGCTCACTAGATATATACAGCCCCAGAACCAAGATCATTACATATATACAGCTCCAGAACCAAGCTCTGTACATAAATACAACACCAGCACAAATACAGCTCGATTTAGTGCAAACGCACTAAACTGTATACAGCTCCCAGCATGGCCAAAACAATGGTAAGGATATGCTGGGAGATGATGTTTAAAAAAGAATCATACCACTCATCATCTCGTTGCAGATCATTCAGTTACTACAGTGCTGATTAGGGTCAGAATAAACATTCACATGAAGTGACTCACAGGCGATGTCAGATTCTAGTTCTATACACAGCACCAGAACCAAGCTCAGTACAGAAATACAACACCAGCACAAATACAGCTGAATTTAGTGCAACCCCTGCCATATAGGTTTGTACGGCGTAAAACTACAGCTGCCAGAATGGCCCGAACAATGGTAAGTGATATGCTGGGAGATGCTGTTTCACAAAAAATAAATCATATCATAATAATACCACCCATCATCTCGCTGCAGATCATACAGTGACTACACTGCTGATTAGAGGCAGAATAAACATTTACATTAAGTGACTCACCGGTGACGTCTCAGATTCTAGTTCTTTTTCTCCATCCGATCCAGACCTCTGTGATGACTTCTCCCGGTCACAGCCCATTTCTGCAGTTTGCAACTCAGATGTCTTCAGCTTCTCACTTTTCAAGCATTTCTGCACCTATAAACAAAGATAAATTTCTCATAGTGCCAGACACTGTGCCCCTAAATATAATAGCGTCATACACTGCACCTCTAATTATAATAGCACCATACACTGTGTCCCACACACACCATTCCCCCTGTAGATAGTGCCCCCATAGAGCCCCCTGTAGATAGTGCCCTACATAGATCCCCCTGTAGATAGTGACCCACACAGAGCCCCTGTAGATAGTGCCCCACATACAGCCCTCTGCAGATAGTGTCCCACATATAGCTCCCTGTATATAGTGCCCCACATATAGCCACCCCTGTAGATAGTGCTCCTCATATAGCCCACACCTGTATATAGTGCCTCACATATAGCCCCCTCTGAAAATATTGCCCCACAAGTAGCACCTCCTGTAGATAGTGCCCCACATATAGCCCACCCCTGTATATAGTGTCCAACATATAGCCCACCCCTGTAGATAGTGCCCTACTATATCTCCCCTTATAAATAGTGCTCCACATATAGCCCACCGCAGTATATAGCTCCCCCTGTAGATATAGCCCACCCCTGTATAAAGTGTCCAACATATAGCCCACCCCTGTATATAGTGCCCTGCATATGTCTCCCCCTATAAGTAGTGCTCCACATATAGCCCACCCCTGTATATAGTGTCTCATATATAGCTCTATAGTGCTCCACATATAGCCCACCCCTGTATATAGCCCCCTGTATATAGTGCCTCACATATAGTTCCCCTATAGTACACCACATATAGCCCACCCCTGTACATAGTGCTCGACATATGGCCAATCCCTGTATATAGCCCCCTGAAGATAGAGCCTCACATATAGCTCCCCTGCATATAGCCCCCCTGTAGATAGAGCCGACCCTGTAGATAGAGACCCCCTGTAGATAATGTCACACATTTTTATTAGGATAACATAAAAAAAAGCTTTACATACTCACCTTAATCCCGTTCATGCACCGTCCGGTGGCAATGCAGACCTGCTCTCTTCTGAGCAGGTCTGCTGGGGTTGAACGACACAAGCGGCGTGATGACCTCATCACGCAGCTTGTATCGTTGAAAGGCTCTGATTGACAGGGCAAGTCATAGAGCCCTGCCAATTAGCACCTTTCATAGACGCAAGCGGCACCATGACATCATCGCGCCGCTTGCGTCTATGAAAGGCGCTGATTAGCAGGGCAAGTCATAGAGCCCTGCCAATTAGCACCTTTCAACGACGCAAGTGGCGCAAAGAAGTAATCATGCTGCTTGAGTCAGTGAAAGGTGCTGACTGCCCCGGCACGGAATGCTCCCGGCCATTCATCGCCTACATTGCAGGAGGGGGTGGTGGCGGCTGGTTTCAGTGGCACCGCCACCCCCTCAGAGAGGCAGCAGGCTGCCATCACGGATGGTGCGACCCTGGCGCCCCCACCTTCCTTCTTAGTTGCGCCCTGGTCACATGCCCCGCCTGCCCCCCGCTAGTTACTCCCCTGATGGAGACCATGTGCATTTCCACTTTATATAGAATTGTAGATTTTGCTATTATCATTGGAAACACAGATAATGTCAGCAGTAACAAAACATCTAGTAGGTTATTTGTGATTCAACCCATACAAACTAGACCTTAACAGATATTTACTGCAAAGACAGCTTCAAATAAGGTTGTCTTCAGCGGGAGGCGGCAGAACTTTTTTTTAGGTCCTGTTGTAGCTTGATAAGTATTGTGTCAGAACTTGGGCCCAACACAGAGAAACTTCTGGTATTGTTGTAAGTGAATACAACACTGACTATATCACCGCATTATCAGAGCTTCTAGATAAGGTCTCCAGATGCTTTAATCTAAAATCTCAATTAAATAACGAAATTATTTTAAATACTAAATAATAATTTTAAATTGTTGCGTTAATGATAAAAATGTAATATATTCTAGATTTATTCTGAAAAAAAAAAAAAAATGCTAAAGGAAGCACTATTTAATGCTGATCTATTAACCCTTAATGGACACTGGTTGTCCTCCAGCTCTTGGTTCCACGTAAAAGGGGGATGTTCCAATTTGAGGACCTTCCCACTATGCCTCATAGTGCAATTTGAACAGTTGGTTGGATCAGAACAGATGATTGGGTTAGAAAAAGTCAAGGACTGTATCCACCAATGATCCACAATCTGTGGTTCTCTAGCTGCTACAAAACTACAACCGCCATTATGCCCTGAGAGTTTCCTGCTGTTAGGGCATGCTGGAAGTTGTAGTTTTGCAGCAGCAAGAGCGCCACAGGTTGGGGACCACTGCCCTTCACCCATATTGCAGCACTACGCATGTTCGAGTAAATTAGATAAAATATCGAGTACATGAGTAAGGGTCATAGGTGTAGTGTGAGGCAGGGGCGTAACTAGGAAAGACTGGGCCCATAGCAAACTTTTGACTGCCCCCCCCCTAGGTGCCACACGCAGCCCCCCTTATAGATAGTTCCCCCTGTAGATATTGCCATACAGCCCCTTCTGTAGACAGTGTCACACCCCACTTTTAGATAGCGCTCCCACTTGTAGATAATGCCATACAGTCCTCCCTGTAGATATCGCCATAAAGCCCCCCTGTATATAGCGCCATACAGCTCCCCCTGTATATATAGTGCCAAACAGCCCCCCTCCCTTGTATATAGTGCCACACAACCCCCCCTTAGTAGATAGTGCCACACAGACCCACATAGATAAATTATATATATTTATATGCAAATAAATATATATAATTTTGACAATGTGATTTTCTTTTTTTTTTTTTTTATATAATCTATCTCTCACTGGTAAAATTAACCTACCCTAAAAATTCTAGACTGTTCATGTCTTTGACAGTGGGCAAACTTACAAAATCAGCAAGGGATCAAATACTTATTTCCTTCACTGTATATACAGCACCAGAACCAAGTTCAATACATATATACAATACCAGAACCAAGCTCAGTACATAAATACAGCCCCAGAACCAAGCTCAGTACATAAATACAGCACCAAACCGAAGTTCGGTATATGAATGGAGCACCTGACCCAAGCTAAGTACATAAATACAGCACCAGAACAACCGGAGTACATAAAAACAGCACCAGAACAAAGCTCAGTACATATATACAGCACCAGTACCAAGCTTAGTACATAAATACAGCCATTTTGCCCCGCCAGTCAGCGTTATTGCAAGGTGCTGCATGTTCGGGCACGGAACGTGCTCGGCCATTCAGCGCTTATGCATGTCATTGTAGCTGCATTCTATAGATGCAGGTATAATTAGTGCAGGAGGGGGTGGCGGTGGTTTGTTTCAGTGGTGCCACCGCCCCCTCAGAGAGGCAGCAGCAGCCTATAATATTCATTTGTATCTACGTCCAGAGGATGCAGATACAAGTGAATGTGGCTGTTGCTAGCACCGGGGCCCTCTCCGGTGCTAGCGATGCGGCCAGGCATGATAGGGCCCGTGCCCCCCGGCCCAAAAATGTTAGAGGCCGGCCGGTGCGGGCCCCGTAGTGGCATCGCTACCGCTGTAACAGCCATAACGGCTGATAGCAGCGCCACTGTGCATGGGGGGGGCGGCACCGTGTCGGCGGGCAGCACGGGCCCTCAAATGCCGTGGGCCCCATAGCAGCCACTACGGCTGCTACAACGGTAGTTACGCCACCAGTGTGAGGCCATGGTTAAAACGTATAGATTTATAGCTATATTACAGAAAGAATGTTCTTGGACGATAAAGGCTAGTTGAGACATAAAAATCTGCCATATGATGGTGGACATTGGACCCCAGCAAAAAGGCCTGTGGTTTGCCCCAATAAATGTAAATTGGCTTTTTATCTAATTGTAACGCTCCAGTATTTACTAAAGGCGCACTAATATGTTTACATGTACATAATAGGTTATCTCCTTATGGTTCGTCTATATATGTTATGTCATGGCTACTATATACAGTATATTTTCTATATTATAGGAGCTGCAGCCCCACCTTGTGGCATACCTTGGATTTAGTGTGGTTGATGACCCAGGAAGAAAAGGTGAACAAATATGACAAAGAAAATTAACCAAAAAATACAATATTTGAAGCAGCACAAATCCCGTGATCAGGTGCGGTGAAAGACCCTCCACTTGTCATGGGTCGAAACGTTGCCATTTATTTACTGGATGTTTGACCAATAAAAGAACATATTGATTGAAACTTGGGAGACGTGTGCTGCTGTTCAAAATGCTTTTTCTAAAGAAAATGAACCGTCATCTTTAATGGTTGGCCGAGGTTGCACATTACCCAAGAATGCCAAAATGAAACTGGGCAAATATTTTAAGGGGTCACTGATGTCAAAGTACTTCTTATAGAAATATAATAGATTTGCATCTATGAGATCATTTATAATAACGTTTTCTAAATGGACCATTGGAAGAAATAAAGTTCAACATCATGGAATGAATAACTCAAATTGGGCTGCAGAAAAAGGGCGCAGAATAAAATATTATACTATTAGTAGATCTTTCACATAAGCAGGACGGGCCTTACATTGAATGCTGCCCTGTGCGTTATCTTCTGTTGGAGCTCTCCTTATCCCATATGGTGTACAAATACCAATAGCCAACAATGTTGAATAAAAAACAATATACAGGCCAAATAACACTTCCATACTACACATAACAATACTATACACTGCCACCAACACCAAACACGGCAAAAATAATATTCTATTCAGTGCATAAGTAGCACTGCCACACAATGCATAAGTAAATACCACCATACATAACTCAAATAATACCAATATATAGTGACCAACAGCTCCATGCAGAATTCAATAATAGTGCTAGACAATTAAGTGATGGTCAGAAGTGCCTCTGGGGAGCGCCTCTTGCTCTCCCTTCAGCCTGGATCAACTAATGTGCCCTCTGCAACCACACAGGTTGGACACCCCTAACACCAGCTCTGCACATAAGCATGTATCAGCTATACAGTAGAAAATAATGTAAAATACTAATACTAAACTTCATTAGTATCCTTAACAGTAGATGCACATAAAGCAGAATGTTTTGGCCTGATCCCTATTTTAAAGGCTATGTACGCTGTTAAGGCAAAATAATTTTTTTTCAGAAATCAATGTTTTAAGTGATTTGAAACAACTTTTAAATTGACTTATATTATTTTCTTTTTAGAATACAGCTTCTATGTATCTTGTAGACATAGAAAATGTATTGTTCTGAGAAAGCAGATTCTGCCAGTTCAGCTGTCTCTGTCACACAGGATCCAGCTAATAACGATCACATCTAAGAATTATGACGTACTTTCATGGCCAAAAACCCGCCAAGGAGGGGAACGAGAATACCTGCTCCGTTCACCAACCACCCCCACCAAGCAACAGCAAAGCTTTCTCCGCTCCATCCTGGAGATCCAATAGTAAAATGTCGAGACCTATATAATTTAGGTGAATCCTGTCAGGATCCAAAAGATCCAAATTATCGCCTACCAAGGAACGGTGATGAAGGGCGACACCCCGAGGGAGGAAACATATCTCGATATCCTCACGTTCAAAAGTCTGCAGGCTCTTTTTATGGCCATATCAACAGAAATTGTACTTCGAGCATATATCAAACCATCAGGTATGACAATGATTATCAGAATTCCAAAAATATACCTGATGTAAAAAATAACACCAAGTAGACAACAAAATAAAATATGTAAATCTTTATTATCCCATATGGGAGAAATTACCCACAAAATACATACATTTAAAATACAAAAAACTAAAAACACCCCGGATGGGAATGTGCACCAAGTCCCATGGAATTGACCATATGTTATAACAAGATGACAGCATAAAACATACTAGTAGAATAGCCAAAAGATCCGATATCTAGAATGATCAACTTTCCTTCGAAGGAAGCGAAATGCGCGTCGAGGTGGTCCTTGGATCGGAGTGTGTACCCTTACCATGTCCACTTCAGGTAAATGACGATCTATTTAGACTGTGATAGACTTTGATGTACTTTTGCATAAATATTGAGTTATATCTTGCCGGTTAAAGTTGATCATTCTAGATATCGGACTTGGTGCACATTCCCATCCGGGGTGTTTTTAGTTTTTTGTATTTTAAATGTATGTTTTTTGTGGGTAATTTCTCCCGTATGGGATAATAAAGATTTACATATTTTATTTTGTTGTCTACTTGGTGTTATTTTTTACATCAGGTATATTTTTGGAATTCTTTTTATGGCCAGCAAGTCCCTGGATCCCTCCACACGGAACGTGCTACCACCTTGGACCAAACCAACACGCATCGCAACAAAAAAGTGCTGAAAACTATCAAAATCCGTCCGAATCTGCGACAGCAATTCAGCCAGTTTTACTTGGCAGAGGTCGTTACCCTCAGCATGTATAATCAAAACAACAGTGGAAGTCAAATCACGGCTGATGGTAAAAATTTCAGGTGACAATTGAACCCACCGTAAACCCCTGATCCCTCTCCAATGAACTTCGCCATGGGCCATACCCAAATTGGAGCCAAGGGGGTGGCGCGCGGTCAAATAAACATGAGTGCCCCAGTATACACACTTGAGGGTGGCCGGCATCTGGCAAAAAAATAAATAAAAAATGTGGGGGGGGGGGGTATGAAACATCTACATTCAAATCAGGCCTTATGTACGACTTACAACTGCTCGAGCTCCATCTACCCAAAAGCATGATTTTACTCACCCCCAGAGCCAACGCAACCACCTAGGTGGCGGCACCAATGTGGAAGGAGTGGGTCCCAAATTCACCGGGTGGTTATCCCAACTGAGACAGACAAGCTTTAAAAATAGCACCAAATTAAAAATGAGTACGGGGCCCTACGAGACATGAGTTCCCTTACAGTAGACATGGGGCAATGGGGGCCCCTAAACAAACCAATGGATAACCAAGCTTGCTAACTCATTGGTTTTTAACTTCTGAACACAAATGCGGGCAGAATCTTGGAACAAAACCACATCAGAATACAAGAGACCCCCAGTCTTTCGCACTCTGGGGGCCACCTATTTGCTGATAAGTAATGCTACAAAAAAGGATAATGAAAAAGCCGTGGGTAACAAAAGAACATTCATACTCACCGTCGCACACCTCTGAAATAACAGACAAGATTTTATTCAACAAAACAAAAGAAACAGGCCGTCAGGTGTCACGAGTGACACGCTCCTTTTTTTCCATTCCAAAATTCTTTAGTAACATCTTTTACAACCCATAATTTGAGCATAAAGGCAATTCCCGCCAGGGCCTTATTTACCGCAGAAGCACTGCTGCCAATGCTGCTAAGATGCATAAGAAAATCCAAAGTGACCTCCAAATGTTTATTATCATCACTTCATTATGAAAACCCTACCTGCAATATCCAACCAAACACCCCAAGCATCCCAAACAACCCAGTGGCTTTTCCAGGTAGCTATGATGATGGAACCCGTCACAAGATTCATAAGTTGGATTCTACCAAAACCCATAAGTGTCGGGGGAAGGCTCCCCTTCCTCTAAAGCTGACGAGTGAAACTGCTGAAACGCCATCTGTGAACGAGACAAGGCATTAGCCATCTTATTACAAACACCAGGAACATGTTTTGCACGGAACTACACATTCAATTGTAAGCACTTCAAAACCAAAAAGCACAGCAAAGCCAGCACTGGCAAAGACCCAGAGGATAAACCATTTACTGCATGCAAAACCGCCATATTATTCATCCAAAAACATATCCTTTTATTGGCCATATGGCCATATGGCAACCCCACCACTCAATTGCTACCACTATGGGTGACAGCGCGACCAATAAAAGAAAACAAAAAGGACTGCAATACAATCAGATCTTCCCTCATATTTCTAGTCACCCGAATAAAACGCCCCTCGTTGCCAGAGACAGGTGACGCGAGAACACCCGCCCCATCGGAATGATTCTACAAGCAAAAACCAACAGTCCCATGTGCTTCAAAGTCACTTTCCTTGCTTTCACAGTCTGATCAATGTGTGACACTAACCTCGCTAATTTGTCTGATGGCAATCTGAAGATCATCTCATGTGAATCAATTTCATACCTAGGAAGGCTAATCTGGTAACAGGGCCCTCTGTCTTTTCTTCCAAAACCAGCACACCAAACCTTAACATAAACTTACGAAAACAATGTAACAGATAAGCGCAAACACCGGAGTCCTTTGGACCCACAAATTAAAAATCATATAAATAATGTGTGACAGAAGGCAAGACAGCCTCGAAATACATCACCCATTCTAAAAAGGAAGCAAACATCTCAAAATAACTACACGGATTAAACAGCCCATGGGAAAACAAATGACCACATAAAAATAACCATCCCAACAACAACCCACTAGGTGGAAACACTCCGGGTGAACTGGTAGTAAACGAAAGGCTCACTCGATACCGGATTTAGCTAGAAAGGCACTGGGCCCGACACTATGCACCAGCTGAACCACAACATCAAAAGAAGTATATAAAACAGCCGTATCCTCCCTGGATATCCCATCATTTACCGAGCCCCCTGCGGGGGAAGGACAGATGATGAATGATTCTGAACTTCCCGTGCTCCTTTTTGGGGACCAGGCAAAGAGGAAAAACCCTGAGATTGGCATACGGTGGGTCCAAGAAAGGGCCCGTCGTTCTCCCCAACTCAACTACTTTTAACAACTTCTCACGAGCAACCTCTATATTTTCTTTAACAGATTTCAGATTATCAGACAATAACAAAACCGGTGAATGGTCATAAGGTATTACGAAACCTTGACCAAAGCTGTTAGTGAGAAACTTGGCTTCCCGCTTCCTGTGGTAAAATTCTAAACACGGCACCATCTCGTGGACGCTCACCGGCATTCTCCGCAGACCCGTGGGCGGCAACGTTGGAGGGCTGCCTTCCCTTTCGATAATATTGCTATGCCGAGTGAGTGCCCCGCTTATGGAGCATTTGTGGTGGAATTTGCATGTGGCAAGGAACATGCACAGGCCCTCGTTATAGAGCTAGCAGGCTCCTGTGGGTCGTGGAGCCACGGTTCCAGAAACATTTCCTGAAACCGCGGCAGCGCCTGAAAAGTGCCATGTCTGTTTTCCGCTTTGAGGCAAGATTAACTGTAACCACATGTTGGTTGCCTTGGCCGCACAAACAACCTCCGGCGACAAAGCCAAAGGACGGCAAAATTCTTTGTCATAGCGCCACCAGGCCGCGCATCCGTGCAGCTTGTTGGCGCTAAAAATCATGTCAAAATAAATGAAAAGTTACGCACCCTTTTCTGGATAATGCTGACAAATAATATGCGCCAGGGTAGAAAAATCCTGGAGCCAATTGCCAAAAGTTCTGGTGTAACGTCCGTGGTCGCTGATCACGAACTCCTCCCATCCTGTCGTCCTATTCCGCAGCCACCACTAGGGTGCGCTCACGAGCTCAGCCCAGCCTTAAGGAGCCATAGCGCACACATGTGTGAGATTGAGCTGATTGCTCCCAGATCACCCTGGACTATAAGAAGGGCTTCTCCTCCCTGCATTGCCTGACCTTTGTTGTCGTTACCCTAGTCTATCTTTGAAAATGGTCTCCTAAGTGTTTTCCAGTTCCCAGTGTTTCCCGTTCCTGCTACCTGTAACCTGTGTCCCATGCTATCCTGGTCCAAGTGCCGTATTGAGTTGAAGTCGTGCTGCGCTGATTACCACGCCTGTCCTGCTACACCACGCCTGGTGGCTGCCTGCTGCCTAGTCCCAGCCGAGCCTGTCTTGCTACTTTCTGAGCTACCAAAGGTACACCTATATGAACTATAGACTGTGACCTGTGTCCTGTTGGCCAGCTGCCATACCGTTAAGGCGGTACAGCCCAGTGGGTCCACGTACCCAACGTGACATCTGGAAACTTTCACTTTCTTATCAGAGCCCTTTTCAAAAATGCGCTCCTTATTCACCGTCACCTGTTCTACCGAGACCAAGGACCAAATGTCGGCAAACTAATTTTTGCAAATATTGTCCCTGATCTCAACTGACAGGTGAGTGCCGAGAGGAGCAACGCCGCAAAGTAAAGAATCTCTGAAACTCAAACAAGATAAACTCGCTTCCCTCTCAGATGGGGGTTTAACCCCCGTGGCGGAACCGAAGGAGCTTTTGCCTCTTTTTTGTCTAAACCTGCCACAGCGGCCTTCAAAACCGAAACCAATTTACTACCAAACAAAATTGATTTATTCAACCAAGCATTTTCTCAATTTGACTCACCATATGCAAGGGTCTTCGGAACTCCTGAGGATGCCTCAACCATTGTGGACGTTGCTGGAACGGGTGGCAGAACTCCACCCGGTGTACAGGCAGGGGAAGCCCCTTGTGTCGGCTCAGTGGTCTCCATCATCTGACAAGCAGTTCCACGTTGTCTGCGATCTTGCCTCTGCAAAGTCCTCTTGGCATTATCCAGGCAAGGCGAGGAAGAAGAAGAAGAGGAGGTTAGGTCCCCCGATGAGGAGGAAAATTAGCTCCTGTCACGAGAATGCTCTCTCCTGGAGTGATATCTGTGATGATCATGCCGACGTCCGCCAGAGCACGCTTTCTCCCTCTCCTTACGGACCTCGACGTCGAACCTGGAATAGTGAAAAGGGACAGGACAGAGGCATGACAAGACTCAACTCCATCCTCCCTGGACCCTGCTACAGCGGAACCTTCCCTGACCTGACTCCCCATAGAAGGTAAAGAGCAGGAAGAGGCACTACTAAAATGATACTGTTGATGCAGCTCAGGATGCATGCAAGACGTTGGAATAACTGCAGCCTGTTCTGCATTCACCGAAGCCTCCCTAAAAACAGGCGCACCTACACGCTGCCTCCCCTGTCTCCTCCGCCGCTGGCAGCGCTAACCTGCGACCGTCGCCGCCGCCGCCTCCTTATTCCCATCAGAGATCGACTGCAGGAGAGGAGCAGCAACACTGGTTAGAGGCGCCGCCAAGTGCACTGACCCGGAGGCTCCTACGAGACCCAGCACCCTTCAGCAGGCCTTATGATAGGCTACCAGAGCAGCCATTCCAGCAGCATCCACCACAGCGTCATCGTCCTCGTGGGTATTGTCCACGGCGGCATGAACGCCCGCATCACGAACCTGAGAGTTGTGCCGGTGGGGACCCGGGTGAGTTGACCTCCCACATGTTCTATGGGAGGGAACAATGGGAGGGCGGACTGAGAGGGGAGAGGGATTAACTACATCCCCAACTGGGGTGGAGGGAGAAGCAGGCCTGGCGCAAACTGTGTGCCTCCTAGCAGCCGTTGGGGGGAGCAACACCCACAGAGCAGGCTTGTCTGGGAACAGGGCTAGGGCTTAAACGGGCTGGTGAGTGAGTTACTCATTGTGGCCTACCTCGAGTAGCCCCCGCGTGCTATCCCAGGTTCAGCGCGTCTGCGCCAACATCTCGCCTCTAAATGTTCAAGCCAGGCAGTGCCTACAGCTGCTACCCACTGAGCCGCCTGACTAAGAAGAACTTTACCCATCATTTGCAAATAATTCTGTCCTCCTCACTACAACAGATGTATCAACTCTCGCTGCATCAGGAGGTAAGAGGGGGTTATGAGTCTGAACACAGCTATTGGTACCCCTATAACTCCGCCTCCTCAAAACCTGTATCCAATCCTCCTGCTTTTACCCTGCAGTCCCTGTCACTCTCCCTATCCGGTTCAGTGCCGTCAATTGCAGCATTTATGTATGTGATTGATTTCTCCTTCATTGTTTTCACTTATTTATTTTAACATTTTGCTGTATAGTAATAGAAGGGACTATATCATTAAACTTGAGTATTACTAGTCCCAGATGGTCTGCTCACTAGAGCAAATGTTTGTATAGTCAGACACATTTTCCTCTTCTCAGTGAAGATCGCATCTCTCTTTATCTTTCTTCCCCTCTCCAGATCTGTCCTTTTGGGCACCACTTCTGGATTTCAGGTTCCTCTCTGGGAACTGCAGCATATAGGGTCCTGATGCTGGCCTCCGTTCCGTTTTGTTGATTTTTTTTTATTTTTCTATCATTATATGTATAAAGAAAGTTAACATTTCCTGTTCTGTAGAGATCACTTCTCAGCAGTCATCTCGTTATCATCACAGGCAGGATTACAAAGAACGGTAACACATATGTATAAATATATATGTATAACACAGGATCTACCATTGACAATAGGTGATGGACACGGCTCCTTTTCTCCCCCTCCCTGCACACTGACCTTTGCACATCTCACACAGCATACTTAGAAATCTCTCCCGTAGAAGCCAATAGGGCAGCTCCAGCCTATAGTTTCCTATGGTCCATGAGGCTGCTGTAAAGAATATCTCTAAATGATGCTCACAGCAGCTCAGGCAAGATGTCTGCCCCATTATCATGTACAGAAAATAGAATAAAAAAAACAGTTTAAAAAAACAAAACATTATCTGGTTTTAATTTGAAAAAAAATTCAAATATATAGGCAATTCCATTTAATGTACAATAAAGGCCCTTTTATAAACTTCTGGTAGATCTCATTTAAGAAACATTAAGAATGAATTTATCTACCGTATATGTCAATGTATAAAGGTTTTATAGATGTTAATGGACACTAACTTTTTAAACAACTTATGCTAATCTAATAGTATACCTGATATACAGTATAGCAACTTTGTAATTTACTTTACTGGTAAAATGTTGTTTTATCCATGCAAATTCTGTGTGAAGTTACTACCACTAGGTGTCTCCCTTCCTGTTATCTGCTGTCCACCTCCTATTGTCAAGCAAAGTTCGTCCATTACTGGTAACAGAGCAGAACTAAAAGACTGAAGAAGGTGGGTGTGTGTCTCTTCACTGCCTGCCCATACAAGTCTATGGAGAATTGAGGGGGGCGGCAGAAGCAGAGTGAATCAGAAACAGACAGACGCTGCAGCTTCCTCATATTTGTCTCAACACAGTGCTGGATCTTCAGCTACACTGCTCATTGCTGCTGTATAATATCATCCATGCTGCTGCAGCTTCTATATATGTTGTAGATAGAGCTAGTGTTCAGTGTATAGAAGACATGATAGAAGTTAGGCTCTGCCCACTAGCTCAGAGACAACTGAGGATTAGAGTTAGAGCCTTCAGAGGGGGAAACATACTAAATAAGTCATATAATGGCCAGAAATTGTGTTATTCATCATGTACACACATATGACAGCAATGAAGAAACAACCATTTATACGTCTGATCTCTTAAAAGCTATGTTACAGCAGCCATTAAAGAAGCTTTGGATTATCACTTAGTCACATAGTCCATACCTACCAACCGTCCTGGATTCACTGAGGCA
Source organism: Rhinoderma darwinii (assembly GCF_050947455.1). Lineage (NCBI taxonomy): Eukaryota > Metazoa > Chordata > Amphibia > Anura > Rhinodermatidae > Rhinoderma > Rhinoderma darwinii. Next base: position 352,143,170 of record NC_134689.1, read on the forward strand.
ATCCTAGATTTCGGGCAGTGTCCTGCTGTCCTGGGCGGCTGGTGGTATCTCCTGGCTTCAACTGTATCCGCATCCCCATGACACAGATACAGTGGGGGCAGCTATAGGGGCATTACACTGGGGGGAGGCACTATGGGATGATACTGTGTGGGCTGAACTGAGTGTGTATGGGCAGGGATTGATGGGGTTAGAGGCATGGTTTAACAGGAAAAAATGCTATATATATATATATATATATATATATATATATATATATATATATATACATATATATATAGCAATAACTGGGCATACAATTGAGCAACATTTTAATATTTCAATCTTATTAGTGCATTTTCCATGACTTTATCTGCATTTGGTTTTGGCAGGACACAATCCTCGAGTCTTGTGTAGTGTACCACTCACAGTCCAAACATTCCATGAAAGTCTCTCTAGAACCACCTTTCCTTCTGCCCAGGGGTCTCCCAGGACTTGTCACAGCTCAGTTACAAACTGTTCTGTCTGTGTGATGTTTGGCTCAGTGTCACACATCACAGAATAAAGCATTAGCCCTATAAGAAATGTAGCGTCCAGAAGATATTTCATGCATGAATTGATAGTGTGTTGCCTGGTTCTGCAATCGATTCTGCTTGTGCCTTCAGAGGAGGTTCATGATGTGACATAAACATAGCAATACAAGGGGAATATTGTTTGTATAATTGGCAACTTATCTGAGATTCATGGAAAAATATTAACATACTCACCATGTCTAATAGTCTTTCAGAGCATGATTCTACAAAGTAAGCAAATACTTATTGCCATGTGATTCTGCACTGAAAAATGTTTCCAAGTGATAATGGATGTAGGCTAGTGCGACATGGCAGGCATGCCAAATCTGACAGACATACCAAGGTGTTGCCTGCTGTTTTGTATTATATTGTATATATTATATATTATATTGTATATAATATTCTATGGTAGCATGCCTAAAGGCAAACTCTAATAAAACAGTTTCCATTGTCATTATTCTTTAACCAGACCTTCAGACCTAACAAATCACTTTTGAAAGCATTAAGCTTGTCAAGCTGTGCCCAAAAGGTTGCCAAGCAACAGGCGCCACCGATGCTGACTGACACCATTAGGTCTCTACGCTCCTGTGGAAATTTGTCAGTGTCACTTAGCACAGAGCCGAAGTGGTGTGGCACATTTTGATGCACTTAACGGCAGTACATCTATTTCCTGTATATATCATCCGGGTAGATGGATACTGGTCCCATCACTGCAGTGTGTGTGTGTTGAGGGGTAATGGTGGGTACTCCAATTCAATAAAAAAACAACAACCAGGAGTGGCTTGTAAGACACCTTGTAAGATAACCTACAGATCCAGATAATGGAATAAATACATCCAGAACCTCAGTCTATAAGGTTGATTCATACCAGAATAAACATACAGTAGTTGAAGCTTAAAAGAAAAATTCTCCAAACAGGATATCAGATCAAATTCATAAAGTCTCTCTTTTAGGGTATGTGCACACGATGAGAGGCTATTACGGCTGAAATTACAGACTGTTTTCAGGAGAAAACAGCTGCCTCGTTTCAGCCGTAATTCCTCCTCCTTGCATTTTGCGAGGCTTCTCTGACAGCCGTAAATTTTGAGCTGTGCTTCATTGAGTTCAATGAAGAACGGCTCAAATTACGTCTGAAAGAAGTGTCCTGCACTTCTTTTGACGAGGCTGTATTTTTACGCGTCGTCGTTTGACAGCTGTCAAACGACGACGCGTAAATGACAGGTCGTCTGCACAGTACGTCGGCAAACCCATTCAAATGAATGGGCAGATGTTTGCCGACGTATTGTAGCCCTATTTTCAGACGTAAAATGAGGCATAATACGCCTCGTTTACGTCTGAAAATAGGTTGTGTGAACCCAGCCTTAGTCTTGCAAGCATGCACATTAAAGGGTTTTTCCCATCTTTATAAATCTATTTATTTGCTCAACCATGTAAAGATAAACATTTTTGTAATTACCTTTATTTTTCTAAATGATGTACTTTTCCTGGGATTTCCTCTCAAAGTCTTGTTCATTGCATCTTTGTTTCTTCCTCGTTGTCCAGGGATCTGGCCACCACTGTTTTCCTCCAGTGGTGGCCGCGCTTGCGCAATGATCCTCTCCGTACTTAGGAGAGGATGTCAGTGTACTCATGAACGCGCTTATACGCGCTTTCGCATTAGATGCCGGCCCGGACACCTCTCGGGTGGATGCATCAGTGGTCGGCTCCAGTTGTAGCTTATTGCGAGGGGGGAGTTTGCGCCGCGAGGGGGGTAAGTGGCTTTCCGCGATGGGGGTTAAGTGTGTTCCCGTGCAGGGTGGCGGGTGCTTGCAGGGAGGAGGGGCGGGGGTGCCGTGAAATACAAAGTGGCACTATAAAACGGAATAGGGGGGGTCGTCTCAACCACGCTTACCATGCCTGGTTGAGACGATCGTTCTCCCGATACTACTAGAACTAGATTATCTTGCAACATCGGGAGCGCACACTAACAGAGCAGAGCGGCTTGATTGACATCGAACCGCTCACACCCCCTTTTAGAAAAGATAACCAGCACTAACTGCGTTATCTAGTTGGGAAAAAAAGGTAGTTAGGGAAGGAATTTTTTATAAATTTTTACAACACTAGATTTAGAATTTTATTTAGGTTTAGGATGCATTTAAAAAAAAATATGACTCAACTTGGGAATAACCCTTTAAGGCCTCATGGACATGGCAGAACCATATACACAGAGTCTTTACTAGGGCACATGGAGTCCCTGCTGCTCCATACTACAGCGCTGAATGCACTTCATGTGCCGCTGTATGGTGCCTACGTTGCCATATTGCAAAGCTCTACTCCCCTAGAAGTATTGTTTTCAGGGAAGAGTAGATCCATAATATGGCGTCTGATGGAACATGGCACAATTTTTTTTCTGGTAGATTCATATGGAATCTGCAAAAAAGAACTTCCCTATACTTATGTGAAATCGGTGGCATACGGTCATACAGTATTACCCCATAGACTATGGTTCCTGTATTATAGCTCTGTACAATTCAGAGGTTGTACAGAACTGTAATATGGTAGTGTGCATGAGGCCTAAGACTATGACTACACTCTCTTTTATATCGCCTACAAAGAGAAAGTAGTCATAGACTATCACCAAATAGTAGATTAAAGATTAAAAATTGTATTGTCAATTAATTAAAATACACCGAGAAGATTCCAGGAGGATAACCCAGCGGAAATACAGTTAATAATCATGATATTTCATAAGTCACATCATACAGAGAATTGAGATATATATATATATATATATATATATATATATATATATATATATATATATATATATATAAAATATACACATATATATAACCAATCCCATTATTGGGACATGAGCACATAATGTAGTCACTTTAGAACTGTTCAAGCTACTAGGTAAGTGCTAAAAAAGTCAAAGTTGCAGGCTATACTCATAAGATAAGTTCTCTTACCCATTAATGCAGTACAACCCGCTGTGATAGGCCCTGATCCCCAAATGCACATTTTGTGTGATTCCTGCCTCAGGGGGTAATGTAATGGAAATTTAGTCCATTCTAAAAAGTTATCCTGCATTGTGAAATGGTGCCCCTATGGCCAAAAGATTATCCGATCCCTGGCAAATGCATTGGATCAACCAGGCAGTGCAAAGTAGCCCAGTTCCAGCTATCAAGTGGAAATGTGCATATCCAGAGGTCAGATGCGTCATACAACACTCTGGACATGCGCAAAGCACAGAAAGACACTGATGTAGAACATCTCACAATCCGGAGTCGAGGCGTATTGGACAGCCAACTCTATGGAAGAAAATCTTAAATATGAATATTAAAGGTCTCTTATTTTATATTTATAATCTTCCTTCATGTCGATTTCATGATATATTGTAAACTCAACAACCAATAATATGGGCTTAGTGCCCAATATATCATAAGGTGACTGTGCTACAGTTTTAAGGTGACAATGTGCATATTAACTATGTGTGGATCAAATACAAAGTAATAATAAACCACAAACAACATATCACACTATATATTAAAAGTACCAAATGATTATGACTATCTCACAAATGAGAGAGTATACAGGGTGGGCCATTTATATGGATACACCTAAATAAAATGGGAATGGTTGGTGATATTAACTTCCTGTTTGTGGCACATTAGTATATGGGAGGGGGCAAACTTTTCAAGCTGGGTGTTGAAGTCAGCCATTTTGTATCCAACTTTAGTTTTTTCAATGGGAAGAGGGTCATGTGACACATCAAACTTATCGAGAATTTCACAAGAAAAACAATGGTGTGCTTGGTTTTAACGTTACTTTATTCTTTCATGAGTTATTTACAAGTTTATGACCACTTATAAAATGTCTTCAAAGTGCTGCCCATTGTGTTGGATTGTCAATGCAACCCTCTTCTCCCACTCTTCACACACTGATAGCAACACTGCAGAAGAAATGCCTCCCGATCTGACAACCTTAGACTTTTATCTTTGGGGTCATCTGAAGGCAATTGTCTATGCTGTGAAGATACGAGATGTGAAGCAACTGAAACTACGGATACTGGAAGCCTGTGCTAGCATTTCTTCTGCTTGTAACACCCTCCTAGATATATTCACTTTAATAGTATGAGATTTTGAATATGTTTGGATAAACGCTGTGACATGTGTATAGCTATAGTTAGCACTTATAGAATTTATAGACTTCTAGACGTTTTTCACTACATACCTAAGACCTGTGTTGCAGTTTTGGAACAGTTGCTTTTATTTTTCTAATTTTTTTAAATAGACAAAAAAAAATGTGAAGGATGCCTTATATGAACATTTTTAGGGGACTCTTAGGATCTTCAAGTTACGACTCCGGTGAAATTCTCTCTTCAGATACCTAGTCAACTCAACTTTTCACTTACCCAGTTGCTTGTTTCAGATATTTCTTCCTGCTTGCTTCCATTATTCTCCTTCTGTCTTGCTAAATGTAACCTCATTCTTACTAACATATTCAGTTGACAGGTCTTTGCCTCCCAGGGGTTCAGCACACTTCTCTCCTGCGACTGTTGTCCACCGTCCACAGCTCAACTAATGTCAGTATTTCCATGATATAATTGACTATAGTATATACCCAGTTACTGCAATGAAGGAAAGTTTCTATGCCCCTTAAAGAGGTTGTACTATAAGCACAACCCCCATCAATATGCCCTAATTGGACATGCAAACATTATAGAGGGGAGCTCACTTTTTCTGTATCGGCGAGGGTGGAGAACTACTGCAAAGAATACTACTGCTCTGGAGAACTCAGCATGGCCATGTATTACATAGTCGCCCATTCAATTAAATGGGCACTATGTAACTCCACATTTTACCCTGTCAATGCCAAATCAGCTGATTGCTATGGGGTCCTCATTTAAAAAAGGATTTGTCCATATAGTACAGCCCCTTTCTTATGATTGTATTCACTTAGGCCTGAGGAAAGTCACCAAACACACTGCCGCCTTGCTATGAATTAGTAAAGCAGTAGAGTTGACAAGTACCCGGGCTTTAAAAAAAGTCAAAAACATTAGCTGAAATGTTTCATTGCTGGATAAAATGATGAAGGTTATTAACAATATCTTTATTTCTGTGTAATTTGTACTTACTTAGTCTACCTCATGCAAATGTATTAGACTCCTTACACTTTGTACCCCATGAGTTGATCACAACATATTAACAGATAAACTTGATGTCCGCATGTTTCAATGGTCCTTATATTATTGCATGAGGAAAAGTGGAGCCAAAAATATTTGTTTTCCAAGGAATTTGTGGACTTGAATGTATTTCCATGGCAGCACATTTCTACAAGGCTGTAATGAGGCACAGAAGATTTTGGCTTCCCTTGAGATCTCTGCTGAATGAATTGAGAATGTCTTCTGTTAAATGCATAGTGTTGTCCAATTTTTATATTGAATCTCAATTGATGACAAGAAGCAGTTGTGCTGAGAGCCAGAAGCAATATTTTATAATAACATTATGAGGGGGATACTGACTGTTAAAGAGTATTCCTCCTAAAATAAAATAAAAAATCCCCAGTAAAAATAAGTCCTTAGGTGTAAAAATGGGAAATCTGTGTGGGAACCAAAATGGCCATCATTACAGCTGCTTCAAGAGAAGGCCCCTAGCTTTCCAATGGCTCTCAGTGACAAGTCTAGCAAATAGTTATGGAACTATACCTCTCCTAGCTTTCATTTGGCTGCATAACTAGGCAGAATGTGAAGGCTGTAATGGTGACCATATTGGTATATAAAGTAGGCGATAGCCAAGGAACATTTTCACAGAGTCAATATGTTCTTTATTTATCCAATGAATGCCATACAATTCTAGAACTTGTTTTTATATGGCTTAGCTTTCGATCTTCATGATATTAAGACGTCCACTCATACATGGGAATTAGTCAGGTATTGACCTGCATGCAAATGGACTTATATTTACCATTGAGCACCAGAGGTTGGAGACTAACTAAATACGCTAACCACAGATGTAGACACTGTCTCTGTCTTGGGTGATGTTGTTCACTGAAGACCACCAGATGGACACTTTATATGTACAACCGGGGCCACACCGTCCATGAGGCGAGATAAACATATCGCCTCAGGCGGCGCCCTGCTGCCTCTCTGAGGGGGCGGCGGCACCACTGAAACCAGCTGCCGCCACCCCCTCCTGCACTATAATTGTACATGCGTCTATAGGACTCAGATACAATTACATGCATAAGCGCTGAATGGCCGGACACGTTCCATGTCCAGCTATTCAGTGTCTTTCACTGATGTAAGAATCATTGAATGACAGGGCAAGGCAGCCTGCCAATCAGCGCCTTTTAACGATGCAACATTGAAAGGCGCTGATTGGCTGGGCAGAATGACTTGCCCTGCCACTCAGCACCGCATCGTTCAGCCCCAGCAGACCTGCATTGCAAGAAGACTGCACGAATATGGGTTAAGGTGTTTATGTAAATGTGTTTTTTTTTTTGCTGAAAGTGTGAGGGGCTATATGTGCAGCACTATATACAGGGGGTAGGGCTGTACGTGGGGGCTATATGTGCAGCACTATCTACAGGGAGTAAGGCTGTATGTGGGGGCTATTTGAGAAGCACTATCTACAGGGGGTAGGGCTGTATGTGGGGGCTATATGTGCAGCACAATCTACAGGGGGGTAGGGCTGTATGTGGGGCCTATATGTGCAGCACTGTCTACAGGGGGTAGTGTTGTATGTGTGGGCTATATGAGGAGCACTATCTACAGGGGTGGCCAAATGTGCAGCACTATCTACAGGGGGTGGGGGCTATATGTGGAGCACTATCTACAGGGTGTGGAGGCTATATGTGGAGCACTATCTACGGGGCTCTATGTGGGACACTGTCTATGGATGGCTCTATGTGGGACACTATCTACAGGGTGCACTAGGTGTGTGTGTGTGTGTGTGTGTGTGTGTGTGTATGGGACACAGTGTATGGTACTATTACAAGTAGAGGTGCAGTGTATGGTGCTATTATATTTAGGGGCATAGTGTGTGGCACCATAAGAATTGTATCTTTGTTTATAGGTGTAGAAATTTTGAAAAGTAAGAAGCTGAAGACAGCTGAGGGCTCTGGCCATAAGTCATCATAGAGGTCTGGACCGGATGGAGAAGAAAAGAGAAAAAGAACAACTAGAATCTGAGATGTCACCGGTGAATCACTAATGTAAATATTTATTCTGCCTCTAATCAGTAATGTAGTCACTGTATGATCTGCAGCGAAATTATGGGTGGTATGATGGGCGCCATTTAAATTTTCACCTCAGGCAGCAAAAAAGCTAGAATCGTCCCTGTGTACAACTTTTATTATAAAATGGACATCGTGTATATTAGTGAGCGGTGTACAGAACATGAACAAATACACATTGGCCCACATATACTATGACTAGCATATCTTATGCCAACCTAAGTAAAGAACATAGTTTAAATGACTTGCGCCAAATTTTGTAAAAGGTGGGGAGAGGGCAAAGGCAGCTGTAAAACACCTCTTATCTCCTGCAGGAACAAAGGAATCGGCATGTTTAAATCCAACATCCTATTTTCCTCAACATCTTCCTTTGGGGAAAAGTTGAGACCTCCCCATAAAAATCAGCAGCAAACCGGTCCTGCTAAAAGCGATGGGTTCACCAACTGTCATATGATGTGTATGGCCTTCTTATCACTATACACTTAGATTAGGCTCTCTATGCATTTCCCCTGTCAATTTCTGTGGATGGAGGGGGGTTAGGGGGCCCTGTAATAGTCTATGATATTCCTCATTTAACTCCCATTTCTATGACATGCCAGTTATAACTGAATATATAGGTTTGACTGGAAATTAACTTTAAATACTTTACTACAACAATTGCACAAAGTTTACACATGCACTGACCATGTCAACTAAATCATTCCTCTTGTTCCTTTCTACACTTTCTGCACTTTCTACATGGGCAGAGTGTGGCCCTATCTACAAGGGCACTGTGTAGCTCTAACTACATTGGCAGTGTGTGGCACTATCTACAGGGGACACAGTGGCACTATCTATGTCAATTATATAGTTCCTCATTTAAAGAGGCTCTGTCACCAGATTTTGCAGCCCCTATCTGCTATTGCAGCAGATCGGCGCTGCAATGTAGATTACAGTAACGTTTTTATTTTTAAAAAACGAGCATTTTTGGCCAAGTTATGACCATTTTCGTATTTATGCAAATGAGGCTTGCAAAAGTACAACTGGGCGTGTTGAAAAGTAAAAGTGGGCGTGTATTATGTGCGTACATCGGGGCGTGTTTACTACTTTTACTAGCTGGGCTTTCTGACGAGAAGTATCATCCACTTCTCTTCAGAACGCCCAGCTTCTGGCAGTGCAGCACTGTGACGTCACTCACAGGTCCTGCATCGTGTCGGCACCAGAGGCTACAGTTGATTCTGCAGCATCAGCATTTGCAGGTAAGTAGCTACATCGACTTACCTGCAAACGCCGATGCTGCTGCAGAATCATCTGTAGCCTCTGGTGCCGACACGATGCAGGACCTGTGAGTGACATCACAGCGTGATCTCTCGAGAACACGTCTGTGTCTGCACTGCCAGAAGCTGGGCGTTGAAGAGAAGTGGATGACACTTCTATACACAACGCCCAGCTAGTAAAAGTAGTAAACACGCCCCGATGTACGCACATAATACACGCCCAGTTGTACTTTTACTTTTCAACACGCCCAGTTGTACTTTTGCAAGCCTCATTTGCATAAATACGAAAATGGTCATAACTTGGACAAAAATGCTCGTTTTTTACAAATAAAAACGTTACTGTAATCTACGTTGCAGCGCCTATCTGCTGCAATAGCAGATAGGGGTTGCAAAATCTGGTGACAGAGCCTCTTTAAGAAATGCAACATTCCCCAAAAAAAAACATTATGGGGCAGATTTATTACTAGTGTCATTAAGTTTAGACAGGATACAACTAGACTAGACACGTTTCTCTTCTTTATGCCACCTTATGGCTGGCATACAGTACTTTACACCAATATTTTTCCCCAACAAATGACACACAATAAAGTTAGTGTAATTTGTGACCCCTCTTAGCTGTGCCCCCTTATTTGACAAAAAAGGTGCAAAAAGTGTAATAAACTTGGCGTTCGGCATATACTCAACTTTTTGGCGCATTTTGCTCAATAAATCTCTGTCATAGTTTGCATAAACATACATATTATAGTCAGGGTTGCACGAAGAGGGGGTTTCAAATTGACCAAAGCTGGAAAAGCCCTTACATACTATAGTACTCAATTGTATCCACGTCCTTAGGACGCGGATACAATTGACGGCAATGGAGACCCAAGGGAACCATCAGGTCCTTGCCCCGCCATTTGGCACTTTACATGTGATGCAGGCTGCACAATGACTTCATTGCACTGTCTTCAACGTTCTGCTGGAGCAGGCCTTGTCAGAAGAGACCAGGTCTGCATTTCTGGAGGAGAATACAGCGCGGGAATGGGGACCGGTGAGTACTTGTTTAGGCATGCAGCACTACCTGCAGGGGACACTGTGGCACTATCTGTATTGGTACTGTGTCAATACTACATGAATACCTCCCAACCGTCCCGGATCCGGCGGGACAGTCCCGGTTTCTCATTGGGGTCCCGCCGTCCCGGGCGGTCTGCAAAATGTCCCGCTGGGCGCTGCAGCTGTATCAAAACAGCTGATCGCTGCTGACAGGCACCCTGCATGCCAGATGACTGCAGCAGCGATCAGAAGAAGGCAGGAGTCTTGCGGCGGTGTTCTCACTGTGATCGATGCCGGCACGAGAGTGGACCAGTCCAGTCACCTGACCTGTCATCTGATCTCACCGGTCAGGTGACAGGTCAGTTGACGGGAATGGTCCACTCCCGGGCCGACATTGACACCAGTGAGAATGCCGCTGCAAGAGTCCTGCCTTCTTCTGACGGTGAGTGACGTGAAAGCAGAGCGGAGAGTGGCAGCAGTAGGCTACCCCTATGGCTCTCCGCTCTGGCGGCATTGTGGCACAAAGTATAAGGGGGTTGTGTTGTGCTACCTACAGGGGGGCTGTGTGTGGAGCTATGTACAGGGGGGCTGTGTCTGGCACTGTCTACAGGGGGGCTGTGTGTGGCGCTCTCTATAGGGGGACTGTGTGTGGCGCTATCTACAGGGGGGCTGTGTGTGGAGCTATCTACAGGGGGGCTGTGTGTGGAGCTATCTACAGGGGGCTGTGTCTGGCGCTATGTACAGGGGGCTGTGTGTGGAGCAATCTACAGGGGGCTGTATGTGGAGCTATGTACAGGGGGGCTGTGTCTGGAGCTATCTACAGGGGGGCTGTATCTGGAGCTATCTACAGGGGGGCTGTGTGTGTAGCTATCTACAGGGGGAGCTGTGTGTGGCACTATGTACAGGGGGGTTGTGTGTGGAGCTATCTACAGGGGGGCTGTGTGTGGAGCTATCTACAGGGGGGCTGTGTCTGGCGCTATGTACAGGGGGGCTGTGTGTGGAGCAATCTACAGGGGGGCTCTGGTGGATGATTTTTCCATTGACTGGTAGCAGAGTTACACAACTGGAAAAAAAAATCACCATCATGTAACTCTCCTACCTGTCAATTGAAAAGTCATCAACCGCAGGGTCTCCCTCTTGACTTTCATTGTTCTCAGCCTTTTGGTTTGTCCTGCAGCTCCTGCCATGATGAGCAAATGTTATAACCAAGTTAGGAAAAGTAACATAAAGACGACATAACCGGATCCATAATATCTGTGATATCCAGTCTAGAGATCCGCAGTGAGAATGTGCGCTTGTTATTTGCAGAAGGATCTGGCCGTGATTTGATGTGTTTATGCGGGATATTAGGCGTGGTTAGGGGCATGACTTAAAATTTCCCTGTTTTCCGAATTCAAAAGTTGGGAGGTATGCTACATGGGCACTGTGGCAATAACTACATGAGCACTGTGTGTGGTACTATCTACATAGGCACTGTGTGTGGCACTATCTACAGGGGACACACTTGCAATACCTACATGGGCGGTGTGTGGCACTAACTACAAAGGCAGTATGGGGCATTATTTGCATGAGCAGTGTGTGGCACTACCTACATACACAGTGTGGGGCACTTTCTACATGGGCAGAGTGTGGCACTATCTACAAGGGCACTGTGTAGCACTAACTACATTGGCAGTGTGTGGCACTATCTACAGGGGACACAGTGGCACTATCTATGAGGGAAGTGTGTGGCGCTATCTACATGGGCACTGTGACACATTCTACAGACGACAGTCGTGGCACTAAATACAAGGGGCAGTGTGTGGCACTATCTACATGGGCACGAAGGCAGTATCTGCATGAGCAGTGAGTGGCTCTATTTACAGGGTGCACCGGCAATATCTACCGGGGACAGTGTGTGAAACTACAGGCACAGTGTGTGGCACCATCTACAGGGACAATGTGTAGCACTATCTACAGGAGGCAGCGTGAGGCACTATCTACAGGGGGCACTGGCACTATCTATAGGGGACAGTGTGTGGTACTATCTACAGGGACAGTGTGTGGCACTGTCTACAGGGGGCAGCGTGGGCCACTATCTATAAAGGGCACTATCTATGCTTGTTTTTATGATACAAATAGCGGTCAGCACATATCCACTAGCATAGCCCTTTTTAAAACTTGTAATATAAAGTACTAGGCTGGTGGACAAGTGCAGAGCATTATTTGTAGCGTAAAATCTAGATGGTAGCGGGAGCGTGGCAAAAATAACTTGGTTTGAATGGCTTGAAAAGTATATGTTTGGAAACCCCCCTTTAAAAATACTGCATTTGCCCCTGATAGTGTAGCATCAGAATAGTGCAGTCATTCATTTAGGCCCTGTTCACGTCACGTTTTGGATCTACATTTAGCGTGATCACTGAGAAAGATCCCGGCGTACACGCTAAATGTGCCCATAAGGCTGCATTATCACTACGGAAGCCAATAGAGTAATTTTTTGGCCTTCGTCCAGTTGGTATACGTTAATTTTTGAAACTTTTTTTTGAGGTATAGAATAGTGTATTGGACAGCGCTATTACAACGGGATCCCACGAAAAAAAAAAACGTATAATTTTTTTAACATAGGAGTCTATGGGGAACATACAGTATGCCTTTGTATGGCATACGCCACATGCATCCGTTTAACATATGCGTCATGAGCTTTTCAATACCTTTTCATGACAAATACGTTAAATGGATGCAATAATAGGCTGTGGATAACAGATGCGTGTGATGGATGTCTAACAGTGATATCTGTCAGCTGTAGACTATTATGGCATCAATAGATTCGTCATGAAAGGGTCATGATGGTTCATGATGTATCAGTTTAACATATACCAACAAAGTCTATGCATGACAGACGCCACCGTTAGGCATCCATCATAGTCTACTTTTAACATATACTGTATTTAAACCCTGTGGTTTTATTGTAAAAAAAAATGTTTATGATTGATTTTTTGGGGGTTTTCACTCAAAGGTCACATGTCCCTAAAACCTGCACTTCATAGAATTAATTGTAATACATTACAGGCAAAGCCACAGAGACACAAGAGGAAAGCACGGACTGTCTATTTCTATGAAGCTTCGATGACTAAATAATAGCTCCATTGCTGCTTAACCCCTTCCCGTCGTAAACAACTTTCAGATTTTCATTTTCGTTTTTTCCTCCCCACCTTCCAAAAGCCATAACGTCTTTATTTTTCATTCGATATAGTACTATGAGGGCTTGATTTTTGCAAGACGAGTTGTGGTTTTTGGTAGCACCATTTATTTTGCCATATAATGTACTAGGAAACGGGAAAGAAATTATTTGTGGGGTAGAAAATGAGAAAAACAGTGATTCCTCCATGGTTTTTTTCACGCCGTTTTTACGGAATTCACTGTGCAATTAAAACAACAGGTTAACTTTATTCTCTGGGTCAATATGATTATGGCGATACCAAATATATATCGTTTTTTCTATATTTTACTACTTTTACAAGTAAAAACCTAAGTGTAAAAAAGAAAATTTATTTTGTGTCGCCAAATTCTGAGAGCCATAACTTTTTTATTTTTCCGTCGATTAAGTGGCATGAGGGCTTATTTTTTTGCAGGATAAGCTGTAGTTTTTAATAATACCATTTTGGGGTACATGCAACGTTTTGATCACTTTTTATTTCATTTGTTGGTGGGGGATTAGGTGACCAAAAAATAGAGATTCTGGCGTTTACAATTTTTTTTACGGCGTTCACCGTGCGGTTTAAATAATGATATATTGTAATAGTTCAGACTTTTACGGACGCGGCAATACCAATTATATATTTTTTTTTTTTTTTTTACTATGCTCTAGGGGGAAAATGGGAAAAGGTTTATTTTTTTTAAACTTTTTTTTAGTCCCCCTAGGGGATTTCAACCAGCGATCGTGGGATCGCTTGCACGATATACTGCAATACTAATGTATTGCAGTATAACGTGATTCTGACAGGCTTCTATTAATAGGTGCACAAAGATGGCGAACCTGGTGGCCTTCTTTAGGCCCCCAGGCAGCCATAGCAACCATCGCCCCCCCGCGATTGCATTGTGGGGGGCGCGATGAGCTGTTAGAGGGGGCCGCCCCCTCTTTCTAACGATTTAAATGCTGCGGTCGCTGTTGACCGCAGCATTTAACGAGCTAAACAAGTAACATACAGCCGACACCGGCATCGTATGGAGCGGGTTCACTCTGTGAGCCCGCTCCATACTTCCCCTACCCGGCTATGACGTAACTGTATGTCATATGTTGGGAAGGGGTTAAAGTGGTTGCCTCAAAAGAGGTCAGGACTTTTTCCCATCAGTTTCTAATCTGTGTTACTATGAGGCACAATCGTAAAGTACGATTTAGAATTCTGCTTTTTTTTTTTTAATTATCCAGAATTCCATATTTTGTTTGAGTCTGGGGATACTCCAAAAATTAATGGAGACAAATTAATTTTGAAACAAAACAGATGTGTCTTAGTGAGTGCTCAGTTATATATTTTTAATTATATGTGGATTAATTTTCCCCCTACTGTAAATTCTAAGACGTTACTAAGGAGCCGCAAGACGAGGGTCTTTATACAGGTCCCTAAATTTCAAGGTGACTAATAATAGACTTTATTATTTATAGTGGGGGGGGGGGGGGGGGGTAAAGTATTTCTTAACACACACAGCTGCTGCAGAACCCTTTTTTATGAAGGGTAAGGAAAGCTTCCTGTTCACCATATATAAAATGTAAACATGTACAAAATAAATCAATACACATTTGTTAAAAAATTTTAATATAAAACCCAAACAAAAACACAATAGATGAGATTTAAAATGTGACATCATAATGCAGCATAGAACTTCTAGAGTTCCAACTATGTCTTGAGGGTTTATTATTCATTTATCATCCGGCATTCTTGTGGAAAAAAATCAGAAAGGCAAAGGAGTGATGGAAGAACGAAAATGTAAAAAGCAATTTAACACAATCTAACCCACAGTATACTAGAAAAAAAAATTTTAGTTCATTGTAACATAAAGACTGTTCACCTACTCTAAATCTCCTCAGTTGACTACTATGGAATTGTGATTCCTGTTATGCTTGGTCTCTTTGGCACACAGATATATTTAAATACAAAATTGCTTTCTTTCTTATGTGCAGGCTTGGCCGACAGAGCATAAAAGGGATTTTAGCTTGACAAAATGAATGTTATTTACTTGTGTTCTAAATTGAAGGAAAATTCCAGATTTGCACAAATCATAAACTTAAATCTACATAAAATGTTGAATATCTTTATAAATACCTTTCTTTAGTTATGCCTTTTACAATGGTATTCACATGATGGTAGGTGATGGCTAGTATATGCCATCACTAACTAATCAGTAGGGGATTCGACTTTCTTGACTCTGACCGATGTTCAGAATTATTATCTCAGATTCTCCTACACAATATTCCCCTGTACAGTGACTCTCCCGGACTCCTGCTTTGCAAGTAACAAAGAACACAGCACATTTTACTTCAATGGGGCTGTGTTGCAATCCCTTGCAAAGAAGGTGGCCGGGAGCATCACTGTGCAACGAATAAGCCAAAGGGACCTCAGTTCAGGGGCTTAGATATTGGGGGTGCAGAGGTAGCAGTCGCACCCAGGACCTGATGTCTAATGTGACCCAAATGCTCATCTGCCACATAAGAAGACACCGGTTTTACAAGTGGCCCTATGAAGGTGAGGAGCCCTGTTACAGATTTTGAATTGGGACCCAGGAGCTCCAAGTTATGCCTATGCCTCAGTCCCTTCGTTCTTGTGATCGTTGGTCCAGAGGTCTGACCCCCACCGATCATAATGATATGACATATCCTCGTGTTATACCATTACATTATAAGATGGGAATACCCTTTTAACTATTTGATATTTTATTAAAGATTCTGCTGCTTTCCTGTTACCAGACAGTAGTGCATTGTGGGATCTCACATGACTGACTGCAGAATACAGATTACCCTCATACAGATTCCAAGAGGAACCGGCAGAATTTTTATTTTCACTCTGACTGTGAATGGGGAAATTTTTTTATGTAGCTCGAAATCATTACAAGATAAATAAGGAGAAAAGTTTACAAATAACTCAACTTTTTATGTGGATTTTACCTGTAAAGATTGCTGAGGTCACAAAAATAGTAGCGACTCAATTACTTATGCTTTTGCTTAGGTTGAGTTAAAATGCTGTTGGCTTTTTCCACCATGGATTTTGCCACGAATCCACAACATACAGTTAGGTCCAGAATTATTTCAATAGTGATACAAGTTTTGGCATTTTAGCTGATTACCAAAACATATTGAATATACAGTTATATAATTAATATGGACTTAAAGTGCAGACTCTCAGCTTTAATTTGAGGGTATTCACATCCTTATTTGAGGAAGGGTTTAGGAATTACAGCTCTTTAATATGTAGCTGCCTGTTTTTCAAGGGACCAAAAGTAATTGGACAATTATCTCAAATGCTATTTATTGGGCTGCATGGGCTATTCCCTCATTAATCCATCATCAATTAAGCAGATAAAACGTTTGGAGTTGATTACTGGTGTGGCATTTGCAATTTGAAGCTGTTGCTGTGAACCCACAACATGAGGTCACAGGAGCTCTCAATGCAAGTGAAACAGACCATCGTTAGGCTGAAAAACATTAAGAAATCCATCAGAGGAATAGCACAAATGTTAGGAGTGGCCAAATCAACAGTTTGGTACATTCCTGAAAAAAAAAGAGCTCACTGGTGATCTCGTGAACTCCAAAAGGCCTGGATGTTCAGGGATGACAACACTGGTGGATGATCGCAGAATTCTTTCCACGGTGAAGAAAAACCCCTTCACAACATTTACCCAAGTGAAGAACATTCTCCTGCAAGTAGGTGTATCAGTATCTAAGACTACCATAAAGAGAAGACTTCATGAGAGCAAATACAGAGGGATCACCACAAGGTGCAAACCATTAATCAGCCTCAAAAATAGAAAGGCCAAATTAGACTTTGCCAAACAACATGTAAAGAATCCAGCCCAGTTCTGGAACAGCATTCTTTGGACAGATGAAACTAAGATCAACCTGTACCAGAATGATGGGAGGAGGAAAGTATGGAGAAGGCTTGGAACGGCTCATGATCCAAAGAACACCACATCCTCTGTAAAGCATGGTGGAGGCAGTGTGATGGCATGGGCATACATGGCTGCCAAAGGCACTGGGTCACTAGTGTTTACTGATGATGTGACTGAAGACAGAAGCAGCCGGATGAATTCTGAAGTGTTCAGGGATATACTAACTGCTCAGATTCAACCAAATGCAGCAAGGTTGATAGGACGTCGCTTCACAGTACAGATGGACAATAACACAAAACAAACTGCGAAAGCAACTCAGGAGTTTTTTAAGTCAAGAAGAGAGATATTCTGCAATGAGCAAGTCAATCACCAGATCTTAACCCAATCGAGCTGCATTTCACTTGCTTAAGACAGAACTTAAGGCAGCAAGACCCACAAACAAGCAACAACTGAAGACAGCCGCAGTAAAGGCCTGGCAAAGCATCACAAAGGAGGAAACCCAGCGTTTGGTGATGTCCATGGCTTCCAGACTTCAGGCAGTCATTGCCTGCAAAGGATTCTCTACAAAGTATTAAAAAAAACAACACATTTTATTTATGATTATGTTAATTTTTCCAATTACTTTTGAGCCCCTGAAATGAGGAGGATGTGTAGAAAAATGGATGCAATTCCTAAACGTTTTACAGGATATGTTTGTTCAACTCCTTTAATTGAACCTGAAAGTCTACACTTCAATTGCATCTGAGTTGTTTAATTTCAAATCCAATGTGGTGGCATACAGAGCCCAAATCATGAAGATTGTGTCACTATCCAAATAATTCTGAGCCTAACTGTACATACATTTTTTGATATGAGGTTTTTTAATTCGATTTTGCTGTGGATCTGCAGTGCGTTTTAGCTAACATTTTTTAGCATAGCACTTTTCACTAAAGGCATCGTATTTTGGCTTAAAGTGCACACCGTTGAGTGTATAAAGTCTTACTGGAACAAATCTTTGAAAGTTGACACTGTACATTAAAATTAGGAGCAGTTGTCAATTTGTGGCTCTGTTTGGAGCCTTCTTTGCAGATTCCATCATATTTACTGAACAAAGAGCAGTATGCAGCGCTATTTGTACCGGAAAAATGACGGATACCATGACAGAAACCCGACAAAACTCATTAAACTCAATGGGTTTTGTCGGACACTATTGGTGTCCGTCATTTTAGTTTTCTGGCACTTCTATTATAGTGTTCCCAAGAAATAATTTAAGGGGGTTTTCCACCTAGATTATTTTCACAAAAATCAGATTAAATGACTATATGAGATAGAGGAAAGCAGGTCTTGAGTAGTGCCAAGCTGCCTTGTAGGACTCAGATACTAATCTGAGGCAGATTGGTTGCTAGGGATGCACTGCCTGACAACCCCATGAAGCTATAAGACATGGCATACCTAGCAACCATTCTGGGGAAGGGGGGTAGTGAAACCATGCCGTTCCCGGTTTTACGTTATTTCTAAAAATAACTTCTTCAATGTGGTGTAGGTTTTTGCTTTTATTTTAATTAAATATGAAGTAAAAAATAATGTATCAGTGGAGCTCCTGCCAGATCCGTGCTCTTACCATCTCTGAGATGTAGAGGGAAGACAGAAGAACCCATGAAACTTGGTTGGCCAAAAGCCTAGTTAAAATATAATGGACTTTGCTCTGGAAGTTGGATTCCGAGGTCAGAGAATTACAACTCTAGATGTATTGGGATCTACTGCATTAGTGAATATGATAGTAGGGGAAGGCCAAGAGAAGTTTTGGATAATAAAATTTTATTGGCATCACTAGTATGTCACATATTGATCCATCTAGTTGCCAAGTACTACTGTAGATATTGGCTGAATATTGTGCATTCTGTAGTATCTCATGTGACTTAGTTCGCCCTCCACATATCACAAGGTCTTGCAGAATCTGAAAAACTTGTATTCCTGGCATCCCCTGAGAAATTAATGTCCCAGAAGATAACCGGAAATTTCTCCACCACTTGATAATCTACCTGTTTTCCACATGCAACATTAAAATTCCACAAAACCTGCAGAAGCTCATATTAGGAATCATGTGACCTAATAAATAGTAAGGTAGATCTACTGGTCCTTAATATAAAAAAGTATATAGTCAGTTGCAGGAAAGTTTATGTGCAAGTGAAGTGGTTAAATCTAATAGTGACAGGGAGAAATGCCATCTTTACTCAATAATCACAAGACCCCGCAAAGCCATAGATGTGGAATGTCTTGTCTACAGTTATGGAAAGATGTCTTCCTGTTCGCAGACTCATCGTACCGTGTCGAGATATCTGTGATTATTTAACCGGTTGTGATCAGTTTTCCATGTAGTAAGTCCTGGGACACATTACCTTTTGGATTGTGATATGGGACAGAAAACTATCATGTATGAAAGATGTTTTTTTTGTATACTTTATAACTTTAGTGTCACTTTAAAGGGCATTGTGAGTCAGGTATGGTTAAAGTGACACTGAATAAAAAGCTTAAAATCCAGCTTTTGACTAGAGTAGATGTGCCCACCCAACCACCTAAGTCTTTATGTGCTCCCCACCAATCAGGGTATAGACTGTATTCTTCTAGCACGCTATTCCTGCTGTCTTTCTCTACGCAGAGATTCAGAGTTGTGGTTGTCATAACCTGCCGGGACCCTGTTTAGGAAATAACTTCTCGTGCACAGAAGAAGCCTAACAGAAGACACCTGTGGATCTTCCAACCGATGGGGACCATGTAGTTAAGACTTTGGACAGTGGGGTTGGTGCCCCTACTTTGGGCAAGATCAGCTCTTCCTTGGATTGTCACTTTAGTCATTGCAATATACCTATATAATACTCAAAAATAGATTTTTTTTTTAAACATATGTGCCTCTGTGTAGGCCACTATAGAAATTGATCTTTATATACACTACCGTTCAAAAGCTTGGGGTCACCCAGACAATTTTGTGTTTTCCATGAAAACTCACACTTATATTTATCAAATGAGTTGCAAAATGACTAGAAAATATAGTCAAGACATTGACAAGGTTAGAAATAATGATTTTTATTTTAAATAATAATTTTCTCCTTCAAACTTTGCTTTCGTCAAAGAATGCTCCATTTGCAGCAATTACAGCATTGCAGACCTTTGGCATTCTAGCTGTTAATTTGCTGAGGTAATCTGGAGAAATTTCACCCCATGCCTCCAGAAGCCCCTCCCAGAAGTTGGATTGGCTTGATGGGCACTTCTTGCGTACCATACGGTCAAGCTGCGCCCACAACAGCTCTATGGGTTTGAGATCTGGTGACTGCGCTGGCCACTCCATTACAGATAGAATACCAGCTGCCTGCTTCTTCCCTAAATAGTTCTTGCATCATTTGGAGGTGTGCTTTGGGTCATTGTCCTGTTGTAGGATGAAATTGGCTCCAATCAAGCGCTGTCCACAGGGTATGGCATGGCATTGCAAAATGGAGTGATAGCCTTCTTTATTCAAAATCCCTTTTACCTTGTACAAATCTCCCACTTTACCAGCACCAAAGCAACCCCATACCATCACATTACCTCCACCATGCTTGACAGATGGCGTCAGGCACTCTTCCAGCATCTTTTCAGTTGTTCTGCATCTCACAAATGTTCTTCTGTGTGATCCAAACACCTCAAACTTCGTTTCGTCTGTCCATAACACTTTTTTCCAATCTTCCTCTGTCCAATGTCTGTGTTATTTTGCCCATATTAATCTTTTCCTTTTATTAGCCAGTCTCAGATATGGCTTTTTCTTTGCCACTCTGCCCTGAAGGCCAGCATCCCGGAGTCGCCTCTTCACTGTAGACGTTGACACTGGCATTTTGCGGGTACTATTTAATGAAGCTGCCAGTTGAGGACCTGTGAGGCATCTATTTCTCAAACTAGAGACTCTAATGCACTTGTCTTGTTGCTCAGTTGTGCAGCGGGGCCTCCCACTTCTGTTTCTACTCTGGTTAGAGCCTGTGTGTGCTGTCCCCTGAAGGGAGTAGTACACACCGTTGTAGGAAATCTTCAGTTTCTTGGCAATTTATCGCATGGAATAGCCTTCATTTCTACGAACAAGAATAGACTGTCGAGTTTCACATGAAAGCTCTCTTTTTCTAGCCATTTTGAGAGTTTAATCGAACCCACAAATGTAATGCTCCAGATTCTCAACTAGCTCAAAGGAAGGTCAGTTTAAGTGCTCCTCTAAACAGCAAAACTGTTTACAGCGGTGCTAACATAATTGCACAAGGGTTTTCAAGTGTTTTCTAATCATCCATTAGCCTTCTAACACAGTTAGCAAACACAATGTACCATTAGAACACTGGAGTGATGGTTGCTGGAAATGGGCCTCTATACACCTATGTAGATATTGCATTAAAAACCAGACGTTTGCAGCTAGAATAGTCATTTAGCACATTAACAATGTATAGAGTGTATTTCTGATTAATTTAATGTTATCTTCATTGAAAAAAACTGTGCTTTTCTTTCAAAAATAAGGAAATTTCTAAGTGACCCTTAACTTTTGAACGGTAGTGTATGTATTAAAAATAAAATCCAGACCTAGAATACCCATATTACCATATTACATCCTGTCTATATGAGGCAACATGATGTAGAGCTGTGGGATGGACGCCAATAAATCTGAAATGTAAAACATATTTCTAAAGATTTTTTTGGCATCGCAAAGTATTACATTAAAGGTCTCTGGCCAGACAAGCCATGGTTATTAGAAAGTTTATTGTGTATAGACAGTTTTTTGTCAGTACAAGGATAGTGAATATTGACATATCATATTCAATACAGCAAGTCCTGCTTGGGCGCAAAAATATCTTACATCTGCTATCCAGGCAAGAAAAAGACAGGTATAAAGTCACATCAGGTATAGGAGCACTGCTTACTATATACATCAGAGGGAGGACGACTGCAGCAGTCCACAAAATGATAGGTGTAAAAATGTCCTATGGGAAAACTTCACATGCACAGAGAAATCACTGGCATTTGTCAGCTTATAACAGTAAAGCTTATAAAACAGCTTCTGATATAGGCGTAGCTATGGGGTGTGGAGGTAGCAGTCACATCCGGGCCCTGGTGCTGAAAGGGCCCACAAGTCCGTCTGCCCCATAAGAAGACATCATTATCAGAAATGGCCCATGGTAGGTAAGGGGGGTTGGGCAGTTACAGATTTTACATTGTGGACCATGAGTTACAAGTACCATCTCTGATCAGTTACAAATACCAAATACATATGTAAATGTGGCTGGAGGTTCTCAGAACTGGAGATTTTTTAGATAAATTAGTAACTATGGTGGAAGACATTTTCCAGGACTTCCTGTCAGTAATCCTATTAAAGAACACTACAGTCATTCTCTTGTCGGCCTAGAATGACTGATAACCGGGAATGATAACGTAGTTGTACGTTGAGCAGCCCTGATGCAAATGTTCGCAGCAACAAGCACTAAATAGACAATAGTTACATAGTTCTGTGAGAACTAAGCTTACAAGATACAGATGTGTCCTTCCTTACCTTTCCTCATATCTCAACACATCCTGAAATATGTGGCGTGAGATGATCAGCTTTAAAAAAAAACAAGATTTTGAAATACTCTGTCACGAGATGTCTATCCTATATGTGTCTATGTGTGGTCACCCAGTGCTTGAGATGTGAATTGCATATTTTAAGGATTTTGTTAGCATGTCGCGATATTGTATTGAAATTGCTCATGATAAATTGAAGTCCTAAATTAAATTCAAGCGAAATTAAGGGTGGACACATCTGTAGCTGGTTGAGAAAGAAGTTTCTACAATATATGTTGTCACTATGTTTCCATCAGTTTTATGTTACATTTTCTATTCCATTTACAATTTCCTCTGTCACCGATCTCCACTTTGCATACCAGACAGCACATACTAAAACAACAGTTCTTTTAAACACCCTTGTCTTCTTTTGCAAATTTAGTCCATGTTATGCGCATTGTTTGTATAGCGCCATACAGTGCCCAAATAAGTTAAACACGAAAATTTTTGTAATTGGCAGCCATCACTGTCAAATAATAGTGAACATGAAGTAATATGAATTGTGTATTCCACAAAGGAAGCAGATGATAAACAAGAAATTACCCCTATAAGCCCAGTGCCCCTTATACTAAAATAAGCAATATCTTCTACATTACAGTTATTTCAAAAAGACAATGAAAGTGTTTACATGATATTGGTTAACCCATGATTCCTCTGTAGCAGAGGGCCCAGCAACGCATTGCGAAGCTCTAAAGTAATCTTTCATAGAATCTGCAATAGCAGGTTTTTTTTCTTTTCATTGCAAAGGTCCAGCCTTCTGCTGCTCAATCTCATAAATGTTCATTTGGAATATAATCCCTTTCTCTGGTGGGATTTAATACTTTTCACTTATATTTCCATTGAAACCTCAACAGAGGCTCAATAATAAGATGACAATCTACAAATATTCCATGTTGGTCAAACGTGTGCACACCCACAGATGACAAAGCCATTTCAATACCCTGAAAGAAGAATTTAGGAAGATCTCTGGTTTCTTTATAACTCATTGTGATCCACCAGGAAACCATGGAAGCTTCTGCAGTCTAGATTCTTTTTCGAAATTAGCCAGTAGGTGTTGTCATTTCTTGTTTCTTTTTTACAAGAAGCATCTTGAATATATTAAAATAATGTACTCAAATGACAGAATCAGATGTGTCTTCAAAACTGTCCCATCAATCCATAGTGGTCAAAAGTTGATGCAGTTTTCTTTGTCAATTAAATAATTCTATATTTTATCTTTTTGGTTTCAAAACCACCCCACATATTTTAGCAAGTAGACTAATCAACGCATTTCACAGAACGACTTGAATGGCTGAATGGCATAGAAACTTCCAATGCAACAAGCTTCTCAATATGCTCCTTTACAGATCACTTGAATTTTCAGTAAGGTGATAATGCTTTGTTTACATTTGCCAAATTAGACTTGTTGTTCAGTGGCTCCTCAGCAAAGATGTTTTCTAATTACTTCTTTGCTAGCAAATAGCTAAGATAACGCATTTCAATTCTATTTTTGGATGGTGTGGTGGGGAGATTCAATTTCATCTTCTTTAGTCAACTCAATACATCAATGGTTTCCATAATTGAGTTGAGTTGGCAATTAATCCAGCAAGTAAGGATAAATCCACAACTCGGTATGGTTATAATCTAAGAGTGGTTAGATAAGTGGTTTTGATCAAAGGTGTCCCAATGAACATCACATCCATTCAAGATAAGGAGCTTCTCAAAATGTATCCCCAGTAGTACTGGAGACAAAAGCTTTCACAGAACAATCTAAAGTGAAGGTCGAGGTGGGGGTCTGCTCGGTGGTGGAGCTCTGCAAGGAGGTGAAGCCAAGGGTGGGGGTGGAAGACAGATTGTTGGAGATGGAACAGGTGGTGGAGTGTGTGTTGGTTGAGGAGGTGGTGTTACTGGAGGAGGAGGGGTGTAAATTGGGCTATCGGGGGGTGTGTAGATTGGACTGGATAAAGGCATATTGTGTGAAGCATTGTTTAATGGGTATCTCGGTGGCATTGATTTCTTTTCTCTTGTGAAATTGATGCACCTTCCCTGAAATCATAAAAAAGAAGAGAGAAATCAGCATCCTTATGTTAGAGGCAAGTAACTTGTTTTGCAACATGCTGGTAAAGATGCAAGGCCTGAACTATGACATAACATTTTAACATCAGGTAATATAATTAATCAAGCCATAAAACTATTAATATAATGCATAGCATGGAAAGGGTTAGGCTTTTGAGCTAGCCGGACTTGCCTTTCAGTTACTTTCCAAAAATGACACAACTTAACCAGCTGCTGGAACTGAGAAGCTAAATAGAGCCAAAAAAAATTGCACTGAGATTTGAAAATATGTCAATTATATGGCAGATTCTTTGGCTGCACTCAAGGTGGATATCTGTCAGCTGAGGGTCATGTAAGGATATTAACTCACTATAGCAAGTTCTGCAACTTGGACTGGTTTCTGCTCACATTTATCTGATTCTAGAATGGATCTCTGTAATGGAATGTAACTTGGAACTCTATGGATTTAGTTTCTCCCTCTTGCCGCAGTAAAACATTACATCTCTAAGCAGTGGGCATGGCCTCCAAATTTGTTCCTCATGGTGAAGGTGTTAGACAATTCCCTTGGGGTTTGGAAGAGCAGGTCTGGAAAATATTATGTAAGTGGTGCTTGTAGGCTGAATGTTCGGTCTAATAAACACAGTTGTCTACACAACACTCAAGTAACTATTATATTTTCAGACTGTATATACATACACACAACATTCAGTCTTTTCATTGCTTCTTCCAAACAGAACGGACATAGGAAAAGGATTTTGTGTTCTTTTACATACTGTACTTTGCATTATGTAAAGTAATGGAACAAGTCCTTCGTTTTTATTGATGATTACTTTGCCCTAAATTGGTGTGGAATAGGGCTGAACTGGGCTTAATTCCTTCAAACCCAACCAGCATCTTCAATACAAATGTGCATGGCTCATGAAGTCTCTACAGTGCAATTCTTTGCATGGCTATAGCTGCACAGTAACTTTAGGTCATGTGTTGGTTGTGATAAAAAAAGTCACGGGCAACTCCCTACCATTGCAAGAATTCCTACCATCGTTGCGCGACTTTCTCCTCCATTTTACTACAACCATTGTGCGACCAAAACTTGCTGTGGAGTCTGAGCCTGAATCATCCAAAATTTTGAAAACATCCATTCATATATGTATTGATCCCCCAATAAAGCAAGGGCATATGTGTGTATTTACATTACCAAACCATCCATAATATTTATTTCCTGCCATGTCTATGTTTTTTTCATATTCATGTTTATCATTGTATGTACCAACCAAAGTAATTTAGCAAATCTAAAAAAAGATACTCTAATTCTTATAAATTACTGAAAAGTCACCAATAACTTTATATTCAAGAAAAGAGACATGTTTAGAAATACCATTTTACCATAGTACAGGGGTCGACAACCTGTGGCACCAGTGGGCACGTGGGGAATGGTTTGCTGGCACACTTTCCACTACCAGTTTCCATCTCCGTTGTGCGGCACTGAACACAGGGAGAGAGAGTGGCCCTTCATTATGTGCTTGGTGGGTGATCACCTGGAGAGAGAGGTGCTTCATTGTGTTTGTTGCTGCTGAACACTTGGCAAGCACGCAATGCAGCACCTCTCTCTCTCTCCTGGTGTTCAGTGTCGCCAATCGAATAATGAAGCGCTGCTTTCTCCTGGTGATCAGTACCGCAAGTACGGAGTTCAGTAAATGCTCTATATAACAAAAAGTTTGTCAAAGTTGGCAGCTCTCCTATAAGCACCCCCAAGCTGGTGGTCAGTAGTCACGGTCTCTCCTATGTGCACCATCCACAAGCTGGTGTTCAGTAGTCGGTCTCCTCTGTGCAGCGCCCCATCCCAAGCTGGTGTTCAGTAGCCACCGTCTCTCCTGTGTGCACTCTCCAAGCTAATGTTTAGTAGCCATGGTCTCTCCTATGTGCACCTGCCAAAACTGGTATTCAGTGGTCGCTCTCTCCTGTGTGCAGTGCCCCCAAGCTAGTGCTCAGCAGCCTCGTATGCACCACAGATGGATCATCTTGCAAAGAAAGTCAGAGACAAGGATAACACTGAAATGTAAGTTTAATTACCTGATTAATTGTATGTCACATACATGGTAACACATCTTATATGACTTTCATGTTTGCATGGCACACTGAGTAAGACATTATTGTTTTTTGTTTTTTTTATCGGCATGCCATAGAAAAACGGTTGTCTACCCCTGCCATAGTATGTTCCTGTTATTATAATCTTGCATTGAAATAAACCAATGGGAAATAATAAAGTACAGTAATATGCGGTGCACTAAAAATCTGGTTTGGTGTATGTAGAAATTCTATTTTGTTCTGCAAATAAATGATGGCCCCTAATTTTCAGGGCCTATTGTGAGAGTGGTGTTGCCATATTATAGCAATATTAATAAGTTGACATGGACGTTTTATTCCCTCTAACCATCTAGATTTAAAGACAAGCTTTCGACAGATAGTCTCTCTTTTTTAAGGACTAAAGGTACTTTTACACCGGTCCCTTTGCCTGGGACTACAAGTACACATTACTTCACAAGTTCTAAGCTCTAAAGTAAAAACACTTTAAGCATTGGAATTGGGAATGACTTTAAGAGTCCATTGGATAGATGTGAGATGTTCTTTGGAAGACCTACAAGGAAGATGCTACCCAAAAATGTCTTGCATTTTGATTGGATGGCAATGTAACGCCCATGGCCACTGACCGTCGGGATTACTTACCTCCCGACGGCCGCCCCGCTATGGATCTGTGAGCGCTGGCCTGCATCTCCTCCTCAGGAGATGCCAGCGCTCACTTCTGCTTCACTCTGCTGTGGTCCGTAGACTGGCTGGCCCTTTAAGGCCGGGCACGAGTGTGCGCGCACCTGACAAGTATGTAAGATTAGCCCATGAACACCCTGGACTATAAGAAGGGCCCTGCCCCTTCCTTCATTACCTGAGCGTTGTTGTGTTTACCGTGTTAGTCTTTGCAAATGGTCCCCTAGTGTTTTCAAGTTCCCAGTGTTCCCGTACCTGCTACCTGTATCCTGTATCCCGTGCTACCTTGTTCCGTGTCGTAGAGAGTTAGAGTCGTGTTGTGCCATATACTACGCCTGCTGTGTTACACCACGCCTGGTATCTGCCTGCTGCCAAGGTCCCATCTGAGCCTAACCATCGCTACTGTCTGAATTACCACAGGTACCCTTATTCGAACTATAGACATTGACTTGGTAACCTGTTGATCAACTGCTATACCGCTACGGCTATACGGTCTAGTGCAGGGGTCAGGAACCTTTTTGGCTAAGAGAGCCGTAAACGCCACATATTTTGAAATATAATTCCGCGAGAGCCGTACAATATGTTTAAAGGGCCATTGACAGATCTTTGCCCTGATAGTGGTCCTTTAAATCAGTTTCTTATGCCCACAAGAGATTAATTTAAAGCCCCCAAGAGTGTAATATGGGTGGCAGATGTTTTTTAAGGCCATATTTATTTTTTTTTTTTGGGGGGGGGCTATATAATGGATTATGTGGGATTATTTTCAGGGGTGAAGTGGGAAGGGGGGGTTGGTGGGACACACTGTATTACACAGCCCCTTTATTGATGCAGCTCACTGCTGCTGACCATGAGGCTGTGTAACAATTTCCATGTTATAATGTTCACATTCAAAGCAGCAGCACAGCCAGGGGTTTCTGGAACGTCCAAGGGAGACACAAGGGAGGAGGCAGATGCCGCTTCACTAGGGGACGCTACGGCTGCTATAGCGGTATTTACGCCACTGCGCATAGGTTTGTACGGCGTAAAACTACAGCTCCCAGCATGGCCGAAACAATGATAAGGATATGCTGGGAGATGCGGTTTCACAAAAAAAAACATACCACCATCATCTCGCTGCAGATCATACAGTGACTACATTACTGATTAGAGGCAGAATAAACATTTACATTAAGTGACTCACCGGTGATGTCTCAGATTCTAGTTCTTTTCTTCTCCCTCCGGTTCAGACATCTATGATGGATTTCTCCCGGCCATGACCCACTTCTGCAGTTTTCCGTTTAGATGTCTTCAGCTTCTCACTTTTAAAACATTTCTGCACCTGTAAACAAAGTTACAATTCTCAACACATCTAAATATAACTGTCTCGCACACACACACACACACACACACACACACACACACACACACACACACACACACACACACACACACACACACACCGTGCCCCCTGTAGATAGTGCCCCCTGTAGATAGTGCCCCCTGTAGATAGTGACCTACATAGAAGCCCCTGTAGATAGTGCCCACATATGGACTCCAGAGCTGCAAGGCAATAGTGCTAACCACTGAGCCACCGTGCTGCCCTACATATAGCTTCCCCTATAGTTAGTGCTCCACGTATAGCCCACCTCTGTAGATATTGTCCCACATATAGCCCACCCCTGTAGACTGTGCACTACATATAGCCACCCTGTTGCTAGTGCCCCACAGGTAACCCACCCCTGTATATAGTGTCCCACACATAGGCCACCCCTACAGAAAGTACCCTAAAAAATAGCTCCCCTATAGATAGTGCTCTACATATAGCCCACCCCTGTATAGTGTCTCACATATACTGCCCCACATATAGACCCCCCTGTAGATAGTGGCCCACACCCCCACATATAGACCCCCCTGTAGCTACTGCCCCACATATAGACCCCCCTGTAGCTACTGCCCCACATATAGACCCCCCTATATATAATAGCCCACATAAAGACGACCCCCCCCTGTAGATAGACCCCCCCACTATAGATAATGCCATTCACATTTTTCTGAGGAAAAAAATATATAAAGTTGACATACTCACATTCTCCGGTTCCCACGCTGTTCACTGGCGATGCAGACATGCTCTCTTCTGAGCATGTCTGCAGGAGCTGAATGAGCGTCCTTCAATGACGCTGATTGGCGGGGCAGAATGACTTGCCCCGCCAATCAGCACCTTCCAAGCATGGAAGCGGCGCGATGATGTCATCGCGCCGCTAGCCAATCAGTGTCATTGTAAGGCACTGGATGGTCAGGCACGGAACATGCCCGGCCATTCAGCGCTAATACATGTATTTGGCTGCCGCTAGCACCGGGGCCCCCTCCGGTGCTAGCGACACCTACAGGCATGAGAGTGCCTGTGTAAGGCTCGGCGGCGCGGGCCCCACAGTAGCGGTGCTACCCCTGTAGCAGCCATAACGGCTGCTAGCGGCGCCACCGGGCATTTGGGAGGGCGTGTCGGCTGGCGGCACAGGCCCCCTCAAGCCCCGGGCCCCGTAGCAGCCGCTACTGCTGCTACCGCGGTAGTTACGCCACTGGGTAGGAGCCCTGTCTGCGAGCCAGATACGGCCATCAAAAGAGCCATATCTGGCTCGCGAGCCATAGGTTCCCGACCCCTGGTCTAGTGGGTCCACATACCCACAGATCGTGACAGGTAAAAAATAACTAAACTTTCAAAAAACTTCTGACATGTCATAGTGACACATCAGAAGATTTGATCGGTGGGGGTCTTAGCATTGAGACCCCGACTGATCACTAAAACTAAGCAGCAGAAGCGCTCGGATGAGCCGCTTCGTTTCTGATCGGCTTTTCTCGGAAAGTTAAGTGATTGGTGTACGGGATCTATAGAACGTTTATGAGTCCATACGCCAATTGCTCGGCTTTCTGAGAAAAGCCGATCAGAAACTAAATGGCTCAGCGCCTACCCAAGCGCTTCTGCCACTTCGTATTAGCAATCGGTGGAGGTCAAAGTGCTTATACACCCACCGATCAAAACTTCCGACATGTTACTATGACGTGGCAGAAGTTCTCTGAAAGTATGGTAACCCTTTAAACTCATTCTGCAGATTTCAGAATATCAAAATGTTGCTGTGATACAGTACATGTAACTGGCATCGAGGCTGTCTATATCTGAATTATGCCGGTAGACCTACTTATGCCGATAATATGCTATCATTCTGTCCTCCCTGTGTACATGGACAAAAAAAAATAATTCAAATATATTAATGATTAAGATATATGGCTCTTCTTAATATCCCTGTCAGTAATGCCAGGCACTTGTTCTACTTCCAGTAACAGGTCAATGACCACAATAAACCACACTCGTCCACCCAAGAAAATGTTATTAAATAGGCAGTAGAACAGAGTTTGGCAGTTCTGCATCAGTCGTGTTCACTGGGCCTTTCTGCAGCTGCTCATAAAGTAGAACTATTTTCCCTTAAAACGTAAACCATGTACACTACATTATACACATCTGGTTCTCTTTGTTTAACTCTTTAATGGCCTTTAAATGGTGGGACTGACAGATGCATGGAGATAATTTGATTTTCAGTTTCAAAAATAATCTTATGTCTATGGCAGATGGGTAAGGTTTGATATTTTTGGTTTTTATGTGATGATATGGTTGGGCAGCTGGGCAAGGTTTGATATTTTTGGTTTTTATGTGATGATATTCAGTTTCTAGAACTTTCAAGAGGTGGGAAGCTTGAGTGGGTGACAAAAACTCCATGGCCTACTCAACTAATGGATAAACAAGAGTCAACTGGAAAAAGCCAACTTGATCTATTTTTTTTCCCTAGAAAACAAACATCCTGTGGATAAAAATGGAGAGATATTACAAAAATAATCTAAGGTCTATGGGCAGCTGGGCAAGGTTTGATATTTTTGGTTTTTATGTGATGCCCAAAACAATCAGTCAGGTTGTTCTTATTTGGGTAACTGTTCTTGAAGAATAATAGCTGTTATCTGACTGGTGGCAACACCTCTATTTTGCGGTTGTTTGTCATTATGATGTCTTCCGGGATCTTTATATTGGGCCTTGCCAATAAGCAGATTGTTTTGCTGTTAGCAATAGACCTTCATTAAAATGTGATAGATTGTGCCATTTTAATTCTCTTACTTTGAGGAAATGTAAAGAATTTGCACATACATTGCCTCACTCCCTCACCTGTACATTGTATAGAATGCTGCTCCATACAACATCCATGTGACTTTGTCACAATAACTCTAGTTGACATGCATCTGAGGCCTACGGGCTCATAATGTATGCAGAATTGCTAATATAAATAAATTAGAAGTTAAAATGGAGACTTATGGTCAATATGAAAACAATAATTAAATTCAGAAAACCCCTTTAAACTAGGAGTGAACATATATTTAAAGACTAAGTACACTTTTGATACCATTTTGTATTCATTCTCCAATGCATAAAACTATAAAATAAGCAATTTGGCAAATTGTCTCCTATAGTCCTCTGCCCTATTTCTGGCACACCTACGCAAGGTAAAAGAGGAAGCAGATGGAAGACAGTCACACAAAACGGCAGGATCACATTACACAGGGCTTGTCTGTTACCATGGAGACACGGAGGTCTACATAGTAGCTGTATACACAAAACATTAGGTTACGTTGTAATCATGACTGTAAAGTTTTTTTTAGATGCGCAGGAACGATAAAAAAAATAATTGAAAAAGTAAACATAAGATTTAACTCTGGTTTTCTGCAGATCTGGAGAGGAACAAGGGTTTGCATTATGTAATTGGAGAAAAGCTGCAATAAAGATGAAGCAGAGGTGTAGTGTTTGGATCTAGATCTTTGCTTTTGTAGCTGCTATGGTGTCAGCCGGCTTAAAATCTTAAAGTGTAAAATGTAATATTAATATTTACAGTGCATTAACTTTAATTTACTCAGATATACTATGTTTTCTTAAAAATAATTTCATTCGCTGCTAACTCTGAAACTTTAGGAAAGTAGATGGAGCATTAAGGTAGCACTAAAGTGGATCCCCTCCAGATCTGGAACAGTCTAGAGGAAGACGTAAGAGTTTATCTGGTTCTGGGCCAACCTGGACCTGGATCTAGATTGACAGAGCCAGTGTAAGCTGGAACTGGCAATCCAAGTGCACCGCCAAGTCTATTATATTTAATATAAACAGTTTAAAATACTCCGAAAGTGCCAGCAAAGTAACAAAGCAGCTTTGGAGGACCTTCTTTTGTAAAACAATAATGGTGCCTATAGTATTTGTAGGTGGAACGTATTTGTGGAAGTGTACTATGTGGGGGATAACTCCAACCCTTAAAAGCGAGCTTATTGTATTTACAGTCAGAAATGGTGCCATTTTCATATATGTGTACTGTGCCCTTTACAAGTACTCTGTTACTGCCAGTAATGTGCATTTATTCCCCCCCAGGTAGTGTTATCAGGAGGAGTGGTCACTATATACATATGGCACTTATCTCATGTTGTGCTAAGGTCACTGGCGTAGCTATAGGGGTCGCAGCGGTCGCAATTGCGACCGGGCCCCGAAGCCAGGGGGGCCCACAGCCCCCAGCACCACATCAATAAAAAGTTACTATAGTAACTCGGGCCGCGGGCCCCTGTTACTATAGTAACAGACTGTACTTACCTTCCTGGTTCCGGATCGCAGCGGAGGTCCTGACGTCAAGCGCTGTGTGCAGCGCATGACGTCACAGCGTTATGCGCCGCGCACAGCCTCGAGACGACAGAACTACCGCCGCGGCTGAAGAGGAAGGTAAGATTAGTAGCCCTGACTGGCGGGGTCCGACTCCCGGGACCCGCCAATCAGCTGTTTTGAAGGGGCCGCAGCACTCGTACGAGAGCTGCTTCCCCTTCATTCTGGTCACACTGTGAATCGGAGTCGGCGATTCACAGTGTGAGCGAGTAGTGAAATGAAGGGGAAGCAGCTCTCGTACGAGTGCTGCGGCCCCTTCAAAACAGCTGATTGGCGGGTCCCAGGAGACGGACCCCGACACATCAGCTATTGATGGCCTATCCTGAGGATAGGCCATCAATGTTTAGGGACTGCACAACCCCTAAGCCTACGATGTAGCAGGCTTAGGGGGCCCATGAGACAGGATCACAGATTGTGTGATCCTGTCTGCTGGGCCCTGTATCTAAGCCAATCACATGGTAGGCTTAGATACATGGCCCATGTGTGATCCTGTCTGATGGACCCTGTATATAAGCCTACCACACTGTAGGTTTAGATACAGGGCCCCAGCACACAGTAATCTTATACTGTATAAGATTACTGTCTGCTGGACCCTGTATCTAAGCCTACCTTGTGGTAGGCTTAGATACAGCGTCCCACAGACAGTATCACACATGGGCCCTGTATCTAAGCCTAACACATGTGTTACTAATCGTTTTTTTTTTGTGTGTTTTCTTACAGGTTCGGTCGTTGGACTACGTCGGATTCCAGGACTACTTCGATGACGGCTTTTTTTTTATTATCAATAAAATGGTTAATGAGGGTTGTGTGGGTTTTTTATTTTATTTCAATAAAATATTTTTTCTATGTCTTTGTTTTTTTTTAAACTATATTACTACCGCCTTAGTAATGGCCGCCGGCTGATTGGCAGCGTCCATTGCTAAGGCGGGGCTTAGTGTTAGCTGGTGCAGAGGCTAACACTAACCCCCTTTATTACCCCGGTACCCACCGCCACCAGTGGTGCTGGGAAGAGCTGGGTAACATCCAGTACTTGACCATCTGTAGTGATGGTCGGGTAATGGGGTTGCTGCAGGCTGGTAGTATCAGGAGGGGAAAGGCCAGATACAGTGGCCCTTCCCACCCAGGTAATGCTAGGCTGCGGCTGCTTTATTGTATCTGGCTGGTTATGAAAAATGGGGGGGACCCCACGTCATTTAAAAAAATAAAAAATAAAAAAAAATTGGAAAGAACGATGTTGGGTCCCCCCCAATTTTCATAACCGACCAGATACAACACAGCAGCAGCAGGCAGCATTACCAGGGTGGTAGGTGCCAATGTTTTTGGCCTTCCCCAGCCTAATACTACCAGCCTGCGGCCGCCCCGGTGCCTGACCGTCGCTGCAGATGGTCAGGTACTGGTTCGTACCCGGCTCTTCCCAGTACCCCTGGTGGCAGTGGATACTGGGGTAATAATGGGGGTTAGTGTTGGCCTCTGCACCTGCTAACATTAAGCCCCGCCTTAGTAATGGAGGTTGTCAATCAGCCAGCGGCCATTACTAAGGCGGTGATAATAAAGTTTAAAAAGATACAAGCATATAGAATTATTTTTTTATTGAAATAAAAAAACACAACCCTCATTAACCATTTTATTGAGAATAAAAAAAACGCCGTCATTGAAGTCCTCGTATCCGAAGTCCAACAACCGAATCTGTAAAAAAACACA
Organism: Rhinoderma darwinii; assembly: GCF_050947455.1. Taxonomy (NCBI): domain Eukaryota; kingdom Metazoa; phylum Chordata; class Amphibia; order Anura; family Rhinodermatidae; genus Rhinoderma; species Rhinoderma darwinii. Next base: position 352,178,092 of record NC_134689.1, read on the forward strand.
AACACACAAAAATAATCAGTAACACATAAAGAAGCAAAATTATTATTCTTACCTTTCCTGGGTCCAGCGCTGGAGCTGCAATGTCAGCGAGCTGAGTCCTGTATCTAATCCGATCATGTGTGATACTGTCTGCTGAGCCACTGTATCTAATCCTATCATGTGAGATACTGCCTTCTGAGCCACTGTATCTAATCATATCATGTGTGATACTGTCTGCTGAGCCACTGTATCTAATCCTATCATGTGTGATACTGTCTGCTGGGCCCTATGTCTAATCCAATCATGTGTGATACTGTCTGCTGGGCCCTATCTCTAATCCTATCATGTGTGATACTGTCTGCTGAGCCACTGTATCTAATCCTATCATGTGTGATACTGTCTGCTGGGCCCTATATCTAATCCAATCATGTGTGATACTGTCTGCTGAGCCACTGTATCTAATCCTATCATGTGTGATACTGTCTGCTGAGCCACTGTATCTAATCCTATCATGTGTGATACTGTCTGCTTAGCCACTGTATCTAAACCTATCATGTGTGATACTGTCTGCTGGGCCCTATGTCTAATCCAATCATGTGTGATACTGTCTGCTGGGCCCTATCTCTAATCCTATCATGTGTGATACTGTCTGCTGAGCCGCTGTATCTAATCCTATCATGTGTGATACTGCCTTCCGAGCCACTGTATCTAATCCGATCATATGTGATACTGTCTGCTGGGCCCTATATCTAATCCAATCATGTGTGATACTGTCTGCTGGGCCCTATCTCTAATCCAATCATGTGTGATACTGTCTGCTGGGCCCTATCTCTAATCCTATCATGTGTGATACTGTCTGCTGAGCCGCTGTATCTAATCCTATCATGTGTGATACTGCCTTCCGAGCCACTGTATCTAATCCGATCATTTGTGATACTGTCTGCTGGGCCCTATATCTAATCCAATCATGTGTGATACTGTCTGCTGAGCCACTGTATCTAATCCTATCATGTGTGATACTGTCTGCTCAGCCACTGTATCTAATCCTATCATGTGTGATACTGTCTGCTGAGCCACTGTATCTAATCCTACCGTGTGTGATACTGTCTGCTGAGTCATTGTATTTAATCCAAACATGCATGATACTGTCTGCTGGGCCACTGCATCTAATCCTATCATGTGTGATACTGTCTGCTGAGCCACTGTATATAATCCTATCATGTGTGATACTGTCTGCTCAGCCACTGTATCTAATCCTATCATGTGTGATACTGTCTACTGGGCCAATGTATCTAATCCTATCCATAGTTTATAGGGTCGTAGTGCTATAGATATGCTGTCTCCTATACACATTTTTTTTGGGGCGGACACATATGTATTGGGTCTATTTTCCCTGACATTTTAAGCCCTGAGGGTATGTTCACACGGCAGCGTGCGTTACGGCTGAGATTACGGAGCTGTTTTCAGGAGAAAACAGCACCGTAATTTCAGCCGTAAAGGCATGTGAAGGCGTCTTTCGCTGCGTCCATTACAGACGTAATTGGAGTTGTTTTTCCATGGAGTCCATGGAAAAAGGCTCCATTTACGTCTGAAGAAGTGACAGGCACTTCTTTAACGCGGGCGTCTTTTTTACGCGCCGCCTTTCGACAGCGGCGCGTAAAAAAAATGACCGTCGGCACAGAACATCTTAAGAACCATTCAAATGAATGGGCAGATGTTTGCCAATGCTTTTGAGACGCATTTTCGGACGTAATTCAATGCTAAAACGGCCGAACTACGTCCGTAAATAGGGTGTGTGAACCCAGCCTTAGTGATGCCCCAGCTGCTAGTACTGCATTGTTGGGTCACTTAGGAGACCCAGCAATGCAGCTGAAAGCTGCGGACCGTCGGCCATGAGGAGTTTGCGGGGGGGGGGGCCCAATAAGAACTTTTGCATCTGGGCCCATGAGCCTTTAGCTACGCCCCTGGCTAAGGTGGCTTTTTCGGCCTTTATCATTATGTTGCACTGTAATGTTAAATTGTTTTGTTTTAAAGCAGAGTGGTGTGATGTTGGCTTGCTGGACATTTACATTTTGGACGCTGAGATGTACGGCCCGAACGCCATTTTGCTGCATTATAACAGAGCCAGGGCATGTAGCGTGGCTACGGCATGTCCTGTTGCAGTGGGCGGCGCTTAATTCATAAAACGGCGGTGTTCCCTCCAAGCATTGTTCGGTGTTCAGGTGAAAGATTGGGAGTGAACTTGGAATGTACTAGTGACGAGAGAGAGTTGCTGTGGAGAGCTGCTGCAGAGGTGAGGCGTGAGTGAAGCTGCTGGAGGACAACAGCATTTTTTTGGGCCTATGACTGTGGAACTGTAGTGAGTTGTGGGTGATAGGTAGGAGGCTCCCTGTGATTATGTATGGAACGCGGATGTGCTGGGTATGGGCTGGAGTAACTACACGTGGATAAAGGCTTCCAGTTTTGGACCAACCCGTGCATGAGGAAGGGTCGCTCATGGTCTTACAGCTGCAGAAAACAAGCTAGCCAGTTAACCAGCCATCATCCACCAGGCCTGAGTCATGTCTATACTGTATGCCTCTCATATTGAGACAATCATTCTGACACTGCTGTGGCCGGTTGTGTTGATAACCCTGGTCTAAAGGCCCTATTACACCAGCCGACAATCGGCCGGTGCAGCGAGCGCCGATCAACGAGACATTATTGATCAGCGCTCGTTTGCTCTTGTCACACATAGCTATGGATGGGGACGAGCGATCGTTACTCTGATCGCTTGTCCCCATACATTATTATCAGGTCAGCTGCGCGTCTCCCTGTTCACACAGAGAGATGTGATGCCGACAACGATAATATTTAACTTTTTAAAAACTATATGATCAGCAGATGATCGAGCTTGTTTGCTATTTCATCTGCTGATCACTGCCCTGTTTACACAGGGCAATTATCGGCAACGAGCGTTACATGAACACTTGTCTGCATGATAATCGCCCAGTGTAAAACCCAAGTTTTAAGTCAATTTTGAGTTTTACAACTAATCTCTTGCTTCATATCATCTTTGCTATGACAGACCTGCACTGGGCCCTTGCACCACCTTGCCGAGGGCCACAATTACATATAGGTAGACTAGCAACAAATATGTGCTATACTCTATAAACATGACTCATTGTACTTATCAGGAAACACAGTGTTAACTTTTATTTTATGGGTCAGATTGTAGCTGTTTTGTTATCTGTTTGCTATAAGGCCAGCATAAAAACAAGATAAGTAGCCTTTGAAGATATTGCTCTTACCAGTTCCCTACCCTTCTGTAGTTGAATCATTGTAAAAATACTCCATTAATGATGTAGGAGAATGGAGAATGTTGAGCTTCCGAACATGTGAGAAAACCGCAGGAATCCCCATGTGACCTGCACCGAGATGTTATTGGAAGCAGCTGTGACTGCTAATAACCTATAACAACCCGCTTCTCCTTCTTGCTGCAGGCAGGAAAATAAGAGTGGCCTTTTTTTTATTATTATATTGACGAAAGTGCTTTGACGAAAACAATAAAAATTGTTATCGGGTGGGGGGCAACATGATCTTAATAAAATTATTGAGAAACTGACTGCATCTAATTTAGAAACCAAATGAAGGGGAGATGCTAAACTATAGATTTGAAGACTCTACGATTCCGCAGGACTTCGGGTCATATCGGCTTGTGTTGCTAAAACACTGCATCCCCACTGGCCCCAGACTCTCCTCCGAAAAAAAACAACCACCATGCTATAATTTCTCGCATCTCTCCCTCCTCTTTCTCTGTGCACAGACAAACTCACTGAAGTGTAAAATGTTTTTAAAATGCTTGGTTTAAATGAATATTTCCATCACGAAGTGCCATCTTCATACCTCCCAACTTTCAAGTATTACAAAGAGCGACAACCGATTAATTTTGTTTCTTTTAAGCTATACCTCTAATCCCACCCAATCCCGGTTCAGCCCACACAGTATCATGCTCCCATAGTGCCTCCCACATAGTATAATGCCCTCTAGCTGCCACCATACAGTATAATAGCCACATAGATGCACCCATACAGCATAAAGCCAACACAGATGCTCCCATACAGTAAAATTCCCACACAGATTCTCCCATGCAGTATAATGCCCACACAGATGCCCCATACAGAAAAATGCCCCATACAGTATAATTCCCCACAGCTGCCCCATACAGCATAATGACCCCACATAGCAGCCCAATACAGTATAATACCCCCTAGCTGCCCTTATACAGTATAATGCCCCCAAAGCTGCCCCTAGTGCCAGTGCCCTTGAAGATAGTTCCACAGTGCCCATGTAGATAGTGTCCATGTAGATAGTGCCCCTATATAGTGCCACAGTGTCCATGTTGATAGTTCAACACCCCCCTTTTAAGATAGAGCCACCCCCTGTAGATAGCGCTACCTCCCTTTACATAGCGCCACTGGGACTTCCTGTAGGAGCGGAATCCCCAGCCAGAGCATAGGCAGGGGATTCCGCTTCTAGAGGGAAGCCCTGATGTCACTGTCCATATATGGACAGTGACTACTCCTTGCGCGGAATCCCCATTGCCGACTCTGGCCGGGGATTCCACTCCAGGAGGAACCCTTGACGTCAAGATCCATATATGGACAGTGACCTCAGGGGTTTCCTCTAGGAGCGGAATCTCCAGACAGATCATAGGCAATGGGGATTCTGCACAATCAGTAGCCACTGACATCACTGTCCATATATGATCACGGACATCAAGGACTTCCCCCGGGCACAGTGTTTAAAGTAGCTCTGTGCCCAGGGGTCCTCGACGAGCGGAGGAGCTTCCTCTGCTCCTCTGCTCTGAACTAATGCTGAAGCAGGGAGCTAACGGTTCCTTGCTTCAGCATTGGGTCCAACTGCATCTGCGTCCTGAGGACACAGATACAGTTGATAGCGGGATATACCCCCGGCCGGCGGGGACAGTGGGAGAACACCCAGAATCCGGGACTGTCCCGCTTAATCCGGGATAGTTGGGATGTATGCCATCTTCCATAATTGTTCCTGGCAACATGGATGAAGCCTCCCTACCCTGTTTTTTCTCGGGTTCCTATATGAATTATTATCTGACTACAACAGTTGGGTCTGTTCGGAGACTAGACTCTGTGGTTACCGAGACAGGCAGTGATGTCATTTGATTGACAGATGCAGACAGGAGGACATATTTTTAAGCAGAAGGGGGCGCCATACAGGAAAATGACTTAATTTATTATCTGTTACAAAAGTCACATGTTGTTTTGTCACTGAACTTATGTAGGCTCTCTCAAACAAAAGCATTTTGCAATACCATATGTTTTAAGTTATTGGATGTTTCTAAACATAAGACATGTCAAAAATTAAAAGGATAAAAGAAAGCAAGATATTTTTTTTTTACTCTATTTGTGTTATGGCTGATATTTTATCAGGTAATATGCCAAAGGAGCACTGCTTCACTTGATTATGAGCAAAACAAAAGAAGGCAGCACTGTATGGCACATTATGTGAGGGACGGTGCCCCTTTATTGATGCCTAGTGCCCCTATAACTTTGGCATCTACAGTGCTATATTCTAACTAGAGTGCCTGGAAGGTCCTTGAGGGGCTCTAATATAGAAGCAGAAATTACTGTGTTGTGTAAATGGGGGTTTCGAATCAGCTTACTGACGGGTAATATTTTACAGAAGTCTATGTGTGAGATATGACCTTTCATGGACAATAATCCATATAGACAACACAGACAGTACATGCTGGTTATTTTTCTACTATGCTGTCAGGATCTTTCAGCTACATGCAGAATAAAATTGCCTGTCTATGAGCATTGACAGGGTTTTACCCAATGTCTGCCTGTCTTCTGACTATAAGATAGGTCAAAATATGTATATTTATTCGAAAAATGTGGTAGATTAGTATTGTCAGATCACTTTTTTATGTTGGAGCATGACCTTAAGTCATGTATAGTTCCCCTTCCCACAAAATGACATACATGTACATCATAGAATGTCTTTAGTTAAGGCAAACTGATGTTCATGTCCGTCACGGTAATCACACAAGCACAGAAGCTGTGCCTTTGCGATCATTGCGGGAGCTCGGTGGTGACTGACAGCCAGACTTCTGCTGTAACGACCTTGATCAGAGAAACCTTTGATCCCAGCCATTTAACCCTTTCGATGCATGCAAGGTGTTTAGCAGAGGGAGGGGACGCCCTCTGTCTGTCCATTGGCACCCGTCAGTTTATTACTGATAGGCTTTTATGCTTTGGTATACTGAGTATACCAAGGCATTATACAGTATAAACAGTAAGACGATCGCATTGTGAAGTCCCCAGTCTACTTTTATTTGTATCATAATCTGTGTTAACATTGCACACATAGGACATATCATCAAAAAGATCTAAAAGGTTATTTGTGATTTCCACCCATAAGAAATAGACCCAAGTGGCAAGTGGTTAGCTCCAAAGTCACCCCCAAATGGTGGGGTTGTCTTCTGCTAGACCCTTTGGGCCAATTATTGTGTGAACGTCTGGGCCCACCAGAAGCTCCTCTAGTTCTCTGGTGGGCCAGTCCGACTCTGACTATATATGCACAGTTGTATGCTCCAACTGCAGAATGATTACAGGTCGTCCCTCATTGCTTCCAGTCTCCACTGTATTCTCCATATGCAGTTGAAACGCATATTGATAAATACACCTATTTACCAGAATACTGTCACAGTCCATGTCATTTACACAACACAGCTGCTGTACTACGCCAGGTTGGGCCTTCTGAACAGGAAAGTAGTGGAAAATCAGTTCTCCTGATGTGACTATACTCCACCCCAACATGGAAAAAAAAAAAATCTTAAATTCTGTGGCTGCTGTTCTCATTTTTATATTTATTATCCGCCCTGAACCTCAAATATATTGTTGTCTAGGACAGGTCCCTTCTAAGACAGGGGGCCTATGAAGCAGAACATTGTGATGTGCTCCTGATGATATTAACCCCTTCTGACCAGGCCTGAAAAGGTTAATCTTTTCATTTTTGCCTCTCTGCTTTTCAGCAGCCATAACGTTTTAATTTTTTCATTGACGTGGCTGTATGAGGCCTTGTCCTGTGAGGGAGAAATTGTATTTTCTTCCTGCGCTGTTTGGGGGAACAAAACAAATTTCTATGTAAGTTATGTCATTTATTTTTGCGGCGTGAATATAGCAAAAAGCGATTTTCATCATATTTTTTATTTTATTTCTTTTCTATCCCTTTCATGTTTCACACTGAATAACCTGTTAAATTAATTATTTAGGTTATTACTGTCATGTAGATACCTAATATGTGTAGGTTTTTAGTTTTTATGTAATGTGTGGGCAATAAAATTTATTTGGATTTAAATAATGCCTTTTTTGGGGACATTTCTGTATTATTATTTTAGTTTTGTTAAAAAAAATTGTAATTCCCTGGAGTGATAACTTTTTAACAACATTATTTTATACTTGTAATGTATTAGCATTGCATTGCAAATACATTGCACTGCCTTACTATGGCACAGGCTGCTGTTAGGGTTATGCATAGTGTGCCCTAACAGTAGGCATACTGAACAGAGAGCCCTGGGGTTCTTTCTAGGTCCCCAGAGATGACTGCAGAGGGTTCCCCCAGTCTCCGATAGGATAGTGTCACCGGGTTTTTGAAGAAAGATCAAAGGGTTAAACAGCTTGGGGCAGAGGTTCCTCGGATCTCAGCTGTATTCAGAAGGTTGCTCTATATGAAGGAGCTATTAGTAACAGTGCCTGCTAAGAGTATGAGTTCTCATAAGACTTTTCTACAGTAACGCCAAAAGACTTCGCTGTAGACTCCGAACCTGCACCGCCCGCCATCAAAAGATAATGGGCTGTGAGGGAGGAGTTAAGAAAATTATTTTAGCACACTCTTCAGCCTTCCCATTGTCCCTCCCTGTGTGTCTTCCTCTCATTACCATAGAGCTTCAAGTAGCTACTACATGGAAGCGCAAAGGTGGACCTAACTACTATATGCAGGCACAAAGGGTGACATAACTACTATTTGGGTTCCACAAAGAGGACCTAACTACTATATGGGGCACCAAGGGAACCTAACTACTATATGGGGACAAAGGGGACTAACTACTACATGGGGGCCCAAAGGGGACCTAACTACTATATTAGGGGTACCAAGATTACCTAAATACTCAATGAAGGCACAAAGGGAGACCAAAATGTTATATGGGAGCACAAAGGGTACCTAACTACTATATGGGGACACAAAAGGGGACCTAACTACTATATGGGGGCACCAAGGGGACCTAACTACTATATGGGTGAACAAAGAAGACCTAACTCCTATATGGGGGCACAAAGGGGACCTACTATACAGAGGCAAAAAGGAGACCTAACTACTAAAAGGGGCATCAAAGGGAACTAACTGCTATACGGGGGCATAAAAGAGAACAACCTCTGCATGGGAGGCACAAAAGAGGAATATTATTGTGTGGGGTTACAAAGGAGCTCCTCATTACTTCATGGGGGTGTAAAGGGTTCACTATTACTGTGTGGGGCCTAAAGGGTGGTGCTATTACTGTTTGAGGGGCCCTATTGCTTTGTGGGGCACTAAGAGGAACACTTACTGTGTGGGGCTAACGGGGTCTCAATTATTGTGCGGGAGCACTATTACTGTATGGAGCACAAAATGGGGGTACTTTTACTGTGTGGGGCACCAAGAGGGGAAATTATTTATGTCTGGGGCACTATAGATGATGGGTTTTTGAAAAGGATAAGTAATAGGTGGGGAGGGTGCTGAAAAAACGATGAGCTAAAGAGGATTCTGTTGAAAATTCTGCAGAGGAGAGTCACGGCTGGAAGAAGTCATCATGGTGTTTTTGGCCGGATGAAGAACAAAAGGGAAAATGAATGATTCCAATCAGAGAAGAAGTTACCTGTGAGCCACTGAATTTCACTGTACTTTATCCATTTATATGGTCTGCAGAACATCTGTGTAGAAATATCTACCACTATATGGTTACTGTATAGTGGTAATATTGGTCTTTGTTTTACTCCACACGTTTTACTACAGAATTGTATATAGATGATGGGTGGGGCCTAAGAATGGTTTCTTTTCGTGGGCCTAAGGTACTCTAGTCCTACACTGTTTCTGTTCACATCACGTTTGTACTTTCTGTTGGAAGTAAAAAAATTGAAGAATTTCCAGTCATAGATCTCCAACGGAAATCCATGATGTGGGTTATTGTATAGGTCGATTTGTTGCCCAGAGGAACCCATAGTAGAAAAACGTATACAGTGCAGTATACGTTTTTCTACTGTATTCCTCTGAATGGAATAGCATAGTCTACTATGTTATTCTATACAGCAAGAAACAAGGTAAATGACACACTTTTGGCATATGCTGGGTGAATGGGGGCCTATAGATATGTTTGGTGCATGCCCTAGTAGTTTTTCCCACCCACACGCCTAACGTAGAGCTCTAACGTGATGTGAACAGAGCCTTAGATGTGTATTCATATCGGAATTTTTCCGCTATCAGAAACCTTTTCCCCAGGGCTGCCTAAAAGGCATGTGCCCTCTGTGCCTGTTTGCTACCATAATCAGATTTTATCTTTTAGGGTATGTTCAAACTTTGTTTACAGTGTACGGTTGACGTATGTGTTGGCAAAGGGGTGAACTTTTGACATATGTCCCGACTGAATGTGTCGGCATATCTTCTTTGGAAAACTGGATTGAACAGCATGGTTGACTACACTATTCAATGCAGAGGCACCCCACAAAAAACATGCATACCATGAGATCAATGAGTATGCCACTGTATGCCATACTCTGGCATACATTGAAAGCTTATGCCAGGGATATATGTCAGAAGTTTTTAAGTGGTCTTCCCCTTCACCCTCCTCACACACCCCATTTTGTTCAGTATTTTTCCTATAGTGAAAGAACATTAGTGGAAAATACATTAATTACTCTGCCTAATGAGTAAAGGGTGGAGAGGCAAGCCCATATATGTAAAAAAGCAGAAGACCATCATGACATTGACGAACAGACCACAAAATGTCTCTCTTTGGATATAAATGTTATATGCCTTGTAGTTTTACTATCACGATTTAAGAGTTAAAATAAGCATCCCCAATTCCCCAACTACTGGTCTGTTCCAGCACTTTTGTACTTAAGGCTCCAAGTGCTCAGAATTAAATGTATTTTTTCTATCCAAAAAATGTAACCATGACCTCATGTTTAGATTCCACAGAAGTCATTGCCAGGAGTTTTGTAATCTCATTTTATTACTTCATTGTAGATAACAAACCTTACTTAGATGAACTTAAAGGGGTTTTCCAGGCAATAAAAATTGATGGCCTATCCTCAGGATAGGCCATCAATAGCTGATAGGTTTGGGTCTGACTCCCGGGACCCCCGACAATCAGTTGTTTTGAAGGAGCCACAGCGCTCGTACGAGCTCTGCTTCCTGTTCATTTCTACCTGCTCACTGTGAATCGTCGACACGCATTTAGTGGTGATTCACAGGTATTGCAGCCTTATCTCACATTCACTTCAAAGGGAGAAAAGGCTGCATTACCTGTGAATTGCCGCTAAATGCGTGTCGAGGATTCACAGAGAGCAAGAAGAAATAAAGGGGAAACAGCGCTCGTACAAGCCCTGTGGCCCCTTCAAAACAGCTGATCGTCAATTTAATTTGCTTTCTTTTCATTGTTTTCTTTATATTTTTGTTTTCTATGTCAGCACATGTCCTTGCCTACCTGCCTCAGCCCCGTAAAGCCAATCTTTAGCCAAAAAGAGTTCTTACGGCTGACTAGGGTTCTTATGGCACCTGTACTGGGCAGGAGTTTTGTGTAAGCTCTCAAGATGTAACTGACTTTCAGCTTGTGGTTGGAGATTAACTTTAAGTACACTTCTCAGTAGTTACTAGACAGTAGTTTCTGTCGGTTGCTTTGAAAAATAGGTGCACCTTTAATTTCTGAATTTAATAATGAAATGATAATAGTTAACCTTACCTTATCTCCGGGCTGTGGTCTCATTATAGACACTCGACTGTATCCTTTTCTCAGGAGAACCCACAAAGCATCAAGTTTGCCCTAAAATTTCAGAAACATAAATATATTATATTATAATATGTTTATATAGATTAAATGCAGAAGAATAACATTTCCTAATAATCATTCATAAACATATTCTCTAAGTATCTAAGAAATAAACCTAGAGGAGAACAGGAGTTGTCATTGCCAAGAGGTGAATGCACAATAACCTCCTTCTACCCAGCCAATCAAAATGCATCAGCTGATATTTCAATCCCCTTCTGGCGCTTGGTCTTGTGTCAGTTTTAGTGGTTTGGCCCTTAGTGTTTCTCTGTGGTTGACTTTTTGGATTCCGACCTGGTCTTGTCCTGACCTTGCTCTCGTTTTGTCCCTTGGTTCTTTGTTTGACAAGTCACTGCTGACCTCTGCATGGATTTAAGACTTCACCCTTGTTTTAACAGGCTGATCCTGCTCGGTCCGCTTTTTTTTTTACTCTGCTTGTTCCCGATTACAACTTTGGCCTGTGACTGCCATTGATAACCAAGGCCGATCACTTGCTCCAGGAAATGATCTACTGCTTGCTCTTTGGTAATGTTATTCAGAGAATTAAGCCCCTGAGAACTATGACGCACTGTAGTCCTGGGGCCAGTAAAGTACCAAACCCAAAATTATGTTTGAGGAAAAGGGTCCAATAGAGGAATTGTGTGATCTGAATGCATTACAGCACACTTTCTCTTTAATCTAAACCTCCAGAGATTTACTTTAGGTCCCATGCACATGACCGTAAAAATCGTCCGTAAATTGCGGACCGTAATTACGGTATGCAATTACGGACCCATTCACTTCTATTGACCATGGATACGTTCCCGTATGTTTTCAGGAAGGTGTCCAGGCCGTAGAAGTGTACCGCAAATTATGGAACATGTCCATTCTTTTGCTTTTTACAAGCCACGTTCTCAAACTTTGTATGGGAGCATGGGCCGAAAATGAGAGTGGCTGTCCGCGGCCGCCAGCGGCCGGCCGTGCCCGTAGTCGCGGGCCGTTATTACGGGCACGGCCGTGTGCATGGGGCCTTACTGCTGCTAAGAATTTGTTGGTTTTATTTAGCAAACGGTTATGTATAGTCTTTGTACTAGTGAGCTTGGTGTTATTATTGTGGATGCAAACTCCATTGATCTCTGTAAATCCGTTTTTTGTTTTTTTTTAAAACTTCAGCTTTTTTATTGATATTTTATTAATAAACAACAGCAACAACAACAACAGGAGAAAAGAAACAACATCTGTCATAAATGAAATCACAAATGACTCACAGCTATTGCGAAAACAGTAAAAGACATGCTACCTGAGACCAAAATGTGTCCAAGATGTAGTAGTTAAAAAAATATAAGGACATACAGATACATCTGTCCCTCAATACCCATAACATGAATCAGTTCTGATATAATTCAAGCATAACAGGAGAAAAAGGAAAAGGATTGAATGGAAAAAGTTAGTAAAAGCGTCAGATCTCCCAGAATGGCTCAATCTGTTGATTAGATTCCCCGGAGGAAACATTCACTTTTAGGCTGGGTTTACACGAGCATGTTACGTCCGTAAAGGACGGAACGTATTTCGGCCGCAAGTCCCGGACCGAACACACTGCAGGGAGCCGGGCTCCTAGCATCATAGTTATGTACGACGCTAGGAGTCCCTGCCTCGCTGCAGGACAACTGTCCCGTACTGTAATCATATTTTTAGTACGGGACAGTAGTTCTACGGAGAGGCAGGGACTCCTAGCGTCGTACATAACTATGAAGCTAGGAGCCCGGCTCCCTGCAGTGTGTTCGGTCCGGGACTTGCGGCCGAAATACGTTCCATCCTTTAAGGGACGTAACATGGTCGTGTGAACCCAGCCTGATTCTGAATACTAAAAAGGAGAAAGTGTAGAACAAAATGTCATCTGAAAAATTGATAAGGCACTTAGCAATAAGAAGGTGCACTAAAGATATCCAAAATCCCAAAGACAGTAGCCACACTAAATGTAAATCCACCATACCTACTTTACTTGTACTTTAATATGGTTAGGACTGTAATGGAAAAATCCCAATGTACCTAGATATCCAATTAATGTAAGTATAAAAAAACACAAATGTGCTACAAGGAACTATATAGTGAAGACATCCCCTGCATCTACACTGCCCAAAGACACGTTTGCAAGTTGGAAATCTTATCATTTCGTGTTTGGAGTCACAACAAACTTTTCAAGTTTGGATTCTTCCCCTCTATTTGTGCTGAGAGGCATTTCCAAAATACATAGTGTGCACACAAGCTCTGTCAGAGCTCTAAGGCACAAAATTGCAAAACTTGGTATATATATATATATATAGTTTGTCTGTCAAAGTCCATCGACATTAAATCTAGGAGCCGACTGACTTTCCTGGAGCCGCTCCAAGGTCCTAAAATTGTGCCAAGTAGACAAAATAGGCTCAGCTGTAGAAATAACAGAGCAATATGATCTGCATTTTTACACTTTATAGACCAGTTTTGCGTTACCGTTGGAGATGAGTGAATCTTTGCCGGTGTTTTGTCTCGTCAGCAAATTTTCTATTTTGGAGCCATATTTCCCTCATTTGAGACAATGGAGACTGAAAAAGGCATTTGTATTAGCATTTCAGTCTCCACTGTCTTTAATTAGGGAAATATTTCTCGGAAATTCGCCTTTACGACACACAGGTTAAGGAAAATTTTCCGTAGATTTGCTAATTTCTATTAATCATTTAGTGCATTAGACTGAATTTATCATTTATTCCCTGCGGCTTTAGGGCCAACAAATTCTGCAGCGCTGTACAGAGATTGTCTTCATTCACGTTACTTCGTGTCCACAATGGGGCTCACAATATAATTTCTCTATCTTAAACACACAAACTGACCGATTTCATAGGAAACCAATTAACCAATAAGTATGTTTTTGGAGCGTAGGAGGAAACCCATACAAACTCCATGCAGATGTTACCCTTGGTTGGATACGACGGATATACAGTATTTTTACAGTGCTACATGGAACAGTTCTAACCATTGAGCCATCAAAAAAAATAAATAAGTATATTTAAGCATTTGGACATCATTCAGGCTATGCTGTTTAATTATATGCTGCTTATACATTTGGCTGACAAATGGCTAGGAGCAGAGGAATCTAAAAAACAGACTGGAAACTTATTGGACTAAGGCCTAATATTTCGCTTTCCTGCTGTGCAAACTGGAGAAGTTTCTCTTTGGCAGATGGATGAAAATCTTATATAGGGAAAATATTTTGTGAGCGCTCCTTCCTCGACATCTAGGATAACATTTGTTTAATTTTAGATTTGTTCTGCTTTCAGGGTTAAAAAAAAGGGTTTGTTTTCATAAAAAGAAATGCAGAGATTTGTAGTTGTAGAAGATTAAATATATGAAAACTACCATCTTTATTTGCAATCTAGGTATAAAAAGCTTGTACTCCTTCAGTCTGAAATGCCTCAGCAACTTTTTGTATCTCATTTTATGAGTTGGCATAAAGGCAGCAGTACAAGGTCCCTTTATATTACTACTATGCCCTCTAAAAGCTATATATAAATTAGTAGGATCATTTACTGTGGCTCCCTTCCTGCTAACAATGTCCCTCATTTTTTTTAAACATCACTTTTTTTATTTCGGTTTTTCATAATTAAACAAAAAAAAAGTTTTTTAAAAAAAATAAAATATAATGTTTACTATCCATTGTACAAAATATATTACTCTGCACCTACCTATTGAGAAGAAAGAAGAAAAAAAATAATAAGGAAAAATAGAAAAAAAAAAAGGAGGGGGGGGGGGTTCAGAGTGGTACCCAGATGCTTTTTGTATAACCAACACTCTTCATTTATAATACCAGCCTGATATAATCCAAAAATGCTCTGCTATTTTTTCTGGTAAAACGATGGACACCATGAAGGAAACCTGACGGAGTCCATTAAACTGTTGTTATCATGTGACGGATCTGGCACTTCTGTTTTTTATTCCTATGATGGAGCAGAGCAACACAAAACGGAACACAGATGTAAACCCAGCCAAAGTTTAGCTCGGATCTCAGGTATCTCCAGTATTGCCAGTACGGTATACAGCGTTTTCTCTTGCTATGTAACGTAGCAAGCTCCAATTCACATTAAAATTGTGTTAAAACTTTAGGTATGATTTTTGTCCAGTTTAAAGGTAAAACAGATCTCCATGTCTTTGGTATATACCACCTGGCTGCAACACAAATATGTAACATTAAAATCCTATATATATAAATGTTAGGAATTGTATCAGAACCAAAATTTAACAGCGCCAATTTAGGCTCGAGGGATAACTCCATGTGCAATATTTAGGAGGCATAATTAAACACCTTCTCCTAAAAAGAAATAATCTCTTTACAAGACCAACACAAATATAACAATATTCTCTTCTCTCTACATGGCCACCAGCATAAATTGCAAAATTTAGAATCCATACTATGCATTTTTACTGGTTCAAGGTACCATTGGCTCTATATCTTCTTGAGGGTTTCTAAATAATCAACACATCTTGTTATTTTATTCAAATGAGCAGTGGATTTTAATCTGTTATGAAATCCCGGCCTAAATTCTTCTCCCATTTTTCCATGTACAATATTTTTCCCGTAATGAGTGATTTATATGCCGCTGCAAACCCCTTTACTTTAGTATTAGGAAATGTAACGTAACGTACTATGTAGAAGGCATCGCTAGATATTTAGTCTATAAGTGGTGTAATTGTAAATAATTAAAGAAATGCGTAGATGAGATTTCATACTTACAGTGCAGAATATATTGTCTACCAATGAATCAGCAATATATTTCACCCTCAGTCTCAACCATGTTGAAATATTAATGCAAGGTATCCAAGATTCAACATGTTTTAATTAACAAGTAAAGATCAGAAAACTAGATATGAATCGAATTCGGTCCGAGTTTCCCAAAAGTTTTGGATTCGGCGAATTACGAAACTTTTGTGGTTTGCGTCACAAGAATTTAAAATGATGGCCAGGTGCGGGCCCTCCACTTTACACATTAGAATAAGGATCACATCACCTCAGATGGGCTTCCTCATAATGCCTTGCAGGCAGACTTCCTAAAATGCTAAATCCCTCCCTTTATCCATATATGTTGCTGTCACTTTGACATTACTAATGCTGGCTTGGCGTTTAAGAAATTGAAAGGGGTTGGACACATTCCTAGAAGACATCAGAAAGTCAAGCACAAGTTTTAAGGATAATCGGGGCACTTGCGGTATGCAGCAATTTTATTCAGACAGAATCAGACGGCTGTTTTGAAAAAACTGAGCCAAAACAAATTTTGGGAAATTCGCTCATCTCGACTTTAGATTATGTAGCCAAAGTATGTTCTATTGTTGGCATACCATATTTAGCTTGCGGTAGACTTAACATATCTCTCCATAATAAGGTACATTGGTCATTGCAAGGTACAAACGTTTTCTTCCACCCCACTTACCAATGTCACTAGGAGACACATGGTCCTTGCTGGCACTAGACTTCCACTCTACTTGGCCATCTGTATCACTCAACTTCTAATTGCAAGTCTTCTTTATAATTAAAGGATTGGGACATAAAAATCTATTCTGTCTTAAAACATCACTCAGACCACAAGACCTTGCTTTTGACCTTTTGTCTGTTCTGACCTGTGCTCTATACCACCGGTGAATAAATGCTGTTTGTCTTAATTCATGCATTTCTATCATCCATGAGCGCTGCTTGCCTCCATGTTCTGGTTTGTCCACCTAAGACTCTACATGATGTTCTGTACTGGAATTCTGGTATATAGGCATACAGTGGAATACCTTGCCCAAACTCCCTGGGCAAATCGCTACTTGAAGTGCTGTGCCCGGTTAAGCCCCTGACGTCTCTGTATATATATGGACAGTTGACATCAGGGGCTCCTCCAGTCCCGGGCCAAAGCACTTCTGATGCTCTGGTCAGGAATACCAACATTATTCCATTCTAAAAAAAAAAGGGACAGCCCGATGGAGGCCGAAAGTCATGCTAATGTAGCCATATGGACACGTTTAGCCTGTACATCGGGAGTTTTCCCGACGTACACGCTAAACGAATGGTAAAAACGTGATGTGAAATAGGCATTATTCTTTATTTACTTCATTTATAATGTACAGGGTGGGCCATTTATATGGATACACCTAAATAAAATGGGACTGGTTGGTGATATTAACTTCCTGCTTGTGGCACATTAGTATATGGGAGGGGGAAAACTTTTCAAGCTGGGTGTTGACCATGGCGGCCATTTTGAAGTTGGCCATTTTGTATCCAACTTTAGTTTTTTCAATGGGAAGAGGGTCATGTGACACATCAAACTTATCGAGAATTTCACAAGAAAAACAATGGTGTGCTTGGTTTTAACGTTACTTTATTCTTTCATGAGTTATTTACAAGTTTCTGACCACTTATAAAATGTGTTCAAAGTGCTGCCCATTGTGTTGGATTGTCAATGCAACCCTCTTCTCCCACTCTTCACACACAGATAGCAACACCGCAGAAGAAATGCTAGCACAGGCTTCCAGTATCCGTAGTTTCAGTTGCTGCACATCTCGTATCTTCACAGCATAGACAATTGCCTTCAGATGACCCCAAAGATAAAAGTCTAAGGGGGTCAGATCGGGAGGCATTTCTTCTGCGGTGTTGCTATCAGTGTGTGAAGAGTGGGAGAAGAGGGTTGCATTGACAATCCAACACAATGGGCAGCACTTTGAACACATTTTATAAGTGGTCAGAAACTTGTAAATAACTCATGAAAGAATAAAGTAACGTTAAAACCAAGCACACCATTGATTTTCTTGTGAAATTCTCGATGAGTTTGATGTGTCACATGACCCTCTTCCCATTGAAAAAACTAAAGTTGGATACAAAGTGGCCAACTTCAAAATGGCCGCCATGGTCAACACCCAGCTTGAAAAGTTCCCCCCTCCCATATACTAATGTGCCACAAACAGGAAGTTAATATCACCAACCATTCCCATTTTATTTAGGAGTATCCATATAAATGGCCCACCCTGTAGTTTGTATTTACTGTTAAATTTGTTTTAGCACTGCAATAACTTTCAATTGGTCCCGCCTTAATCATTTTGACATAATTTATTCTAGTCTTATAATTTTCTCTATTATGGAACAAAATCTCCATCTTTTTCAATAACAAAAAGCGGTTACTAAAAAAAAAATATAGGGAATATATATATATATATATATATATATATATATATATAAAAACGTAATTACATTCTGTGCTGTTCTAGCCATAAGCCTAGTTTACGATGAGCTTTGAGGTTGCATTATGTTGGTGTATTGTAAGGTAGAAAAAAAAATTTACAATTGAAAAACTCCAGTGTCTAAGTTGATGACAAGAAAATATGATGTATTGACTAGACCACCATGCAGCCAGAGAGTCATCTAATAAATAGTCTAGATTTGCTTTTATGTTTAAAGCGGGGAAATGGTGCAGACAGCTTTGGTCTTAATGGGGTTGTCCACTACCGGACAACTGATGACCTATCCACCGGATAAATCATCAGTATCTCATCAGTATGGGTCCGACACCCATAACCCGTACCGATCAGCTGCTTTGGCTGCCTGCGGGCATCGGATGTCATTGCACAGTATGTAGTGTACGGAGCCGAAAGCAGTTGGCTCCGTACATTGCATAGCGGCCATGTTGCGGAACTGCGGCTCTGCTCCTATTCACTTGAGTAGGTGCAGAGCTACAGTACTGCAGCTCGGTCGCTATTCCGTGGCTGGAGTCATCTGCTTCCGGCATGGATGTTCGATGCCTGGAGGCACCCGGAGAAGCTGATCGGTGCGGGGTCCAGGCGAAAACCATATACTGATGACCTATACGGTGTATAGGTCAGCAGTTGTTCAGCAGTGGACAACCCCTTTAACTATTCTTTACAGCCCATTTGTGGACTAAACTTTACAATTTTCAACTGCAACTAATCACTGATGTTTATAAACGTTCACGGAGCAGGCAAAGGAGGCTAATGCCTTTGGGTTTCAAGTAATATTTATTAATAAAGCATATTCCCTGCAATAGAAAACACCATTGTCATGTGCCATGAAAAGTTACTTTAAGGTGATACAGGGGAATCGCCTTTCTTGGTAGTCCCCCCGATTATCTAAAGCCAATAGCTGCATCCAGCATGGCACATGGCACTGGGTAACAACTGTGTTCTTGGAAAAAATAAGTGAAGTGGGTGCCTAATTATTTCAATGGGTGCTCACTCATTTCCCTGCAGCCCCCACAGCTGCTCTTGAATTAAAGGGAAGGTGTCATGAATTTTTTTTTTATAATATTGCTTTTAGTATGATATTAAAATACATTTTATTTTGTGTTCTTGTGTTCTACTTTTTACTTTTTTCTTACTTTTACTTCTCTATGGGGGCTGCCATTTTTTGTTTCATCTCTGTATGTGTCGATTAACGACACATACAGAGATGGAATACGGCACAGCCAACCCGGGAACCGTTTCATTCACTGCATGCGCTGCTCCCACACAGACCAAAACGAAGCACGTTCGCAGAGCGAAATCCGGCGCCATTTTCATGTGGACCGGAAGCCGTGGCCGGACAGTAAGATGACTACTTCCGGCCGCGGCTTCCGGCCATATGTTCAAGGAAGCGAAGGCGCAAGGAATAGGAGCGGAGGCGGCAGGAGCAAGTAAATTATGTTTGCGTATGTAATGTGTGTATTATGTTCATGTATGTTTGTGTTACACTGTCTGCTGAGAACTGTATCTAGTCCTCCTACACTGTGCAGTCGCTCAGAAAATTGCGGCGCACAGTGTAGGAGGTTTGAAGATTCAAACCCCTCCTCCTGGCACTAGCCAGAATAAGGGAGGGGGATTGTGTGATGACACTAGAGAGTGTGTCTACCCCAAATTTGCAGCATAAAGCAATGATGTTGCTTTACCACATTGACCATGCTGCAATTTTGGGAACTGCTCCCTCTAGTGCACAGCACATGGAAATTTTTATAAATTAGAATTTCCTGACATTAAAAAAATTAAAACAATGTGTAATAATTGTTTGACTACAAAAAAAATAAATGTCTAGCGACACATTCCCTTTAAGGCTCCCTGGAATTAGTTTCTAGTAGACCACATTATGAGTAGAGGTTGTCCAAAAAGGACAACCCCTTGCAGCTTATAGAATTGATTTGATGCTAGTAATGCCACAGCCTATAGGCATACTGCTTGATGCAATTACCCAATATATATATTGAGGATCAATAAAAGCAGTTGTACAATTTGCCAAGGCATTTTACTGTACCACCAATTTTTACCTTATGATTTAGGCCGGATTCACACGAGCGTTGCGTTTTTGCGCGCGCAAACAACGCAGCGTTTTGCGCGCGCAAACACTATTTGACAGCTGCGTGTGTCATCCGTGTCTGATGCGCAGCTGCGTGATTTTCGCGCAGCCGGCATCATAGAGATGAGGCTTGTCGACGCCCGTCACTGTCCAAGGTGCTGAAAGAGCTAAATCTTTCAGCACCCTCGACAGTGAATGCCGAACACAACAGCGAAAAACCTGTTAAAAAAAAGATAAAGTTCCTACTTACCGAGAACTTCCCGGCCGTTGCCTTGGTGACGCGTCCTTGGTGACGCGCCTCTCTTGACATCGAGCCCCACCTCCCTGGATGACGCGGCAGTCCAAGTGACCGCTGCAGCCTGTGATTGGCTGGAGCTGTCACTTGAACTGAAGTGTCATCCCGGGAGGTCGGACTGCAGGAAGGAGACAGGAGTAATCGGTAAGTTAGAACTTCGTTTTTTTTTACAGGTTCATGTATTTTGGGATCGCAAGTCACTGTACATGGTGCTGAAACAGTTTAACTCTTTCAGCACCATGCACAGTGAATGTCTCCCGACGTCGCGGACCGGAAATTTTTTTGCCGGGTTCGGCCAAAACGAGTTTGGCCGAACCCGGTGAAGTTAGCTTCGGTTGTCGGGGTTCGCTAATCGCAAAGACACTCCGTTTGGATGTTCGGAAACAGAAAAGCACGTGGTGCTTTTCTGTTTACATTCATCCTTTTGACAGCTGTTGCGCAAACACGCAGTTCGCACGGAAGTGCTTCTGTGCGACATGCGTGGTTTTCACGCACCCATTGACTTCAATGGGTGCGTGATGCGTTGAAAACGCTGAATCAACGGACATGTCGTGAGTTTTTTGCAACGGAGCAACGCTGCGCAAAAAACGCTGCCATGTCTGCACGGCCCCATTGTCTAATATAGCTACGGGCAACGCACGTGAAAATCACGCGCGTTGCACGTGCGTATTTTACGTTCGTCTGAATAAGCCCTCATGGATAGCATTAATCACAAGCAATGACTGCTTATGGTAATCCTCATCATTTCAACCTTACCAGCATTTTTTCTTTAGATAGCCTTTTTTGCAAATTGTATTACTATAGATCAAGAATTTTAGTAAGTTAAAAAAACAGCATTGGACAGCAACGCTAAAACATGGATTTAATTTAATGGCTCATTTACGTATAATCAATTAAATATCTCCTTCTGAAGAATAAAGATGCCTTACATTAGAAAAACTACCTAACAGTCTATAAACATTTTTCATTTATGATAATCATTGTTGTCAACTTTAGAATTTCCTGTTTCTGGAAGGTTTTGGTACGTTCCATGACTTCCTCTTGGATCTGTATCCAATAGTGTCCATAACATGTTTTGTTCACGTTTCCAAGGAAGAGAAAACACATTTCAGGTTCACATGATCCAAAGTCAGCTGCCAAGCTGCAATCTGGAGGGGCTGTGCTTTATGTCAACAATGGGGAGCATATGGTTTATATCAAATGGCATGAAGAGTGTTGGAGGTCTGAGGCATCCTTGACATGGGCATTTCTTCAGAATTTATTTTAAGAGTCCCCTTATAAATGAGTTTGACATTTTATTATATACTCAAAATATACTGAATACAAAAGGAAAAATGAGTTTGTGCTATAAAACATATGAAAATAATAATAAAATGTATGGGTCTTAAGTGACCAGCCTGTTTTGGGTTTTTATGATGGAGTAATTTTTTTCAGTTTTTTGATCGGCGCATTTCAAAAACCATAACTTTTTTTATTTCTCTGTATGTGAGGGCTTAATTTTTGCAAGACGACTTGTAGTTTTTATTGCTATCATTTTGGAGTACTTTTCGATCACTTTTTATTGCATTTTTTGAAAGACAGCACAAACAGAAAACAGCAATTCTGGCATAGTTTTTTATTTTATTATTTACAGCGTTCACCGTGCGGGTAAAATAGTGTAATATTTTTATAGTTCTGGTCGTTATGCGCGTAGTGATATCAATTTTGTGCAGCTTTTCTAAAAAAAAAATATTTTCGTTTCATAATAAAGTATTTTTTAAGGGGGACATATCACTGTGTGAGAGAGGGAGAGAGCCAGTCTCCTCCCTCTGAAGTGACTTAGATGCCACGGTCGCTATTGACTGCGGCAAGCTAACTCCGATTCCTCCCATTAGAGAAGGAGCCCAGCTCTCTTTAGAGGGGTGTCCCATGCTGGGCTTATGACACAACGCCGTGAAAAGGTAGCACTGTGGCATAGGTACCCTGAAAGACCATCGTGAAAAGGCGTATGGTCGGTCATCAAGAGGTTAAGAGATGCACGAAATAACTGCCCTTATTTACCTTATTACCTTATATGACTTGAATAGAAATCTTCAGGCTATGTTCACACGTTCATGATTTGATCAGGATTTAGGCACTGATTCCATGCCTAAATCCTGATCAAATCTGTTCACATTCTGCATCCAATGCAAGTAAATGTTTTTTGTTTTTTTTTTACCCTATCCACATACTGCAGAAAGAATCCACACTGATTTTTGTCCATGCAGCAAAAAACATTTTATCTACAATAATGACCATGTTATACATTATTCTGGATACTGCACGTAAAAGCCGCTATATAGTCCCATTGAATGACGAACTAATGCTTGTCTGGATCCGCCGGCACATTTGCTGCAGAAATCTAACTATCAGCCTCGAGATTTCTGCTGCAGATTCCTTGTAAAATACACGTCAGGATTTGCCATAGGCAAATCCTGATAGTGTGAACACAGCCTTATTCTTAGACGTCTGACCATATATGACTTTGCAAGTAAAAATTGGAAGGAAAAATCATTTGATCAAAGCTTTGCTGGGTAATTGTTCTTGTTGTAATTGTTTGTAGGAGACGCTGGAAAGATTGGTGTATCAGCTATGTCTCCAGTAATTAGCATCTTGAAGTGCTAATAACGCCTTCATTTTATGAAACCACAGTGTCCTATAAAACATTAACTTGGACGTTTCTTCATCTTCTTCCATTTTTGTTATATTGCAGTCAAGTCATTGTTTTAGCTTATAGCTTTCCATTGCATATTCCAATGTCATTGCTAAGCCAGAAATTATGTGTTTTCATCATTAACATGCAGTTGACCATGTCAATAAGGCTTGGTTTGTATTCCCATGTATTTCCTAAATTTTGTCCGTTTTACACATGAAGAGTTTTAGTTTATAAATGTGTCAGGGTCAATGTCATTATGAATAAATTGTTTTGCATCCAAAAACAGGTGAGCTTCTTTTTCCTTTATCACATTAGCGACTAAGAACTTCAACCTAAATGACCAATGGTCAATGCTGTCATGGCAAGCATTATCAGCTTATAGGGTTCCCAGGCCTATATACCAAATTTCATTCACTATGCTAAGCCTAGCTGGCTAGTTATTTTTGGGTGCCGGTATGGGGTCACAAGCTACTCTAAATCCTTTGGCGCTAAATGTTGGTATTATTTGAGCAAGTGTAAGGCACAATTGTTTGGAAAATTTTACGGCACTACAACAAATCTCATCATTTTCCTATTCTCCAAAATTAAGAGGGTGCCCCACAAAAATGTTTTATCCAGAAGCCTTCTCCTATCTTAATCAAACGCTGGACAGAAAGCAAGCTCCTTAATCGGCGCTTATTTTCTTCTTTCACAAGGACCAAAGCATGATGATTGGGGATGAGTGATCATTACTATGATCGTTCGTCCCTATACATTTAATTTTTCATGCTGCATATACGATCCGATCGGCCACTAAACAAACGTTTGGTCGTTCATCGGCTGATCGTTGCCCTGTTTACCTAGGCAATGATCGGTAACGAGCATTTATATGAAGGCTTGTTTGCCCGATTATTGGCCTGTGTAAAAGGGCCCTTAGTCTGTGTCTGCCCTACAATTTGTTTAAATTCTTGCTGAAAGGGAGTCTGTCACCAGAATGTCCGTATTAAACTAGTAACAGTGTATTGTAGAGGAGACTAATCTGTATCTAGTGTTTATTTTAAATTCCTGTTTACTGCCTCCTTTGTAGAGAAATCCTTTTTATTAACTTTATGCTAATGATCATTTAGGTGCAATGAGGACAGCCCTCCCGTCTTACATTGGTTGACAGGGGCCAGGCAGCGTAATCGGCGCGTTATTCATCTATAACTCGCGCGCGTCCCTGCTCTTTACTCGGCACATGTTCAGTATTGCCGATTAGAACGGAGAGCAGAAAGATCGTATTGTGCATGTGCGGGGTAAAGAGTAGGGATGCACGCGCGTTACAGACAGTACGGGGCCAGGCATGAACATGCCAATTACGCTGCCTGGCCCCTGTCAATCAATGTAAGAAGGAAGGGAGGGGGGTGACGTAAGAGCATTTAGGAGCAATGGTGACGCCCTTGTTGCACCTAAATGCTCATTAGCATAACGTTAATAAAACAGATTTCTCTACAAAGGAGACAGTAAGCAGAAATTTAAAATAAAAATTAGAAGCAGGTTAGTCTACTCTACAATATACTGTTACTAGTTACTAGTTTCATTCGGACATTCTGGTGACAGACTCCTTTTAAGCTGAAGACCTTAGTATTCTGAGAGAGACTGGTTGCAAGAGACATGTTGCCTGACAACCCTATAAAAAGACTATGGTTGTAAGGCTCAGTATCCCTAGCAACCAGGCTGTTACGAGGCCCATGGGAAATGATACGGTCATGGAGCCTGCAGATGATGCGTAAACCCACTCTGTCACCAAGGGATTTGACGTAGGATTAAAACAGGGAGCGGAGCCTTAAGGGACCCCCGGCATTCACCCTTTATCCCCTATACAGGGATCTTGACTTCGCTGCTGGGGAGCGCCAGGGTGCTTCCTCCAGAGTAGTCTCCTTTGGCAACAGCTGACGTTAACAGGCATAGTACAAAATCAGCAGACAGTATGCAAGGTCAGGTATAGAAAGAAGTCAGGGCAGGCGACCGACGGACACTCACGGTTGGTAGAGCAAAAGGTCAGTGCAGGCAGTAGAGGTTCTTCATGGGTAATAAGCAAGAGGTCAGTTCAGGCGGCAGGCAAAGATAGTCAAAGGTACAAGCTGAGGTTAAACACTGGAAATCCAACAAAGTACAAAGCAGGATATCAGTAGACTTACTGGCAAGAACCTAATTGCTCAGGCAGTGGTGGACAGGGGGATGTTCCATTTATACCCTGGGAAAGCTGGCTAGTAGGCGTGCACTGGCCCTTTAAGATCAGGGAAGTCAGTGGGCACAAACACTAGAAAATGCATGAAATACGGGAGAAGAGCCTTAGTGAAGGAGGCAGCGAATAGCAGAGGAGAGCAGGAACACGGCGTCGCCTAGGATTCAGAGCATGCCATGGAGTGGTAAGTATACAGCGGAGGGGAGAAGGGATCGGCAGTGGCTGTTACACAGGCCTATGAACAGCTGAACATTTTTTTGGCACTGTGCTGACAGCAGGGAAGGAGAAAAGCAGCTTGACCGTAGTCAAGCCATTACATTCTCTTTGCAGGCTGGAGAAGCTCTTCAATAGCAGAACACACATACTAGTATAATAAATATGCTCACAGCTATATTCATTTATAGCCCCTTTGTGAAAAAATAAAATAAAATAAATCATGTTTAGAGTCTGCATAATTTTAAAAAATAAACATAATGTGTAATTCCATAAAAGGTAACAAAATGACTGTTGTGTTGTCTAAACATAAATCACTTACATCTTAACAAAATCATTTGTGTAAGGGTATGTTCACACGGAGCGTTATCAGCCATTTTTCGGGCCTTAAACGTCCCGAAAAACAGCTGAAAAATCGGAAGCAGAACGCCTCCAAACATATGCCCATATTTCAATGGGAAAAACAGCATTCTGTTCCGACGGGGTGTTTTTTACGCGGTCGTTTTTCAAAATGGCCGCGTAAAAAAATGGCCGCGAAAAATAGACTATAGAAAAACAGCTCCAAAAGCGGCCGTTAAAAACGCTGCGAAACACGTGACTTTGAATAAAATAGCTCCGCATTTTCAGACGTTTTTTTATTTTGTGTGTGCACATGCCCTAAGAGTTAAAGATGTTCTTGGCTTATACAGGTCCTATTTGTTCGAACACATTTAGGAATTGAAATGTTTGCATGTTGTGTGTGTGTTCCCATTAGCTCCATTATTATAAACAGTGTGGTTTTAGGTTTAATTTTCATTTACAATAACAATATTGTACGAGTAAGAAGACCGGTTATGTTTTGTGCATATTATAAACTGTTTACGCCTGCATCCCTGTGTATGTTAACTAGCCTTGTAACTTAAAGGGAAATTCTACCCAAAAACAAAACAAATATACAAAGATAGTTATGTTCCAATTTATATAGTTTGTTTAAAATGTGGTAACAGTGAAACGCTTGCATATTTATAGCGTCAGCCACTTTATTAACATTAAAAATCCTGCTCTTTCTCCAGGGAGGCCTGATAATACCACGTTCCCTGTGCTATCTTACCAGATACAAAAAATCCTGGTGTCCAACACCCCCATGAACATGTGTATTTGCAGATTGTCTGCATATCCATTTAAATACAGCAATTCTCAGACACTCCGTAGCTACTTGTTGTCCCAACATCAGGCCTTTCTACTCCATCATGTTTCGAGCAGCATGTCTGTGACATCTTCAGTGTAACCGTAACGTTCAAGTTGTACTTTGTGTGATAAAAGGGGGTGCCAGAAACAGTGGCGTACATAGAAAAGAGGAGTCCCATTGCAAAAATTATAATAACCAGTTTTTCTACCCAGGACAGAAAGGCCTCATGTTTTATCCCCTCCATTCCCTTTTTATGACTCCCCAAGACACTTGTTTGCTAACAATGCAGTTCCTCTGGAGAGGGGAGTCCTGCACAGGTTCTTTCCACCAAATCGCAGAAGGTGTAGAGCAACTATCCACTCTTCAAGGGCCCCACAGTGGCCAAATGACTTGCCTCTATGGTATGTACGCCCTTGGCTAGGGGCTAAAAAAAGGTTGTCAGACAGCAGCTAATAGGTGCACCTAATATTCCACTAAAATATTAAAGGTTTTAGGATTGTATATGGTATATCTCATCAATAATTATACCTTTTTATTTTTTGTAGGTAGACAAAATATTTAGCGTAAAGTGGTATTCCCAGAATAAAAAATGATTACCTATCCAATTGTCCGATCACTGTGGGACCCACTGTTGGGACACCCACCGATCCAGAGACCGTTGGTCCCGAACCCCTCCTCCTCAATGCGGTCGAGCAGTAAGGAGGAACACGAGGTTTGGGACCTCCTGTCAATGATCGGTGTATGTCCAGGAAGTGGGGCTCCAGGGATCCGAAAATTATCACCTATACTGTGGATGAGAGATATTTTTTTTATTCTGGTACAACCCCTTTGAAAAATCAACTACAACTGAAAAACCCTTTTCTAAATCCCAGAGGGAACCCCTACCTCCCCACTCTACCCCCTATTTTCCTACAATTGTTACTTTTTAGTTATTGCGTTTCTTATATTCAATATATGTCAATTGACTCTTATTGCATTTCAGTATGTTTATATATGTAGTACTGTGCAAAAGTTTCAGGCAGTTGTGGAAAAATGCTGAAAAGTAAGAATGCTTTAAAAAATAGAAGTGTTGGTTTGTTTTTTATCAATTAACAAAATACAAAGTCAATGAACAGTAGAGAAATCTAAATCAAATCAATATTTGGTGTGACCACACTTTGCCTTCAAAACTGCATCAATTCTTCTAGATACACTTGCACAAAGTATATTTTGTAGGATTATAGTCAAGTGTATGATTAACCAATTATACCAAACAGGTGATAATGATCATCACTTTTATATGTAGGTTGAAACACATTCATTAATT
Source organism: Rhinoderma darwinii (assembly GCF_050947455.1). Classification (NCBI taxonomy): domain Eukaryota; kingdom Metazoa; phylum Chordata; class Amphibia; order Anura; family Rhinodermatidae; genus Rhinoderma; species Rhinoderma darwinii. The sequence continues at coordinate 352,206,353 of NC_134689.1, forward strand.
GTAACAGAAACAGCTGTGTAGGAGGCTTAAAACTGGGTGAGGAACAGCAAACTAGGCTACAAAGGCGAGGTTGTGGAAGACAATTTCATGTCACAGGTCCCCCATGGCAAGACTGAGCAGAGCAACAAGACACAAGGTAGTTATACTGCATCAGCAAGGTCTCTCCCAGGCAAAGATTTCAAAGCAGACTGGGGTTTCAAGATGTGCTGTTCAATCTCTTTTCGAGAAGCACAAAAAAACGGGCAACGTTGAGGATTGTAGACGCAGTGGTCGGCCAAGGAAACTTAGTGCAGCAGACAAAGACACATCATGCTTACTTCCCTACAAAATCGAAAGATGTCCAGCAGTGCCATCATCTCAGAACTGGCAGAAACCAGTGGGACCCAGGTACGGAGATTTGGGCCAGAAGTGGTCTTTATGGAAGAACTGCATCCAAAAAGCCATACCTTTGACGTGGAAACAAGGCCAAGTGATTCAACTATGTACGAAATATAGGGACTTTGGTGCAGAAAAATGTCAGCAGGTGCTCTGGACTGATGGGTCAAAATTTGAAATATTTGACTGTAACTAGAGGCAGTTTGTTCGCCGAAGGGCTGGACAGCGGTACAATAATGAGTGTCTGCAGGCAACAGTGAAGCATGGTAGAGGTTCCTCACAAGTTTGGGGCTGCATTTCAGCAAATTAAGTTGGGGATTTGGTCAGGATTAATGGTTTCCTCAATGCTGTGAAATACAAGCAGATACTTATCCATCATGCAATATTATAAGGGAGGCATCTGATTGGCTTCAAATTTATTCTGCAGCAGGACAACGACCCATACGGCCGATGTCATCAAGAATTATCTTCAGCGTAAAGAAGTGCAAGAAGCCCTGGAAGTGATAATTTGGCCCCCACAGAGCCCTGATCTCAACATCAGTGGCGTAGCTACAGGGGTCGCAGAGGTCACAGTTGCGACCGGGCCCCTTATCCTGGGGGGCCCACGGGCCCCCGTTGCCATACAGCATGCTTGTTAAAAATTTATTTTCTGTGCCGTGAAGCTGGAACTTCCTGCGCGTGCAGGGATCTGATGATGGTGGTGTTGGGGAGGGGTAGGTGGGCCCAAGCTGAATTCTTGCACCCGGGCCCATGAGCCTTTAGCTACGCCCCTGCTTAACATCATCCAGTCTATCTGGGATTACATGAAGAGACAGAAGGAAAGCCTATATCCACAGAAGAGCTGTGCTTAGTTCTCCAAGATATTTAGAACAACCTCCCTGCCGAGTTCCTTTAAAAACCTTGTGCAAGTGTACCTAAAAGAATTGATGCTGTTTTGAAGGCAAAGAGTGGTCACACCAAATATTGATTTGATTTAGATTTCTCTTCTGTTCATTTAGGAACCATGCACATGAACGTAAAAACGCCCGTTGAAAAATATAGAACATGTCCTATTTCAGGCCGTAATTACGTCACGGGCAGCCCCATAGAAGTCTATGGAGCTCCCGTAATTACGGGTGGCTACGTGTGTGCACCCGTAATTACGGGAGCGTTGCTAGGCAACGTCAGGGGATAGTCACTGTCCAGGGTGCTGAAAGAGTTAACTGATCGGCAGTAACTCTGTAGCGGCCTCTGCAGCCAATCACACGCTCCTCTTCTGAAATATTCTGTGCTGCTGTGAACTCTGCTCTTACCATTACGTAGCTCTCAGTCTGTTACCTCTCCTCCCCTCCTGTCCTCAATAACACCTTCACATGATTGGCAAGTCACCACCCCGCACAAGATCCGCACGCTCATCTCCTGAAATACTCTGTGCTGCTGTGAACTCTGATCTTACCATTACGTGGTGACTTGCCAATCATGTGAAGGTGTTATTGAGGACAGGAGTGGAGGAGAGGTAACAGACTGAGAGCTACGTAATGGTAAGAGCAGAGTTCACAGCCGCACTGAATCTGCACGCTCATGTCCTGAAATACTCTGTGCTGCCTTAAACTCTGTGGACAGGTCAGGATCCTGTTTCTTTTAAATGCTGCACTGTAGCGCAGCCTTATATAGTGGATCGAGTGGGTTCCCCAGCAGCATTTAAAAGAAACAGGATCCTGACCTGTCCACAGAGTTTAAGGCAGCACAGAGTATTTCAGGAGATGAGCACGGCCGTGCTCCCATTATAAAGTATAGGAGCACGGCCCGTAAAATAAAAAAATAGAACATGTTCTATCTTTTAAATGGCATGGGCACCTTCCCGTGAGAAAACGGGAAGGTACCCGTGGCTAACTGAAGTCTATGGGCCCGCTATTTCGGGTCGTAATTACGACCCGTAATAACGGGTGTTTTTACGGTCGTGTGCATGAGGCCCCGTAATGACGGGTGACTACATGTGTGCACCTGTCATTACGGCAGCGTTGCTAGGTGACGTCAGTAAATAGTCACTGTCCAGGGTCCTGAAAGAGTTAACTGATCGGCAGTAACTGTTTCAGCACCCTGGAAAGTGACTACCGATCACAATATACATCAACCTGTAAAAAAAAGATGTTCATACTTACCGAGAACTTTCTGCTTCCTCCAGTCCGGTCTCCTGGCCGTTGCCTTGGTGACGCGTCCCTCTCGACATCCCTGGGTGACGTTACAGCCCATGTGACCGCTGCAGCCAATCACAGGCTGCAGAGGCCTCTGCAGCCAATCACAGGCTGCAGAGGCCTCTGCAGCCAATCACAGGCTGCCGCGTCAGAAAAGAAGGTCGGACTGGAGGAAGAAGAGGGACTCGTCACCAAGACAACGACCGGGTACGTATGAAATGCTTTTTATTTTATTTTTAATCAGCAGCCTCTTTTCTCTATCAGTGATTGATAGAGACAAGTGGCTGCCGATTTGTATAATATTTTTGACCGGGTTCGGTCAAAACGGGTTCGGCCAAACCCGGTGAAGTTCGGATTCGCTGCTAACCAAACTTTTCCTGATGTTCGGACCGAAACCGGGTTCGGTTGTCCCAGTTCGCTCATCTCTACTCCCAAACTTAAGAAAAAGGGTCAGACCGATATGGATAATTTCTTCACAAACGAGACTCTACAGCAAAGAAGGACAGCCATAAAAATGGGCAAGGCACCTCTCATTTACCTGCTCAGTTAGAATCATCTGAGGACACCTCTGAAGATGAAAGCCATAAGGGTGCGAGTTCCATAAACATATCTAAGGCTGCCATGCAAAAAATTATTGAGAACGCTCTCAAACCAGTTCTGAAAGAACTAGTAGATTGTAAGCAAGAAGTGAGGCACATGCATAAAAGAGTTGAGATACTAGAAGAGAACTAAGCTAAAATGCTGACTCACAGCGCAGCAACGACTACCGCAATGGCAAACTGCCAGATCCATTTAAACAGCATTCTCTCCTATGTAGAAAACCAGGATAACAGGGGCAAGAGAAATAATCTGAGGCTGAAAGGGATGCCGGAGACAGTCTTGCCACCTGATATAATTGCGACGACATTAAGCCTGCTGCAAACATTGTTGCAGCACGATGTAGCTGAAGCCCTGGTGGTTGAGAGAGCGCATAGGGCCCTAAGACCGAAACCAAAAGATGGAGACCCTCCTAGAGATGTGATTTGCCGACTCTTAAATTCAACGCACAGAGACCTAATTCTCCGGAAAGCCAGAGAGTCCCACACGCTGTCCTATAAGGGTTTTGTATACACGATTTATCAGGACATTTCTCCAGTAACCCTAAATAAGAGGCGCCAGCTCAAACCGCTGACTGAAGCCATGAGAGCCAAAAGCATCCCATACCGATGGCTATTCCCCTTCGGGATCGCGTTCGTGTTTAATGGAACCATGCAGACCGTCAGATGCCCAGATGATCTGACACCTCTATATGACGATCTTGGAATGGATCCTCAAAGGCCTTTGTCCTGGCTCCAAATTGTAGATGTTGCTACACTCCCGAAGCTCCCGAATCTGCCTAGAAGACCTACGCAGGAAGTGGCAAGAGGGAATCTTAGTCGAAAAAGACTTTCTACCCAGGCAATAGAAGATCCAGAGGAGACTTCTTGTGGAGATCGGAGTGGCTCTTCGGGAAGAAGTTTGTTTCTATGTAGCTGCTGATGGTAGCCTAGTTCGTTGAGTAAGAAGCTATATACTGCATTAATGATGTTTTCCTATAGCGAATTTGAATGTTCTGAATACTTAGCACATTTTATGTTCTCCCCCCCCCCTGGGTTTCGCATACACTGTAACTTACCTGCATCAGTAGACCACTGTACTGAGATATTATTGTTATACCATCTGATACTTCACGTATATACATTGTTGCTTAACCTAGTTAGGGTTGATTTATATTACAAATGTCTGACACAAAAGTAGCCACATGGAACGTGATGGGCATGAATTCACTACTAAAAGATCCAGACTCCTTCAGGTGTTGCGATCTCATGGCGTGGAAGTTGCCTTATTGCAAGAGACGCACTTTGTAAAAGGGAAGATGCCCCAGTTATCTACAACTCATTTTAACAAATGGTATCACTCCCAACATCCTGAATTTAAAAAGTGTGGCGTGTCCATAGCTATTAAGAAGTCTGTACCTTTTACATTTACCTCACAACTGTCCGACCCAGAGGGTAGATTCCTTTTTGTTAAAGGTCTAATTGCTAATACCCCAGTAACGATAGCTGGCATATATGCACCAAATAGTCAACAAGTCAGGTGGTTGGTATCCACTTTGCAACAATTGAAATTATTCCAGACAGGGGTGTGTATTTTAGGTGGGGACATGAATGTTACTCTTGATCCGTCCCTGGACTCGTCTAAGGGAAGTTCACAGCAATCCTTTAGGAGCCTCCGACTATTACACAAAACACTTTTAGATCTACAGCTGAGAGATGTCTGGAGATCATTTCATCCAACGGGCAGGGATTACACACACTTCTCGGCACCACATCACTCCTATCAACGCCTAGACTACTTGTTTGTTAAGGCGTCACAGCTTTCTATGGTATCCACAGTAGAAATAGGGCAGATTGTCGTGTCGGACCATGCTCCAGTGGTGATGCGTTTTGTGGTTGCTTCGCTGCCCAAGGCATCATACACTTGGCGGTTAAACTAAACGTTATTAAAATCCTCGTCTTATAAGCAGAGAATTTGAAACACTCTCCATAGATATTTTGAAGAAAATGTAGATGAGAATCTCTCCATGGCAAACACGTGGGAGGCCCATAAAGCAGTAATCAGAGGCGAGTTCATATCCATAGTCTCTCATGCAAAAAAGACCCACAGACGGGAGGTAGATGACACCATGAGGAATATTGTACTACTGGAGGGCCAACATAAAAAATCCTTAGCTGCCCAGACCCTGAAAGAGCTGACTAAGCAGAGAGAACACCTCAAACAGATCCTAAATCTTAGAGCCTCTAAAGCTTACCTAAACGCTAAACATGCTGTGTACATTCATGGCAACAGGGGTTCAAAGCTCATGGCCCTCATGGCCAAAAAACGCCAGGACCAAGCTTATATTAAAACAATTAAGACTGATAATGGGAGTGACTCATCAGACACTGAAGCCATTGCTCACCAATTTAAACTATACTATGAGAACCTGTATAACATTAGGAGACATGAGTCCGGTGAACAGTTTCTACAACGTAGCGAGGCGATTGATACATTCTTACGGAATTTGCACCTGTCCTCTTTGGGAGATACTCAAAAGGACGTGTTGTCTGGGCCCTTTTCTCAGGCAGAAGTGGCAGCTGCCCTGAAGGACATGCCAATGGGCAAAAGTCCTGGCCCCAATGGCCTGCCTTGCTTTTACCTCATATGGTGACGATGTTCAACTCATTATCTAAGGGAGGGGGTTTTCCCCGGCAGACTTTAGAAGCACACATCTCTATAATCCCGAAAGCGGAGAAAGATCCTACTCTCTGTGGCAGTTACAAGCCTATTTCTTTGTTGAACGTTGACATCAAGGTTTATGCCAACAGACTGAGACTATTGTTGCCGGAGCTGATTAACCAGGAACAGGTGGGATTTGTGGCTGGGAGGGAGGGCAAAGACAACACGTTGAGGGTCCTTCATTTGATTCAGTTAGCGCATAAACGCCAGTTCCCCTTAGCACTCTTATCCACAGACGTGGAGAAAGCGTTCGATCGTATAGACTGGACCTTTATGGTCAAAACGCTCCAGAAGTTTGGCTTCCCGGACACCCTGATCACTTTTATCATGGCTTTGTACACCTGCCCTTCCGCAAAGGTAAGAGTTAATGGCAACCTATCTCCTACCTTCAAGATCTCCAATGGCACGAGGCAGGGCTGCCCGCTATCGCCTCTTCTTTTTGTTTTAACAATTGAAACCCTGATTCAGCATATTCGTCAATGCAATCAAATTAGAGGAGTGGAGATTGGTGGGCAAGAGCACCTGACGGCGTCCTTCGCGGATGATCTCTTGATATTAACCTCAAACCCACAGACATCGTTCCCAATTCTAGCTGATTTGTTTGCCAAGTTTGAGGAAATCTCCAACTTTAAAATCAACCCGGATAAATCTGCAGCTCTCAACATAACATGTTCTGAGGCGGTGGTGGCGGGGGCCCTCACTTCGTCACCATTTAAATGGTCAGAAAGTTCTATTAAATACCTAGGTTTACGGATTGCTCCTTCTCCGGACTCATGGTTCCTCCTAAATTATAAGCCTCTGGTATCCCAAATCGATAGCATAATGACTAACTGGAAAATCCTGTTTATATGCTGGCAACTTGATTAAAATGAACATAGTCCCCAAAATAACTTACTTATTACAGACCATGCCAATATTCCTTCCGCAACATTACTTTCGTAGTCTCAACGTTAAACTACTGAGTTATATATGGGACAAGAAGGGTCACAGGTTAGCACATAGAACCCTGACTAAGCCGAAGACCCTAGGAGGTCTCAACTTCACGGATGATATACAAGCTTTCTATAAAGCTACTCAGTTAAGTAGGCTTCTGGACTGGTTTGGAGTATCACGCCCCAAACTCTATGTACAAATAGAGGAGGCCATGTGTGAAGGCTCCTTGACCCAGTTGCTGCTATGTTTAAGCCTACCCCGCCCAAGAATGGTACCCACCAATTTAATCACAAAAAGCTACTTTGATGGTATGGAAGACTCTGTCTTCCAAGGAAGACATTTGTCTCACCCCCGTCACTACTGATAAATCTGGGGGATCTGATAGGGCTTAAGGATGTTGGAAGCGAGACTCACCAGGTGTGTAGTTCAGGATTGAAAGAGGTAGCTTTAGGAGATGTAGTGTGAAATGGTAACTTTCCTTCAGAGGAGACCTTGAGATCACAGTTCCCGCACATACGTTTACACTATTTGGAATATATGCAAATGCTCTCGAATTACAACTTTCTTCTAGAACAGGGATATGTCACAAGACCGCTGACATGGTTTGAGTTGCTATTGTCTTCATTGACACCGATTTCAAAATCTATTTCCTTAATATATAAAAAGCTGGTGTCAATGGAAGAGCAGATCCCCTTGCCATACATCTCCTCATGGGAGAAAGAACTACATGTCAAGTTTACACACTCGGACATTCAACATATATATAGGTCTAGTTGTGGCCCCTCCAGATGCGTGAACCTACAGGAGACCTCCTACAAATTGGTAAGCAGGTGGTACAAAACACCGGAACTATTTCATCGTATAGAATCTGCAATATCGCCCTTATGCTGGAGATGCAATCAACACATAGGCTCATACACACACATCTGGTGGACTTGCACACATATATCATCCTATTGGGAAGAAGTGCAGCGTATTATCACTCTTATTTGCCCATCCGCCCCACCACTCACGCTTAACTATATACTTTTGAATTTGCCATCTGACTCCACAGTACACAGTTATGGAAGAGACTTGTGGCCACATTTGGTACTTGCCGCAAAAGCATTGATACCGCTGAATTGGCGGAAGAGGGCACCTCCGTCCATCACACACTGGTTAAACAAAGTGGTGCAGGTTTCTAGACTGGAGGAACTGAGTTACTTATCAAATAGGAACATCAGTAAATATTATAAAATTTGGCAGCCTTGGCTAAATTTTCTGGAGGATGAAGGCGGATATATGGCCTGTCTGGCAGTCTGAAATAGCAGGCCTTTATGATACTAATTTCACAGGTTGTGAGGGGGAATCCCTGGACCCTCTCCCTTTTCCCATTCACATTAGATAGGTCTAATAAATATCCCTGAGAAAGGACAGATTGGAACAATGCAGCTGGTTGGGTATAGATATGGGCAGCATTCCCCATTACGAAGAGGTTTATGTTATGTGATTCAAAATGAGGCGGAATATGTCTCATGCTTTGTGGCAATATGTGTACGCTCCAAGTCTTGGTACTTGTACAGATGTTATCTTTTGATCCACAATGAAATTGTTGTACGTTATGTTTGATTGAAAAATTGGAAAATCAATAAACAGAGTTTTGACAAAAAAAAAAAGTTAACTAACCCAGAACTCTTCTTCTTCTTCTTCCTCCAGTCCGGCCTAAAGGGATGACGTTTCATCCAATGTGACCGCTGCAGCTAATCACAGGCCAATCACTAACTGCAGCGGTCACATGGACTGCTGCTTCATCCAGGGAGGTCGGACTGGATGTCAAGAGAGGGACGCGTCACCAAGACAATGGCCGGGTAAATATGAATTTCTTTTACTTTTACTTTGGAAAGGGCTGTCCCTTCTCTCTATCCTGCACTGATAGAGAGAAGGGATGCCGATTAGTGCAGTGCAATTTTGCAGCGATAACGTGCCCGTAAATACGGGTGGAATACTGGTGACACCGGACCCGTATTTACGGGCACGGTTCCGTAAATACTGGTGCAATACGGGTCAAATACGTGTGACCATGGACCCGTATTTACGCCAGTATTTACGGTAGGACAAAAATACTTTCGTGTGCATGAGGCCTTACTTTGCATTTTCTTAATTCATAAAAAAAACTATGAATACTTCTATTTTAGAAAGCATTCTTACTTTGCAGCATTTTTCCACAACTGCCTAAAAAAAAAAAGAAAAAATCTTAGTGATACATATTTGATATATTATATTTACATATAAAATAAAATAAAAGATCGCAGCACTCCAGGACTTTTACATACATGTGATGTGATTTATTCAACAATGTAGATAAATGCAACGTTTTAGCCCTCTCACAGGGACTTTCTCAAATCTCTGTAAGGCTGGGTTCACACTACCACATTAACGTCCGTAATGGACGGACGTATTTCGGCCGGAAGTCCCGGACCGAGCTCAGTGCAGGGAGCCGGGCTCCTAGCATCATAGTTATGTACGATGCTAGGAGTCCCTGCCTCTCTGCAGGACAACTATCCCGTACTGTAATCATGTTTTCAGTACGGGACAGTAGTTCCACGGAGAGGCAGGGACTCCTAGCATCGTAACATAACTATGATGCTAGGAGCCCGGCTCCCTGCAGTGAGTTCGGTCCGGGACTTCCGGCCGAAATACGTCCGTCCATTACGGACGTTAATGTGGTCGTGTGAACCCAGCCTAAGAGGGATAAAACGTTGTATTTATCGACATGGTTGAATATAATCACATCACATGTATTCAAATTCCTGGAGTGTTACGCTATTTTCTTCTATTTTATATATAAATACACAGTATACATATCTATCAAATAGGTATCACAAACATATATCACAATAGAAATAGTATATTGAAATGCAATCATTTGTGACATAGGTGTATAAGCTCTCTACTTAAATTGTTTAGCTTTATAATTCCACACTTGTGGAAGTAGAGAGCTCTATTGCAATCAGGTTCATACACCTATGTCCCATATAATTGCATTTCAATATTCTATTTCTATTGTGATATACAGTGAAGGAAATAAGTATTTGATCCCTTGCTGATTTTGTAAGTTTGCCCATTGTCAAAGACATAAACAGTCTAGAATTTTTAGGCTAGGTTAATTTTACCAGTGAGATAGATTATATAAAATAAAAAAAATCATATCACATAGTCAAAATTATATAGATTTATTTGCATTGTGCACAGAGAAATAAGTATTTTATCCCCTACCAACCATTAAGAGTTCAGCCTCCTCCAGACCAGTTACACGCTCCAAATCAACTTGGTGCCTGCAGTAAAGACAGCTGTCTTAAATGGCCACCTGTATAAAAGACTCCTGTCCACAGACTCAATTAATCAGTCTGACTCTAACCTCTACAACATGGGCAAGACCAAAGAGCTTTCTAAGGATGTCAGGGACAAGATCATACACCTGCACAAGGCTGGAATGGGCTACAAAACCATAAGTAAGACGCTGGGTGAGAAGGAGTCAACTGTTGGTGCAATAGTAAGAAAATGGAAGACATACAAAATGACTGTCAATCGACATCGATCTGGGGCTCCATGCAAAATCTCACCTCGTGGGGTATCCTTGATCCTGAGGAAGGTGAGAGCTCAGCCGAAAACTACACGGGGGGAACTTGTTAATGATCTCAAGGCAGCTGGGACCACAGTCACCAAGAAGACCATTGGCAACACATTACGCCGTAATGGATTAAAATCCTGCAGTGCCCGCAAGGTCCCCCTGCTCAAGAAGGCACATGTACAGGCCCGTCTGAAGTTTGCAAATGAACATCTGGATGATTCTGAGAGTGATTGGGAGAAGGTGCTGTGGTCAGATGAGACTAAAATTGAGCTCTTTGGCATTAACTCAACTCGCCGTGTTTGGAGGAAGAGAAATGCTGCCTATGACCCAAAGAACACCGTCCCCACTGTCAAGCATGGAGGTGGAAACATTATGTTTTGGGGGTGTTTCTCTGCTAAGGGCACAGGACTACTTCACCGCATCAATGGGAGAATGGATGGAGCCATGTACCGTCAAATCCTGAGTGACAACCTCCTTCCCTCCACCAGGACATTAAAAATGGCTCGTGGCTGGGTCTTCCAGCATGACAATGACCCGAAACATACAGCCAAGGAAACAAAGGAGTGGCTCAAAAAGAAGCACATTAAGGTCATGGAGTGGCCTAGCCAGTCTCCAGACCTTAATCCCATCGAAAACTTATGGAGGGAGCTGAAGATCCGAGTTGCCAAGCGACAGCCTCGAAATCTTAATGATTTACAGATGATCTGCAAAGAGGAGTGGGCCAAAATTCCATCTAACATGTGTGCAAACCTCATGATCAACTACAAAAAACGTCTGACTGCTGTGCTTGCTAACAAGGGTTTTGCCACCAAGTATTAAGTCTTGTTTTCCAAAGGGATCAAATACTTATTTCTCTGTGCACTATGCAAATAAATATATATAATTTTGACAATGTGATTTTCTTTTTTTTTTTAAAATATAATCTATCTCTCACTGGTAAAATTAACCTAGCCTAAAAATTCTAGACTGTTCATGTCTTTGACAGTGGGCAAACTTACAAAATCAGCAAGGGATCAAATACTTATTTCCTTCACTGTATTTGTAGTGTCCACGGCCGCGGATCGTCGTTCCTATTCGCCCCTCGGTGGCCATGGAACTGTGAGGGCTGGCCGGCATCTCCTTCCTAGGAGACACTAGCACTCACTTCCGCTCCGCTCGGCTGTGTCCCGTAGGGTGCACGCGCGTGCTCGTGCCCGGCCTTAAAGCCACTGCGACTGTCTGGACTACCCTTGTGCTGGACTTTGTATTGATTGGGTACTCTGTTGTTTGGCCAGCTGCCTCCCCGCTACGGCGGTGCAGCCTAGTGGGTCCACATACTCACAGATCGTGACAGTACGCTCAGGCCATGGACCCCGCTGGTCAACCCAAGACCTTGACGACATCACAAGCAATGCAGGCAAACATGCGAGACCTTCAGTCATGAGAAGACCAACTCCTCCTGACGGTTAGCGCCATTGCACATCGGCTGGATGCGCAAGCCGCAGTCATCACGGCACCTGTTCCTACGGTTCCTCCTACTACACCTCCTGTCAGTACCAGTGCCAATCCCCTATGCTTCCTGCCGCTACCTCTTCGCTATGATGAAAACACGAGGTCCTGCAGGGGATTTCTGAACCGATGCCAGATCCACTTCAGACTATATGCACTTCTCCTCTCATGACGCAAGGATGGCCTTCATAATCTCTCTCCTTACTGGCAAGGCCCTGGCATTGGCGAACCCCATTTGGCAATGTCAGAGTCTCGTGACTTGCAATGTTTTTTACAGACTTTCCGTTCTATATTTGAGGAACCTGGGAGAGTTTCTTCTGCTGCTGCCTCCCTGCTGACCCTACACCAGGGAAACATCTCCGTGGGCGAGTATGCCATTCTGTTCTGTACACTGGCTGCAAAACTAACTTGGAACAACGAGGTCTTGGTGGCTATATTCTCGCAGGGACTGTCTTATGGGATTAAAGATGAGCTTCCCGCCTGCGATCTGCCACCTATCATGGATGATCTAATTCTAATAGCTACCCGGATTGACATTAGGATCCGGGAGTGATCCCAAGAGGTTCGTCGGGAGAGAAGATTTCCTAAGCTAGCTCCTACTTTCCAGCAATACCTACTGTCCTCATCAGTTGTCCCACCAGAGGAGCCTATGCAGGTGGACTGGGTCAAATTGTCTACCCAGGAGAAACAACGCAGACGCACTTCAGGACTTTGTCGGTATTGCGGCCTTTGAGGCCATGTTGTGCGTTTGTGCCCCCATAGGCCAAAAAGACCACAGTGCCTAGGATTGGTGGGAGAGACAACCCTAGGCGGAACGGCACTAAATAAATATTCTCTTCCAAACTGACCATTCATAGGGTCTCTGCCAATCTGGACTCAGGATCCATGGCAAACTTCATTCAGCAAGACCTACTGGATCATCTCCAGTTGCCCACTGTTCCTCTGGAGACGTCTTTGGCTGTAGCCTCGGTGAATGGTCTTCCTCTGCCCGGCCCGATCCGATCGTGTCTGAAACCAAGCAACTGGAGCTCCAAGTTGGAGTCCTTCATATTGAACTGATTACCTTCCTTGTCTTGCCTAAAGCCGTCAATCTGGTTCTACTGGGCTTACCTTGCCTCCAGTTGCATGCTCCAGTTCTGGATTGGAATTCTGGAGAAGTTCTCTAATGGGGTCCCAAATGTCCCCACCGCTGCCTGTTACAGATCCATACCGTCCAGCCTCCTCTGCCTCAGTCATAAGTGGGATTACCTACTAATTTTTCCCAATTTGCAGACGTCTTCAGCAAAGAGGAGGCAGAGATGCTTCCTCCACATCGGTCTTACGACTGTCCATTTGAGCTGGTTCCAAATGCTTCTCCCTGTGGACAGGTATATCCTCTCTCCTTGCCAGAGACTAAGTCCACGTCGGGCTATATCAAGGAGAATCTGGAGAGGGGTTTCATACAAAAGTCTTCCTCCACAGCCGGGGTCGGGTTCTTCTTTGTTAAGAAGAAAGACGGATCTCTTCGACCCTTGCATTGACTACCGTGGTCTCAACTAGATCACGGTCAGGAACAAATATTGCCACTAATATCCGAATTGTTTGACCGTATACGAGGGGCCAGGATTTTCTCGAAAACTGGACTTGTGTGGGGCTTAAAATTTGATCCGAATCCGTCAAGGTGATGAGTGGAAGACGGAATTCAACACTCGAGACAGGAACTACGAATACCTGGTGATGCCCTTTGGTATATGTGACGCTCCCACTGTCTTCCAGGAATTTGTCAATGATATCTTCCAAGATCTCCTCTATGTCTGTGTTGTTGTCTATCTCGATGATACTTTGATTTTCTCTCCAGATCCGACGACTTATCGGAGGCATGTTCGTCAAGTTCTACTATGATTAAGAGAGAATCATCTATATGCTGGATAAGTGCGTCTTTGAAAAAAATTCTCGGCCCTTCCTGGGCTACATCACCTCGGATCAAGGTTTCAAGATGGATCCTAAAAAAGTAAGGTCCGTCCTGGAATGGCCACGTCCTCAGGGCCTGCGGTCCATACAGCGTTTTTTGGGATTCGCCAACTTCTACCGGCAGTTTATGCCAAACTTCTTATCACTGACGGCTCCCATCTATACCCTTACCAAATAGGGAATGAACGCCAAGGTGTGGACTCCAGAGGCAGAATCTGAATTTAATAGCCTCAAGAGTGCCTTTACCTTAGCATCAATCCTCCATCATCCTGACGTCTCTCGACAGTTCTCATTGGAGGTGGACGCTTCCTCTGTTGGTGCATCTTTAAAGAAAAGGCAGTGGTGTGTGGCTATTACTCAAGTCTTTTTTCCTCCGCTGAGCACAATTACTCTATTGGGGATTGGGAGTTATTGGCCACATCAAATTGGCTCTGGAGGAGTGGAGACATCTGCTATAGGGTGCAGCTCAAACCATCCTGATATACACTTACCACAAGAACCTTACTTATCTCCAGTCCGCTCAACGGCTAAACCCCCGTAAAGCCAGGTGGCCGCTGTTCTTCACCCGTTTCAAATTTGTACTCCACTACCGTCCTGCTGACAAAAATGTGAGGGCCGATGCCCTATCCAGGTCATTTGAAACAGAGGACGTTGTGGAGTCCCTGCAATGTATCACAGACCCGTCCTGCATTATTATGGCTAATCATCTGCAAGTTAGAGACATCCCTTCGGGGAGGACTTTTGTGCAGTTGGCAGACAGGAGGAGAATCCTTCACTGGGGACATTGCTCCAAACTGGCTGGACACGCAGGTGTTCATTAGACTCGAGAACTGATAACTCGTCATTTCTGGTGGCCCGCGTTGCCCAAGAATGTTGTAGACTTTGTCTCTTCCTGCACTGTGTGTGCTTCTGACAAGGTTGCTCACTCCAAGCCTGCCCATCTGCTCCAACCTCTGCCTGCGCCCAACGCCCCCTGGCAGCATATTGCAATGGACTATGTCACTGACCTTCCTGAGTGGGATGCAATATGGTCTGGGTGGTGGAGGATCGGTTCTCCAAGATGGCTCATTTTGTTCGCTGACTGGCCTACCTTCTGCTCCTCGACTGGCTCATCTCTTCATTCAGCACATCTTCCATTTGCATGGCTTGCCCCTTCACATCATCTTATCGGGGGGTTCAGTTCACCTCAAAATTCTGGAGAGCCCCCTGTAAACTCCTGGATGTGAAATTGGACTTTTCCTCAGCCTACCATCCCCAGTCCAATGGTCAAGTCGAGGGGATTAACCAGATCATGGAGAATTATCTCCGCCACTTTATCTCCATGCAGCATGATAACTGGGTATAGCTTCTTCCATTGGCTGAGTTCTCTTACAACAATCACATAAGCGAGTCCACCACTTCCACACCATTCTACATTGTGTACGGTCAACATCCTAGAATCCCTCTTCCTGTGTCAGCTACATCTCAGGTACCCGCTGCTGATTCTGCATTTGGGGACTTTCTGCAAATTTGGCAACAGACCCGGTCCTCTATTCTGCTAGGAGTTGATGGCATGAAGCGAAAAGCAGATATAAAAAGAGGAGAGCCACCTCAGTATCTTCCAGGTACCAAAGTCTGGCCGTCCTCACGGAATATCCGTTTAAATGTGCCTTCTTACAAGTGTGCTCCCAGGCTCCCTTTGAGATACTACAACAGATAAATCCTGTCTCCTATAAGCTTCGGCTGCCTCCTACCCTCAGAATTCCCAACTCCTTTTATGGTTTATCTGGAGTTTTTGGGGTGAGGGAGATCCTGGACTGCAAGAGGGTAAGATAAAGGACTTTCTATTTGGTGGACTGGAGCGGATTTGGCCTGAGGAGAGGTCCTGGGAGCCAGAAGAGAACCTTAATGCTCCTACCCTCATTAAGAACTTTCTCTCTCACTCTGGTCCCAAGAAGAGGTGGCGTAAGGGGGGGATACTGTAGCGTCCAGACCGCCGTTCTTACTCACCCCTCGGCAGCTGCGGCCATGGATCTGTGAGTGCTGGCGGCATCTCCTTCCTAGGAGACCCCAGCACTCACTTCCGCTCCACTCAGTTGTGTCCCGCGCACATGTATTATATTATAATTTAGCCCTAATCACTCTGGACTATTAAAGGGGCCCTACCCTTTCACACCCTGCCGGAGCGTTCTTTATAATTCCCATGTTAGTCTTAGCTAATGGTCTCTCAGTGTTTTCCTGTTCCCAAGTTTTCCAGTGCCCTACTACCTGTTCCTGTATCCTGTGCTGTGTTGGTTGCTAGCCCTATCGAGTGTTGGATTCGTGTTCTATCATTGGTCACGCCTGCTATCATACACCACATCTGGTGTCATCTGCCACGCCTGATACCCTCTGCCACGTGTGGCATCCTCTGTCGTCTGATATTCCATCTGTGCCTAGCCACTGCGACTGTCTGGACTATTCAGGTACCCCTGTGCTGGACTTTGTGTTGATTGAGTGCTCTGTTGTTTAGCCAGCTGCCTCCCCACTACGGCGGTGCGGCTTAGTGGGTCCACATACCCACAGATCGTGACAATATGTTTGTGATACATATTTGATATTGCTTTTATTGATAAATATTGTGGTATATATTTCATACAGTATATTTTCTCTGTTTGCTTTTATCTAAATTTTTCTCAAAATAAATTTTTAAATAAATTTTTGGGTGGTACTTGAGGATATTGAAATCACCAGTGTCACTCGAACACACAACCATCACGAGAGTAATAGTGAGCTAACCTCCATTTGCCAATTTATGTTTATAAACTTGTCAGATATAATTCTGAGATGGAAACGCAAGATAAACTAACATGCTGCAAATTTCAATATCCACACCGCTGGTCAATTCCGCAAAGTGTAGATTAGATTATTGAAATCTAATTTACTCTGCTGGTATTGTATTATGCTGTGTATTTGCCGCAGGAAAATCCACTCTGCAAACCTGGACTGTGTGCATGTGACCTTACTGTAGGACTATTATGGATTTGAAGTATGGAAGAAAGACAGAAATCCAAGTAATCCTGACGAGAAGATGCACAGTCTCTGGGAAAAAAAGTGAACATATATCCCCAACATCGCACACTGTGCCACCATCATGCTATCCATCGCTATTCCTGACTTTGGAATCAATTGCCCTATTAGATTTTACCTAGCAAATCAGTAGCCAACAGTGTGTGAGTTGTTTAGGTTTGTTGTCCGTCAAATATTATAAACACATGAGTTATCCACAAAACATCAACTCCTATTTATTAAACATCTTAAATCATTGTGCAACAAATTCAGGAAAATATTACGAAATTCTTATGCGTTAATCAAAATCCTTTCCCTCTGCTGCAAAAAGTATTCAGAGAAAGGCAGCTGATTTTACTCAAAAAATAAAATAATAATTGGAGTTTGGAAAGGCAGAATCTTGGAGAATGATTTATACATGAAAGCATATAATGATACCTCTCCAAAACAGGGGAACTGGGACACGTGACCGACATGTTTTGGCAATATCATTCTTAGCAATTGGAGAAAAGATTAAATAGAATCCCAAAAACTTTGCTTTACATGCAAGTCTATTTTCCAGAGGTGTAGCTTGAAGCACTTGGACCTCAAAATCCATACCTAAGCCCCGTACCTAACTGCCTATGACTTGACATTCAATATATATGTATATATACAGAACTAAATTCACTGTAAAAATGAAATATTAGTTTGTATGGAAAGAAAACTCCATCACGAGTGATTCCATCACTGCAGTAAGAATGATAAGTCATCACATCTTTGTCCTTCATACTTATGGTGCCACTCAGAGTCAGGACAAAGTCTCTTGGTGGCAAAGACAAGGGTTTCAGAATGTGTCCCACCACCTTTGATCTATGAAGTTCCACATGATAGCTGTTGAATGGACAATCATTTGTGTATTGTCCCCCTTTCCCACCAATCTCTAACGTTATTATTTATTATATATACACTCCATTTCCCTTTACTCCTATAACCTCTGCACATGTGACTTATACAATACAGGGTCACAACCATGTATCCTTAGTAAAGTCCACCGGCTCCTGCAGCTACTCTCTGTGCTCCATCACTTACCTCTGTCTACTGTTGCCTGATGCCTGCTGTCTGTCACGGTATGTGGGTATGTGGACCCTCTAGGCCGCACCGCAGTAGCAGGAAGGCAGCTGGCCAAACAACAGGAACCCCAGAAATACAAAGTCCCGCACAAGTGTATCTGGAAAGTCCAGACAATGACCGCAGCTCTGGCACGGATGGAGGTGAGTGCAGCAGGTAACGCCAGACGTGGCAGATGACAGCAGGTGCCGCAGGTTGCGCCAGACGTGGCGAATCTCTCTGGACGTGGCAGATGGCACAGGACGTGGCAGATGACAGCAGGTGCCGCAGGTTGCGCCTGATGTGGTGAATCCCTCTGGACAAGGCAGATGACACAGGACGTGGCAAGGCAACAGCAGGTGTAGTAGACACGACTCCAACTAGTAGGCACAGGAACAAGAACACAGCACGGGATACAGTAACAGGTAACAGGGCACGGGTAACAACTGGAACGGTAAACACTAAAGGACCATTTGCAAGACAGACTAGGGAATACTAACAAGGCTCAGGCAAGGATCAGAAGGGCTGGGGACTTCTTATAGACCAGGAAATCATGTGGTTGATAATGATGATTGTTTTACAGGTGCGCATGCTGGCCCTTTAAGAGCGGGCACGAGCATGCGCGCGCACCCTACGGGACACAGCAGACCTGAGCGGAAGTGAGCGCTGGCATCTCGTAGGAAGGAGATGGGAACCAGCGCTCACAGATCCATGGCTGCGGCCGTCGGGAGGTGAGTAAACCCAACGGCCTGTGGCCATGGATGCTACAGTATCCCCCTCTTACGCCACCTCTTCTTGGGGCCAGAGGCAGAGAGGAATTTCTTAATTAGAGCAGGCGCACTGAGGATCTCTTCTGGCTCCCAGGACCTCTCATCAGGACCAAACCCTCTCCAGTCCACCAAATAGAAAGTCTTTCCTCCTACCCTCTTGCAGTCCAGGTTCTCCCTCACCTCGAACACATCAGAAGAACCGCTAGGAGCAACTGTGGAACTAGAAGTCTTGCTGTAGTGGTTCAGTACCACAGGTTTCAGGAGGGACACATAAAAGCAGTTGGGGATTCTGAGGGTAGGATGCAGCCGGAGCTTAAAGGAGACAGGGTTTATTTGTTGCAGAATCTCGAAAGGACCAAGGAACCTGGGAGCAAACTTGTATGAAGTCACCTCCAAACGAATGTTCCGAGAGGATATCCAGACTTTGGTACCCGGAAGATACTGAGGCAGCTCTCTTCTCTTAGGATCTGCTTTTCTCTTCAGGCTTTTCGCTCCATGCCAGCAAAATAGGGGACCGGGTCTGTTGCCAGATTTGCAGAAAGTCTCCCTCACCTTGAACACATCAGAAGAACCGCTGGGAGCAACTGTGGAACTATGAAATGGAGTGGAAGTGGTGGACTCACTTGTGTGGTTGTTGTACGAGAACTCAGCCCATGGAAGAAGCTGTACCCCGTTATCGTGCTGTGAATAGATGAAGTGGCAGAGATAATTCTCCATGATCTGGTTGATCCTCTCGACTTGCCCATTGAACTGGGGGTGATAAGCTGAGGAAATGTCCAATCTCACATCCAGGAGTTTACAGAGGGCTCTCCAGAACTTTGAGGTAAACTGAACCCCCCGATCAGACACAATGTGAAGAGGCAAGCCATGCAAGCGAAAGATGTGTTGAATGAAGAGACTCGCCAGTCGAGGAGCAGAAGGTAGGCCGGTCAGTGGGATAAAATGTGCTATCTTAGATAACCGGTCCACCACCACCCAAACAGTGTTTCATCCTGCAGAGGGGGGAAGGTCTGTGACAAAGTCCATCGCAATGTGCCTGCCAGGGGGCATTGGGTACAGGCAGAGGTTGAAGCAGGCCGGCAGGCATGGAGTGAGTAACTTTGTTAGAAGCACACAATGTGCAAGAAGAGACAAAGTTCAGAACATCTTTAGGTAGTGTGGGCCACCAGAAGTGACGTGCAATCAGGTCTCGCGTTTTACGGACACCAGCGTGCCCAGCCAGTTTAGAACTGTGTCCCCAGCGGAGAATTCTTCTCCTGTCTGCCAACTGAACAAAAGTCCTCCACGGAGGGATGTCTCTAACCTGCAGAGGATTAGCAGTGACAATGCAGGACGGGTCTATGATAGTCTGAAGGGGCTCCACCGTGTCTTCCGTCTCAAACGATCTGGACAGGGCATCGGCCCTCACATTCTTGTCAGCGGGATGGTAGTGGAGCACAGATTGGAAACAGGTGAAGAACAGCGGCCACCTGGCTTGACGGGGATTTAGTCATTGAGCGGACTGAAGGTAGGTAAGGTTCTTGTGGTAGATCAGGATGGGGTGAGCTACGCCCTCCAGAAGATGTCTCCACTCCTCCAGAGCCAAATGATGGCCAGTAGCTCCCGATCTCCAATAGAGTAATTGAGCTCAGCAGAAGAAAAAATCTTGAGTAGTAGCCACATACTACTGCCTTTCCTTTGGAGCGCCTCTGGAACAGCAGTGCACCTGTACCAACAGAGGAAGCATCCACCTCCAATGAGAACTGCCGAGATACGTCAGGATGATGGAGGATCGAAGCTGAAGTGAAGGCTTTCTTGAGGCTAATAAATGCGGACTGTGCCTCTGGAGTCCACACCTTGGCGTTCACACCATTTTTGGTAAGGGAGCCTTCAGAGATGAGAAGTTTGGAATAAACTTCCAGCAGAAATTGGCGAATCCCAGGAACCGCTGTATGGCCCTTAGGCCTTGAGGACGTGGCCACTCCAGGACAGCTCTCACTTTCTCAGAATCCATCTTGAGACCTTGATCCGAGATGATGTGGCCCAGGAAGGGCAGAGAACTCCTCTCAAAGACGCACATCTCCAGCTTGGCGTATAAACGATTCTCCCTTAATCGTAGTAGAACTTGACGGACATGCCTCCGATGAGTCGTCGGATCTGGGGAGAAAGATATCATTCACGAATTCCAGAAACACTGCGGGAGCATTACACAGTCTGAAGGGCATCACTAGGTATTCGTAGTGCCCGTCCCGGGTCTTAAATGGCGTCTTCCATTCATCTCCCCGGCGAATGCGGATTAGGTTATAAGCCCCCCGCAGGTCTAGCTTAGAAAAATGTTTGGCTCCTCGTATGCCATCAAACAGCTTGAATATAAGTGGCAACGGGTATTTGTTCTTGACCGTGATCTGGTTGAGACCACGGTAGTTAATGCAGGGTCGAAGGGGTCTGTCTTTCTTTTTTACGAAGAAGAATCCAGCCCCGGCCGGGGAGGAAGACTTTCGTATGAAACCCCTCCCCAAATTCTCCTTGATATAGGCCGATATGGCTGGAGACTCTGGCAAGGAGAGAGGATATACTCGGCCATGGGTTAGAGAGGCATTAGGAACCAGTTCAATGAGGCAATCATAAGTCCGATGTGGAGGCAGCATCTCAGCATCCCTTTTGCTGAAAACATCTGAAAACTGAGCAAACTAGGGACAGGATGGATCTGCAACAGACAACGACCAAGGCACTTGGAGCCCCATTAGAGAACCTCTCCAGAATTCCAGTCCAGGACTGGGGCATGTAGTCAAAGCCAAGGCAGGCCCAGCAGAACAGGATTGATGGCCTTGGGCAAAACAAGGAAAGAAATCAGTTCAGAATGAAGGACTCCAACGGCTTTGTTTTAGAAACGATGGCATCAGGCAGAGGCAGTCCATTTACTGAAGCAACAGCCAAAGATGTCTCCAGGGTAACTGTGGGCAACTGAAGATGATCCACCAGCTCCTTTTGGATGAAGTTTGTCGCAGACCCAGAGTCAAGATAGGCAGAAACCCCATGCGTCCTCTCGCCGGATACTAAGGTCACACGAATAGTCAGCTTGGAACAGAATGCTTTTTTAGGTACCGTTCCACCTAGGGTTGTCTCTCCAACCAATCCTAGGCAATGGGGCCTCTGTGGACACAGACGCACAATATGGCCTCCGAGGCCGCAATACAGACAGTCCAGAAGTGTGTCTGTGTTGTTTCTCCTGGATAGACAATTTGACATAGTTACTCTGCATCGGATCCTCTGGTGGGATGACTGAGGAGGATAGTAAGGATTGCTGGAAAGTAGAATCCAGCATAGGAAGTTCTCTCTCTTGGAGAACCTCTTGGGAATGCTCCCGGATCCTCATGTCAACCCGGGTGGCGAGTAGGATAAGATCGTCCAGGGTAGATGGCAGATCGCGAGCAGCCAGCTCGTCCTTAATCCCCGAAGACAGTCCCTGCCAGAATGTGGCCACCAAAGCCTCGTTGTTCCAGGTTAACTCAGCAGCCAGGATACGGAACTGAATGGTATACTCGCCCATGGAGAGGTCTCCCTGGTGTAGGGTCAGCAAGGATACAGCAGCCGAAGAAACTCTCCCAGGTTCCTCAAAGATCGAGCGGAAGGTCCGTAAGAAGCACTGCAAGTCACGGGTCTCTGGTCCCTGATGTTCCGATAGAGGATTAGCCCATGCCAGGGCTTTGCCAGTAAGGAGAGAGATGATGAAGGCGATCCTGGCCTCATCCAAAGAGAAGGACCTGGCATGAAGTCTGAAGTGGATCAGGCACTGATTCAAAAATCCCCTGCAGGACCTTGGGTCTCCATCATAGAGTGGAGGTAGCGGCAAGAAGCACAGTGGGCCGGCACTGGTACAGACGGGAAGTGTAGCAGGAGGAACAGCAGGAATGGGTACGGTGACAACTGTGGTTGGCGCAAGCAACCGATGAGCAATGGCGTTCACCCACAAGAGGAATTGGTCTTGCCGTGACTGGAGATCCTCCATCTCGGCCAGCATGGCTTGTGTCGTCAAGGTCTCAGGTTGACCAGCAGGGTCCATGGCCTGAGCGTTCTGTCACGGTATGTCACGTTTTATTTAATGGGAAGCTATCAAGTCATTTTAACCCCTTGAACCGCCACCATGCGGTAGTACATGACCTGACAATTTTTCCAAACATTCCCTTGTATGTTTTTTTCAGATGCAGCAAAATCTTTAAAATCCAATTTTAAAACGGTGCACACTATATGCTTATTACTCATTAGAGGGTCATGGGGTGGTGCCGCTATCCTGAAGAGTCACATCGTCCTGCCTCCAAACCCACCTTTCCATGTTTGATTGACATCGCCCTGGCTGATACAACTTTCTCGGATGCGCCATTGCCTTGTGGCATTATACACAAGGGGGGGCTGTGTGGCACTATACACAAAGGGGGGGCTGTGTGGCACTATACACAAGGGGGAGCTGTGTGGCACTATACACAAGGGGGAGCTGTGTGACACTATACACATGGGGGAACTGTATGGCACTATTTACAAGGGGAGGGCTGTGGCTCTATCTACAGGAGGCTGAGTGTGGCGCAATCTACAGGGGTCTGTGTGTGGCACTATTTACTAAGGGGGCTGTGCTGCACTATCTACTAAGAGGGGGGCTGTATGGCACTATATACAAGGGAGGGGGGCTGTGTGGCGCTATATACAGTGGGGGCTTTATGGCGATATCTACAGGGGGCTGTATGGCACTATCTACAAGGGGGAGGTGGGGGCACTATCTACAAATGGGGTGTGACACTGTCTATAGGCTGGGCTATATAGCACTATCTACAGGGTGGGCTGTATGGCACATTCTACAGGGGGCACTATATATAAGGGGGGTTGCTTGTGGCACCCTGGGGGGTCCCGGTCAAGAGTTTGCTATTGGGCCCAGTCTTTCCTGGTTACGCCCCTGCCTAAAAGGCTGTCTACTTGGCCTACCCCAAGCCTATAACGTGTATATCTATGGTGGTGAGCTGTAATGGATGGGGGAGAAAATAGGTTGCTATGAAAGAGGAAAAATTAATGATTCTTCTCATGCATAATTTAAAGAGGCTCTGTCACCACATTATAAGTGCCCTATCTCCTACATAAGGAGATGGGCGCTATAATGTAGGTGTCACCACTTTATGAGCGATTTTAGATTTATGCTATTGAATTTCTCAATAAACAACTGGGCGTGTTTTACTATTGACCAAGTGGGCGTTGTACAGAGGAGTGTATGACGCTGACCAATCTGCATCATACACTTCTCCCCATTCATTTAGTCAGCACATAGGGATCCTTTTAGACCAGTATGTGCTGTCTTATACTAACACATTAACGATACTGAAGTGTTTAGACAGTGAATAGACATTCCACGGGATGTCTATTCACAATCCCTGCACTTCGTTACTGTTTCTGTGGTAGTTACAGCAGAGCAAGCGTAATCCCACGAAATTACGCTGTAAATGACAGGTTACAGCGAGATTACGCTTGCTCTGCTGTAACTACCTAAATGAATGGAGAGAAGTTTATGACGCTGATTGGTCAGCGTCATACACTCCTCTGTACAACGCCCATTTGGTTAATAGTAAAACACGCCCAGTTGTCCATTGAGAAACTCATTAGCATAAATCTAAAATCGCTAATAACGTGGTGGAAATAGATCGTTTTTTTCAAATAAAAAGCACTGCTGTCACCTACATTATAGCGCCGATCTCCTTATGTAGGAGATAGGGCACTTATAATATGGTGACAGAGCCTCTTTAAATCCCATCTTGTTGGAAAGTATTAGCCTGTAATGACAGGACACTTTGTACAACAGTCACTGAACACTACTTTATATTGGGTGGTCCTCCAGGAGAACATGCTTGGTAATAAGAAACCTTTCAGGCCAGTACTATTAGTTGGATGCCTGTGACCTATTATTCTGGCCTAGATCATTTTTGCAAGCATGTACAAAATTATCTGTGAAAATTTCCTTTTGCCATGGTTTCACTCTACAGTAGATTACTTTGCCAAACATGAGGTGTTAGATTTATTTTGGGCACAAAGATATAAATTGAGAACCATTTTTATAAAACTTGTATGGAACTCATGCCCAGCAGTTTGCTTAGTAGACTCTAGTAACATTTTTGCGCAGACATTTTTATCAGAGTGGTTAAGGAGGTTACATAGTTACATAGTACAGTTGAAAAAAGACACATGTCCATCAAGTTCATCCAAGGAATGGGAAAAGGGAAAATTTCTACACATAGGAGCTAATATTTTTTTGTTTTAGGAAATGATCTAAGCCTTTTTTAAAGCCATCTACTGTCCCTGCTGTGACCAGCTCCTGCGGTAGGCTATTCCATAGATTCACAGTTCTCACAGTAAAGAAGGCTTGTCGCCTCTGCAGGTTGAACCTTTTTTTCTCCAGACGGAGGGAGTGCCCCCTTGTTTTTTGAGGGGGTTATACATGGAACAGGATTTCACCAAATTTTTTGTATGTGCCATTAATATATTTATATAAGTTAATCATGTCGCCCTTAGTCGTCTTTTCTCAAGGCTAAATTGGTTTTATTCTTTTAATCTTTCCTCATAACTTAGATTCTCTATGCCCCTTATTAGCTTCATTGCTCTTCTTTGTATTTTTTCCAACTCCAGGGCATCCTTTCTATGAACTGGAGCCCAGAACCTAACTGCATATTCTAGATGAGGCCTCACTAATGCCTTGTAAAGTGGTAATATTATATCCCTGACCCGTGAGTCCATGCCTCTTTTAATACACGACAATATCTTGCTGGGCTTAGATGCAGCTGATTGACATTGCAAGCTGTTATTTAGTCTATGATCTGCAAGTACACCCAGATCCTTCTCAACAAGTGACTCCCCCAGTATAGCTCCCCTAGGACATATGATGCATGCAGGTTGTTGGTACCCAGATGCATAACCTTGCATTTATTTACATTAAACCTCATTTGCCAAGTGGACGCCCAAACACTTAGGGTATGTTCACACGCTAACTGTCATTTACGGCTGAAATGACAGCCTGTTTTCAGAAGAAAACAGCTGCGTCGTTTCAGCCGTAAATGCTCCTCCTCGTAATATACGAGGCGTCTGTGACGCTCGTATATCTTGAGCTGCTCTTCATTGAGTTCAATGAAGAACGGCTCAAATTACGTGGCAAAGAAGTGCCCTGCACTTCTTTGCCGAGGCAGTCAATTTACGCGTCGTCGTTTGACAGCTGTCAAACGACGACGCGTAAATTACAGGTCGTCTGCACAATACGTCGGCAAACCCATTCAAATGAATGGGCAGATGTTTGCCGACGTATTGTAGCCCTATTTTCAGGCGTAAAACGAGGCATAATACGCCTCGTTTACGCCTGAAAATAGGTCGTGTGAACCCAGCCTTAGTGTGTTCAAATCAGCTTGCAATTTACGAACATCTTCCATAGACTGAACATTACTACATAGCTTGGTGTCATCTAAAAAAATAGAAATAGTGCTATTAATCCCATCCTCTATATCATTAACAAATAAGTTGAATAATAGTGGTCCCAAAACGGAACCCTGGGGTACACCACTTATAATCGAGGACCATTCTGAGTAGGAATCATTATGTCATTCCTTCAGCCCATTAAACAGAATCTATAATCGGAAAATAACATATTATTTAAATCAGGTTTTTTTTATAAACATACTTAAAAACATTTTCTTTTTTTTTATGTGACTGTCCATATATATTTCAAAATATATTCGTTTTTACCAGCCACTAGGACAGGGATCAGAAACCTTCGGCACTCCAGCTGTTGTTAAACTACAACTCCCAGCATGCCCTGACAGCCAAAGGCTTTAATATTCCAGCCAAAGGCTGTTAGGAAATGCTCGGAATTGTAGTTTCACAACTGCTGGAGTGCCGGAGGTTGCTGACCCCTGCTAGGGCAATGACATTTATAAAAGTCTATGAGATTTCTCTGACAATTGACTCCCATTCCTTTTAGCTGCCATAAAGCAAATACACCCTGCTGTATTGTCTATACAGTAAATAAAGGAAAAGTAAGAGTGTATCTTATTTTTTTTCTTTGATAGTTTTTTTAAAGTTAAGAGAAGGGATACAAAAATACAAAAAAATCTTAAAGTACAACGTGCATCATTCAATAAATACACATTAACATAAATAAGGATTCTACAAAAGGAGAACCATCATATATTCCAGCGTGTATAGATCAGAATCCAATCAGATGCAAGAATTCCCTTTTCTAACCCAACCCCCCCTCCAGGTAATCCCCGCTTGAGGGGAATTTTTATATACACTAATAGGGAATTCTGAGTTAATAGAGGAGGGTCCTCTGTTAGGATTCTTATCTCTTAGCCGGAGTGAAGTTCGGTTACTTGTCCTGTGCTGAATTACACAGACAACCCATTCATTTGAATGGGCACTGTGCAATACCTAATTTCCCCTGTGGTGGCGCTGCAGGAAAATTTAACATTTACTGCAAGGTTTTCCCACAGATTACAGCTGATCACTTTGTGATCGTCTTATTGTCAAGGGACCATTCTAACAAGTAGGGATTGTACTCAATAGCAATGTATAGGAACAATATTGTAGGTATAAGTGAAATATGAAGACAGAATACTACTCAATGTTCATCAAAGTGATCTCTAGCCTTCAGAACTAATTAAAAACTACATAAAGTACCAGTTTTAATGTATCCATCTAACATAAAGACCAAATTGTGTACCTGTAAACTTGCATAATGCATCAGTAAATTTGATTTGAGACTGGTGATAAGGTAAGAAGGTGAATTTCTGAAAAATAATACTACCCAAAGCAACAGAATAAACTATGATGTTAGGACTAGATATTACACAGTATGTGAAAACCTTCATATGGTTTAGGTACACATTTTTTTTCCCCCAAAATCTCTGGCAGGGTGGACTGATTTAGAAGTAGGAAACACTGTTTTATAGATACAATACCTGTATGCAACATCATACAGAAATATATAGTCAAAGATATAGTATCATAGAGACCTTCGCAAGTGCAGTTTGCACTCACACACACACACACACACACACACACACATATATGTATATATATATATATATATATATATATATATATATATATATATATAGTGTGTGATTGGTACTCAATTATAGTCATGTGTTTATTAGAAAAAAAACTATACAATGGTCCTACCTTAATTGGGGAGTACCACTTTCCAGAAGAGTTCAACTTCCCATAATTAATGTTGAGGATCTTTGGAGAGGGAAACTCATACTCCTGCTCTGGCATCTTCACCCTTGCATTCTTGGCTTTCTCTAACTTAGCTCCTTCTTCTGTGGAACCTCTTTCCCCCCAACGTACCTAAAATAATGAAATAAATGTTAAGAAACTGACAAAAGAACCAATTTTGGGTTCACAAATTGGTAATAAAACAGTAGACTTTTACAGTATTGTGGAACCATGTACAGTTAGGTCAGCATGGTGGCTCAGTGATTGGCACTGTCGCCCTGCTACACTGGGCACCTGGGTTTGAATCCGACTGAGGACAACATCTCCATGGAGCTTGTATGTCCTCTCTGTGTTTGTGTGTGTTTCCTTTGGGTACTACAGTTTCCTCCCACACTCTAGAAAAATACTAATAGAATAAATGGATTCATGTATTGTCCCTAGTATGCGTGTGCCTGACATAGGGAAATTAGATTATAAGAAACGAGAAAAAAGTAAAAAATAAATTAGGGGTCTACACCCAACAATGGAAATAGAAGAAAGTTCCGGAAAAAAAGGATAAGTTGGCTGGAGTGCCATTATAAATCAGTCCAACCATAGTAAGGTCCAATCACAACTGGTTTAGGCCTCATGCACACGACCGTAGTTATGTGCACGGCCGTGATTTTTGGGTTGGCCGGCCACGGAGTGTCAGCCGCAAGCCGCACGCAAACCGCGGGCTGTGCACATGGCCTCGGCCATTATTTTCAATGAGCCCGGACCACAGAACACGGCCGTAATAAGGCTTACCCGTTCTTTCTGCAGTCCAGGCTCGGGGGCCATGCACGGACCGTGTAAACCACGGTTGTGTGCATGGCCCCATAGGAATGAATGGGGCCGCAATTCTCCCGTGGATTTTCGGGGGAATTGCGGCCGCAAAAGCACGTTCGTGTGCATGGGGCCTTATTGAAGGAACTGAGATGATGGCCAGAAGTATAAGGGCTTGTCCACACGTAACGGAATTGCTGCAGAAAATATTTGCAGCAAATCCGCAGAAACTAGCAGGATTTTCGCTGTGGAAAAACCACACCAATTCCCTGCGTTTTTTACTGCAGTAAATGGTGCAGCAATTCAGTCCACTTTCCGCAGCAGGAATTGACATGCTGCGGTACGAAAAATAAGCATCGCAGGTCAATTTGTGGTCGGAAATTTTACGCAGTGTATGGATGAGATTTGTTGAATCTCACCCTCTTTGCTGCTACTGTATTCTGCTGCGTATTTTCCATCCGCAATTCCGGAGGGAAAATACGCAGCAATTCCGCTATGTGTGGACAAGCCCTAAGTCGTCCAATTTACATGATTTTATTTAGAGGGACCAACTGAAATTCTCAAGCTCTTTTGACATATGTTAGACTTAGGGGCCTGTAAATAGAAAACATTCATGTACAATTCCCCCTACTAATGGTACAAGTTACCTTGGAAGTACAGTTCATGTGGTGTGTGAAAATAAGGGGAGAAATGCATATTTAATCTTTAATATAGACTATGTGGATCATTTCCCACAATATATTCACATGGCTTTACCGAATTTTCAAAAAGCATGGGTGTATTCTATAATTTGAAGTTGGGAGTTTTTCAAAGCCTGAGAATGCTCAGAAGTTATCTACTAGTTCTAGATACTCCCAGGACTTAAGAAATATCAAAGTTGAATAAGACACCATGGTCTGATCTCCTCCCTTAGTTTGATGAAAGAAGGATATTCCATGCAGTTCACTTCATGTGAATATTTCGAGTATTCTGAATTCTGCTAGGACCTTCAATATAATTTATATCTATTTTTATGCATTGGTATATGTTAATTTACATTTTTACATATTAGTACTGCAATAAATTTCAAACAATTTGAGAAAAAAATGACCCTGCTTCCAGTGCAGTCTTCTATAAAAATCTATTGCCATATGTGATAAAATGCGGAGAGTTGAGGATGAAGTCCATAGTTTATAATCTCATGGTAATGTACAAAATACACATTGTTAGAATGGCCAAACAACTATTTATAAATTGCCAGAATAGAATGTGTTATACCTCCATTCTCTTGATTCCTCCAACTCCTCGGCCTCCATAATAAGATGCATCCACAGTGGGCCACTTCTTTTTAGGTAATCCATCATCTTCCTCCTCCTGTGAAGAAGAACAGAACTAATCTAAGAGAAAAATCTAAAACAGTGGTCTAAAATCCTAAATTTTCATTGTATGTTGGTGGAAAATCTACTAACAAAGGGCAATCACTCTGGGACACGCTGGCATTATGGCCATGTTTATATAAGGTATTAAATAGATATTATATGTGAATTATATTACTGAAAGCACATGGTAATTGGCTTCTATATTGGCATATTAAAACAGGGTGGTATACTCATAATTTAGATGTGATCGATTACAGGTGGATTCTGTGTGCCAGAGGCCCGCCGACACTGAACCTGACTGACCGATTCAGTGTAAAGCGAACGATACATCTGCTCTGTATAGAGAATACAGGACAGCTGTATCTCCAAAAGTAAACTAAATTTTTAATAAAAACTATTTGCAAAGTTACACTAATCACACCGACTAATCTATTTTTGGAAAAAAAAGGTGTACATAGGCCCTCAAAGGTGTACATAGCCTGTAAATGATCTGCCAGGCACAACTTCTGTGGATACGCCCATAGGTAATCAGTCTGCACCTGAGTCTATGTCTCTGAGACTGACTCCATCTTCCACCACTCAGGATGGCAGGCTTAGGAGTGGGAGAGCCTATCGCAGCCTGGCCAGACGGAGCTAGCTCCCGCCCTCTGTCTATTTATACCTGCCTTTCCTGTTCCTCCTTTGCTTGTTATTCTTCTCGTGTGGTTTCCTGGCCCAGCTACAGCTTCTAACTATTTGATCCTGCTCCATACTGACCCTGGCTTACTCACTACTCTCCTGCTCTGCGTTTGGTACCTCGCTCACTCCTGGTTTGACTCGGCTCGTTCACCACTCTTGTTGCTCACGGTGTTGCCGTGGGCAACTGCCCCATTTCCCTTAGCTTTGTGTACCCTTGTCTGTTTGTCTCGTGCACTTACTGAGCGTAGGGACCGCCGCCCAGTTGTACCCCGTCGCCTAGGGCGGGTCGTTGCAAGTAGGCAGGGACAGAGTGGCGGGTAGATTAGGGCTCACTTGTCCGTTTCCCTACCCCCGTCATTACATAGCCTTTAAATGATACATATCTGGCTCCTAGAGGAAGCATGAGAGCTTTGTCCATACTGTTTTACATTGATCTCAATAAGACAGACTGCACTAGGCTCCTACTCTCCCACTAATGGTAGCAGCAGGTAGCAAGCAGGTTAGCTTTTAAATCTATGTCTATGCAGGGGATTTGGAGCTCTGAATAAATACAACTGGGCTTTTTTGGTAATTTTTTGACCAAAAAATGACATGGAATGATGGATATTCACTTTAAGGTATGATGCTGAAGTTATATATACATGGCCTAATTATTGCAGGGGACATTTCACAATTTTATGGAGATTTGGATAATTTTCTAAGGAAAGCATGGCAAATTAACAAGTAGAGACAAAAGAAAATCGAGAAGCTTTTATATCCTCCTGGGTACATTCCATTCCTGTAATAAATAATCTTTAAAGTCCTGCATGGAAAGGTTGCTTGTAAAATCAATTCTAACAGTTCTTTCACAATCAGCTTTAAGTGGGTTAGAACCTATGTATTATCTGTGATGTTTCATGTAGAATAACGACTTCTCAAAAATGGCAAGCAATTGAAACACAAAGTATAATAAAACAATTATACAATAATTAAGCTTTATTAACATAAAACTGGAAACCCCTTTAATATTTAGGGGAAATGCTCCAGCACATCTGTTGTAGGTTTGCTCTTATATGACAGGGACCTGGCACTTACACTGCCTGCAAGAGAGAAATTGATTCTCACTCAATAAATGTCAAGGCAGATAACTCCTAAGCTACCCCAAAATTGTGATGGTCATTGGCGTCTCTAGTCTGCTTTTGGCAGTTCACACTGACAGTAGTTATTGTTCATTTATAGCAGAGGCTGGACGGCAGCACGGAGTGCTTAACGGGAAGCCTCCATGACTGCCGTAGGAGGGAGGGTCAGCCAATAGGAGTGAGGACAGGTTAGGTGAGGGAGGAGGGAG
The DNA here is from genome assembly GCF_050947455.1 of Rhinoderma darwinii. NCBI lineage: Eukaryota > Metazoa > Chordata > Amphibia > Anura > Rhinodermatidae > Rhinoderma > Rhinoderma darwinii. The sequence continues at coordinate 352,238,449 of NC_134689.1, forward strand.
AGATGGGAGGAGCCGGGGTGTGGTATCTGTTCCTCCCGCTGTTTTCGGCATTGAGCCGGAAGCAGCGGGAGGAGAAACAAGTAAAACTTAGCTCACACCCACCCGCCCTGAATTAGGTTCCGTTTATGGTATCGGGGTGCAGGTTTATCTGTTTCTTGTGCTTTTGATGTATGCTTATGTAACTTGTGTTTTGTTTTATTTCTTTTAAGCAGGTCCGGGTGTCATGGCAGCTGGCGGGGGGAGTCCTTGAGGTTGGTCAGTACAAAATGGTGGGGGGGTCGCATCGGGGGTATGCGTCCCCTAAAAAATGGTAGATCATTTGAAGACTTCATAGGGTGTTATCCCTTTGAAGTGGTCTTCTGGTGGTTGGAGCCATCTGCAGGGGTGGGCGGTGTCTCCGAGCTGGTTTACGGCTGGCGGTAAATAGTTGGTGGTGGTTTGCAGATGGCTAATTTAAAGGAAATCGGAAAAATGGCTTCAAGGACTTCCCCTGCTCTGTTTAGTGTTAATTGACCCATGTTGGTTCATGTGAATTATAGTAGGAATTCTCTGGTCGAATTCCTAAAAGAGTTATCCGAATGTTTCGGATTAAATTGCATTTAATTAATGTTAAATAAATAAACGGCTGCTGTGGCCATTTCACATCCAACCTCGGTTGTCACGTGTCTTTATTGGGAAGGGGGCGAAAGAAGGGGAATAAAAGGTAAAATGGTTAATCAGCACATGACTCTACTTAGGCTAGTCAAGCTGCAGTGGTGTCTTTAGTAATTCTCTACAAATAGCAGATGTGCAATTCATTGAAGGTATTGTCTCATGATAGACATTGGTGGCAATTTCTAGTATATGCTGTGATCCCTGCCTATTACTAAAATAAATGAGCGGTGGAACTAGAAAAGTGGCATGCCAGTTCGTCTACTATCAGCTCTGCTCAGCAATCTTCAAACACCCCATTAAAGTCAATGGCGACCATGCGGCTGACCAGGAAAAGCTGAGTGGAGCCAACAGGAGATGAAGTTGCACAATGTTACCCACTTTGTCTTAGGGATGAGCAAGGGTCACAGCTGTCAGATTCCCGTCGATCAGACATTGGTGGCATACCCTAGAAATATGCTTCCAATGTCTATCCTGAATCAACCCCTTTAAATCCTGCGGCACTGTCTTTATAAGAGCAGAGATGAGGGGGTAGGCAGACGCTTTAGGACCCATTGAGGGAAAATGCTGATAATGCTGTATATACACAGATTGCTGTATACATACAGGAAGGGAAGAGAACCATACAGCGTATATATGGACATTACATGCACAGGCTTAAAATGCATTCTTAGCAGAGCAAAATATGCATGTTACTGGGTTAATCGGGACTGATAGCTGTTGGCTGAGAAATTATCCATCCCACAACTATCAAGTTGAACGTCAGGCACTGAGGGTGGGGGGCATTTTAAACAACTCTTGGAGAGGTTTCTTGCTTGATCCCTAAAAAAAATCAATAGAGATGCGTTCAAGATTTGCCCACTCTTACCTGTTATATTACAGATAATTTCTCGAAAAGAGCGGATGTCCACAGTATAGTAGTTGCACAAAATACAGGCATAGAAATGAAAATGCAATGATATTTTCTCTTCTATCCGATTTCCCCACCTCTCTAGACAGAATATCTCAAAACAGGAAATACCAAGATCAAGGAGATTCTTCTCATAATCTCATGACACGGCAGCACCGTACCTGCCAGCGAGACCAGGAAAACTATCACAACACCCTCAAAGAACCTCAAAGAACATCCAGCGTGTTTATCACGATCACTGGCTGGGAAACATAACCACAAGTATTACCAAGCAGAATAAACACGTTACTGCTCCCAACTATCACACCTCATTATTCCATCAAGGGTCATGAACTGGTGAGGAATTGAAGATGTCCTCCACATAGCCCAGGTAGATATATCAAATGATGAGTTGCCCGTAGAAGCTCCTCGAGGACAATTTAGCTTCCAGTGCATTAAGATGCACTTTCCAGCTGATAAAGCTTTTAGACAGTATTCTTAAAGGGAAGCTGTCACCAGCATTTCACCTAATAAACCAGCAATACCTGGTGGTGGTGGGTGAAAAATCATTTCTATATAACCTATAATTGTCTTCTTAGTCGGCTCTGTAGCTTTAGTATTCAGTATTTTAGTGTTCCCACACCGTAATGCTAATGAGCAGAAAAGAGTCAAATCTTCATTTGAAAAGAGTCATATCTTCATTCCTCAAATCTTTCCGAGTTTACCCCGCCTCCTTGCTTTTGATTGAGAGCAAAATCCTGAGCTTGCGCATTGATGTCCTCTTCTGGTGTGAGCGTACAACGGGACACCGGATTATTACAATAAAAGGCGCAAAATGTTTGCAGACCGTTATTTACAGTCGAAGGAGGAGCTTAGGAGAGAGGATAACGGCAACAAACTTTTGATAGCAGTGGCCAGTGAGGGATAAGTAAAGTTCAATAGGTGAAATGCTGGTGACAGGTTCCCTTTAAGAAGGGGAGTTTCTAGGGAATTTTATCAACAGGGCGAACATCAAAAAAATGCCTCCCCCCCACTGCCATCAAATAATGCTTACAATGTTAATAATAAAAATACGGTATAATCAGATGAATGCATACAAATATGTTTCTTACTGTTCAACTTCATAATACATACCTTAGATGCTGAAAAACCTTATAATACACACCTCAGATGCTGACAAACATCATATTAACCCATTAGTGACCACCCATTAGTGCTTTTACGGTGGACACTAATGGGATTTATTCCGATGCAGTATCCTTTTTACGGCACTGCATCGGAATAAGTAAACAAAGCAGGGAGCAAACCTGCTCGAATGGGCGAGATCGATATCCGTATCGATCCCGCTCGTTTAACCCCTCAATAGCGAGCGCCGCAGCTAGTGGTTTTGGAGAAAGGGAGCTCCCTCTCTCACCCCACCGGCACCCTGTTATATACGATCGCAGGGTGCCGGTGTCTTCTATGACAGCCGAGGGCCTAATAAAGGCCCCCAGGTTTCCCTCTTGTTAATGCCTGCTAGGCTATGCCTGTCCTTTTTACACCGCAGGCAGTAATACACTGCAGAAGTATTGCAGTGTATTATAAAAGCGATCGAATGATCGCATAGTGAAGCCCCGTAGTGCGACTAATAAAATAGTAAAAACAAAGTTTAAAAAAAGTTTATAATAAATAAATAAAAGTCCAAAGTAAAAAAAAATGCATAACCCACTTTTTCTTCTTACAAATTTGCTGTTTTCTGTGAATCCTGCCTTATAAGGGCATGACCACACATGGCGGAATTCCTCCGCAACTGTCCGCATCAATGCCGCACCTAATCCGGGTTGCGGATTACGGCTGCGGATCTGCACAAAATGTGCAGAAAATTGATGCGGACTAGCTGCTGCGGACTGCGGGAAAAGTGCTTCCCTTCTCCCTATCAGTGCAGGATAGAGAGAAGGGACAGCACTTTCCCTAGTGATAGTAAAAGAAATTCATACTTACCGCCCGTTGTCTTTATGACGCGTCCCTCCTTCGGCATCCAGCCCGACCTCCCTGGATGACGCGCCAGTCCATGTGACCGCTGCAGCCTGTGCTTGGCCTGTGATTGGCTGCAGCCGTCACTTACACTGAAACGTCATCCTGGGAGGCCGGACTGGAGACAGAAACAGGGAGTTCTCGGTAAGTACGAACTTCATTTTTTTTTACAGATACATGTATATTGGGATCGGTAGTCACTGTCCCGGGTGCAGAAACAGTTACTGCCGATCGCTTAACTCTTTCAGCACCCTGGACAGTGACTATTTACTGACGTCTCCTAGCAACGCTCCCGTCATTACGGGAGCCCCATTGACTTCCTCAGTCTGGCTGTAGACCTAGAAATACATAGGTTCAGCCAGAATGAAGAAATGTCAAGTTAAAAAAGCAAGACGCATCCGCAGCACACATGACATGTGCATGACAGCTGCGGACTTCATTGCGGAACTTTGAATCTCCATTGAAGTCAATGGAGAAATTCCGCCATGAGTCCGCCACTGCTCCGCAACAGACAGAGCATGCTGCGGACACCAAATTCCGCTCCGCAGCCTATGCTCCGCAGCGGAATTGTACGCATCGTGTAAACGAACACTGCTAAATTAAAGTGAAAGTCAATGGAGAAACGGCTCCGCTGCGGAATAACGCTGCGGAGTGTCCGCAGCGGAATTTAAGTGAAATTCCGCCATGTGTGAACCCGCCCTAAAAAATTTGATAAAAAGTGATCAAAAAGTCGCATGTACTCCAAAATGGTACCTATAAAAACCTACAAGTCATCCCGCAAAAAAAAAACATACAGCTGCATCGGCAGAAAAAGAAAAAACTTTTTGGCTCTTTAAATATGGAGACGCAAAAACAATGAATTTTGAAAAAAAAGTGTTTTCACTGTGTAAAAGTAGTTAAACATAAGAAAACTATATAAATATGTTATCGCCACAATTGTAACAACCCACTGAATAAAGTTATTGTGTTTTTTATACCACACGGTAAATGGCGTAAATTTAGGATACAAAAAAAAAGAGTGGCGAAATTGCTGTTTTTGTTTCTATTTCCCCCCCAAAAAAGTTAATCAATAAATTATATGTAACCCAAAATGGTGCTATTAAAAAAGACCTTATACAGCTATGTCGACAGTTATAGCTCTTTGAATGAGGCGATGGAAAAACTTAAAAAAATAGCTTGGTCAATAAGGCCTAAAATAGGCTGGTCAATAAGGGGCTAAAATCCCAATTTACGGAATAATACAAACATCAGCTGCTGCAGAACATCATAATATATACCTCAGCTACTGCAGAACTTCATAATACAGACATCAGCTGCTGCAGAACATCATATAACAGACCTCAGCGACTGCAAAACCTAATAATACACCCCTCAGCTACTGCAGAACTCAGAACTTTCAATACACAAAAAAAAAGTCACAGAAAAAAAGTAAGAGGCAGAGGGGTAATGATTTCTGCTCAGCAACTGCACGGGGAAGCCGCACTCTGTTTCTTGGAGTCCAAGAAGTCAGTAGCTCAGTGCCCGGCCTCCTCTGAGCAGCGTTTCAAAATTTAAGTCCATATAGTTTGCTGCGCCCCCTTTCCAATGAGTCAGCGCCCTGGGCGGTTGCACCTCCCACATGATGGTAGAAAGGGCCATGTGCATATGTTGCTTCAGTTGTACTCTAACTTATATTAAAAGGAATGTATCCTCAGAATATTACATATTATTTAAATTAGGCTTTTAATATAAACCTATATATATATATTATTATTTTTTTGCCTTTTCTTTTTTGCTTATTATCAACATAAAAAGATCTTTAAATATTGTAGTTCTCACACTGGCCACTAGAGCAGTCACTACATGTTGACGCTTTTTCTTTTCTGTAGCTTACTTGTCAGCTTTGCAGTTTAGACTCGCGCAGCAGTCAGAGAGTCATCCCATTATTATTAGAGGAAGGGGATAAAATTATAGCTCTATTGTACTACACAAATAAGTCTCTGTATGCAGCTCCCCTGTCACTCCCCGGTAACTGAAGGAGGGGCTCTTCTGCATCACTTCCTGGAGATTGTAATAGACTAAGACATTTCTCTGTCAATTGCCTCCCATTTATTTTAGCTGCCATAAAGCACACACATCGTGCTGCACTGTCTATCTATACAGACAATACAGGAAGGAAGTGTGTATCTCCGATGCAGCCGCCCCAGAAACCAATTTTTTAAATAAATATAAATAGCTACAAAAGTAACTATTTAACAATACCTACTACTATATAGATAAACCTGAAAAAATGATGGTTAGATAAAATGTTCAGTACTTTAAGAAAAACAAGTAGAAAAAATGCTTACAGAGCACATGCTCTCAGACAGTCATTTTGTAATGGAAACTATTTTAAGAGAATGCAGCTTGTAAATTTGTTAGGAAATAATGACACCACTAAGGAACGAAGGTCTGCGGTCTTTTTTGCTTAGTTATGTTAATAATTCCTATTGAGTTGGTAAAATAAAGTTGTGTCTCTACAGGAACATGGCTGCCTCTACTGTCTGAAGATTGCTGACACATACTGAGTGATGGGCCATCACAAGAGGTGGACAGTCCTCTGGCGGACGTATGCCGTCAGGTGTAGAACTCATGAGAAAAACAAATGGTGGCTGTCATAAATGTAAAATCACTTGGGCTTCATTTTGATTTGGAAACGGTTTACTTTGTGGGTATGTTCACACGCTGTGTTTTAATGCGTATTTCGCTGTTGGTGGAACGTCTCGAAATACGGCTGAAAAAACTGTAGCTAAAAGCCTACAAACATCTGCCCATTGAATTCAATGGGAAAAGCGGTTTCATTAAAAGAAGGAGCATGTCATTTCTTGAGTCGTTTATGGAGCTGTTTTTCATTGTGTCAATAGAAAAACAGCTCCAAAAACGTCTAGAAACGCCTAAAAAAACCAACTTTTTCAAATTCAAAAACAGCTGAAAATCAGAGGCCGTTTTCTCTGAAAACAGATTCGTAATTCTCAGCCGTTTTTGACTCAGCGTGTGAACATACCCTTCGCGTATGTTCACACGCTTAATTAAAAAACCTCTGAAAATACGGAGCTGTTTTCAAGGGAAAACAGCTCCTGATTTTCAGCCGTTTTTTAATCAAACGGACGTTTTCTGAGCGGTTATTCTATTGATTCAACGTTTTTTTTAAATGAGTAAAAAAAACGCCCCGTCAGAACAGAACCCCGTATTTCCCATTGAAATCAATGGGCAGATGTTTGTAGGCGCTCTGCTTCTGATTTTTCTGTAGTTTTTCGGGACGTTTACGGCCCGAAAAACGGCTGAAAATTGGTCGTGTGAGCATACTCTTAGGGCTTGTTCACACTGCAAAGAAAAAGCGGCTGTAAAATACATAGCTAGTTTCAAGGGAAACCAGCCTCTGATTTTCAGCCGTTTTTTATGCATCAGGTGTTTTTTGTTGTGTTTTTTTACAGCCGTTTTTGGAGCAGTTTTTCTATTTACCCAATGAAAAATGGCTCAAAAAATGGCTCAAGAAGTGACATGCACTTCTTTTTACAAGGCGTTTTTTTACAGGCCGTTTACAGGCCGCGTAAAAAAATGCCCCGTTGGAACGAACTGACGTTTTTTCCATTGAAATCAATGGGCAGATGTTTGGAGGCGTTCAGCCTCCGTATCTTTAGCCATTTTCGGGGCGTTTATGGCCCAAAAAACAACTGAAAATAGGCCGTGTGAACATACCCTCACAGTCAAAAAGCATTGTGTAGAAATCTTCTGTAAGGTGCTATAGCAAAACTGCTCCATGCTTCTCCTTGCTTATGTGGACCCAGAGTACTATGTGGGGTGACAGTTACTTTTGGTGCTTCAAAAAATTTTTCATGCCAAACACTTTATTAATCCTTCTGTTACATAAAGCAGTTTAGGGCCCATGCATAATACTCGGAAATGAATGAGAAAATTTGAATAAGTAGGGTTTTTTGCACATTTTGATTTACTTCACCTTTGGGCTGATGTATCGGAAAGGGGTGGAGCTTTACTAAAGGGGCCGGATTCGTTTTGCTTGGGGTCAGATGCAGTCAGAGCGGTAAGGTTTCTGCCACCTCCTAGCCAGACACAATGTTTTCTAAGCCCCACCCCTTTTTCTTAAACATATTCACATATATGTTCACATAATCTAAACTCAGGAAGAGAGGAGGTGGGGGAGATAAAATGGATGTTTCCAAGAAAAGAAAAGTGTGAGAATAACAAAGACTATTTGAGCAGATGGGCACAAGGTAGATGTTTGGGAAACTGCCAGAATGTGTGTATCCCAGAAAATAAAATGTTCACTTTTTGTGTAAAACTATTCTTTATCATCTGTAAGGGGTAAAATAAATAGTAAAATTAAAACGCATGTGTAGAGCTCTAACTTTGCAACATTGGGTACAGTGACTGCAGGGAAGGAATTATTATTATTTTTTTCCCTTTTGGAGATCCATTAAGGCTGTTATATGGATGTGATATCTACTACATCTACTTTGTAAGTTTAGCGTAATTTACTCAAAGGAGGTAGCATGGGATAAGAAAAAAGGGTCCAGAAACAGCGCCATTCTTGTCTATGGGCTGTAACTGGTATTGCGGCTTAGCCCCAATCTTTAGCATGCCACTGAGTTTCAATATTAGACAAAGCCTATGGACCATAGGGGTGCTGTTTATGGAAAACACAGACCTTTTGTCTTATCTCATTTAACCCATCAAGTCTGCTTGAGGTGTAAATTTATGTGGATAGCCTAATGACTAAAAATCATAGTACATTAAAGCCAGTGGCACTCAGTCTACAGTACTCCACATACAGTTTAATATCTTATTTGGTCTTGCAAAGATGAAAACAAAAAGCCAATCCTTAGCCATTTAAAATGCAAGTATGCAGAAAAATATCAGGACCCACGTGAACTATTATACACCCGCTTTGTGTGTCCTGCATCTTAATATATATATATGTGGCCATTCAAAGGAGAAACAGGAAGGGTTTGATCTGGTTCCCTGCTGTGTTTTTGGTCTATTGTGCACATTCCTCACATAAAAGCAATCTGAGGACAGATATCTTTTAATTTAACCCTTTTGTCTATCTGCACAGTATTAATACAAATGTCACATGCACATGACGCTCTCATGATGGTGTTTTCAGACTCTTCATAGTAGAACGCTAATGAATTATGAGGTTTTACTCCACACCCTCTCCATTCCATTAAACATTTTCCTCATCTGTTTCTAATCTGTAAACCCAACTCTTTTTTCCCTTCTGTAATAAGAAGTGGAAACTGTTGACTTTCTTCATTATTTTTTCCTTCGTTTTCGATATCTGGCAGAGACTTTACTCAAAGAAACTCATTTTTCTTTTACGTATTATAAACTTTGCAGATTTCTTTATATTAAAGCAGAGAAAAAGTACACAAAATGTTAGCAAATAACAGATGTAGGAATACAGATGTGAAGGTTTTTGGATACTGATAGTATGCGAGGTAAAATAAATGCATGTCTTTAATAGCCAACTGAGAGAAAGCTATCAGATTTGAAACAAATAGATTTATCTTAATCTATAGAATTAAAAAAAACTGTTTGGATATAAGTATGAAACACTAGAACCTCCCTGCCAATTACAGATGTGTACAATCTTAGCTCTCCTCTTATTTCAACATATTCTGAGGTGAGTGGCACGAGATGACCAGCTTTGAATAAAACATGATTTTGCGATACTCTGTCACGAGTTGCCTATGCTATATGCATCTGTTTGTGGCCGCCCAGTGGTTGTGATGAGCATTGCAGCCTGTCAGTGGCTTTGCTGGCATGTCGCAAAGTTGTATTGAATTTGTTTCATCTTACATTAGAGTTCTTAACCAAATTTAAGCAAAAGTAAGGGGTGGAGACATCTGTATGTCTAGGTCATGAGCATCATGCAATTACACAGTGTTGAAGTTATACTAGTTTCCACAATGTCTAAGCAAGTAATACTAAAAAGGAGAAAACACATTTTAAAATCCTGTGTTTTAAATTATTACAATCATGAAAACAGTTGCAGAAGTCACTTTCTGCTCTTAAGGGGGTTGTTCTGCTTTTGGACAATTCCATTTTATTAGAAGGGTCTTCTGAAAATAATCAATCGGCTGCAATCTGCAGGGAAACCTGATAACAAGTGTTTCATTGGTGCAGCACAAGAGAAAATAAGTATTACATGGTGCCCAATGAAATTTTCGTAATGCGTAGAGAGGCTGGGTCTTCCAGAGTGGGAGATACTCTTTGTAGCCAATCTCTGATCCCGCGTAGTCATGCAGGTTACAAATAAAGGACTACCCTCCATTAACTCAGAATGCTCAAACAGAAAAAAGGTTTTATGAACCAGACAACCATGAAAATGGACATCCTGTATTTTCTACCAAAATGGATGGCCAAGAAATGGGGCAGGGTTCGCTACTTCGTTAAAGAGGCAGGTTTAGAAAAAAACTTTTCAAATAACCTATTATGGAATTCTGAGTTGATAGACGATGCTCCCCTGTTTAGGACCCTCATCTACAAGCAGCTTCTCCTGCTCTGTGACACCTGGCATATCCATTTATTTCATAAATAAGCCATTGATTTCAATGGGATACTGTGTAATGCTTCATTTTTTCCTGCCCCACGTTCCCTTACAGACTATAGCTGATCGTTGTTAGTCCCAGCAATCAGACACCCTGTGACCAGTTTATTTTTTGGGGACCCTTCTAGCAAAAAGCAAGTGTCCAAAGCAGACATTGCTCTTAAACTATAATTATAGAAACAGTATGATCGGAGATTATAAGCCTTAAAATAACAGATTTCTTCTATATATGCAATAATCCTAATTTCTTTTAAAATGTTGTCTTTCCATTCACTGTTGTAATTGGTTAGCCTTGATCTGTCTAATAGGGTTATTATAGAAAGCATAAAATGGAAGTTACCAATCGGAAACCTTGTAATATAATTCAATTTCATGAAGAACGTAAAATGTCAATTTTGGGTCATAATATTGTTTGTATGGGTAACATTAGATGTGGAGATTTGGTTTTTGACAGCAATTCAGAAGAGAAAAGAATGTGTCCACATGTGGGATCTGGGTGTCTATGCGGCTTCTCTAGCAAGCCAACCAACACTATGAAAATCATACTTCTGATCAGTGGGATCTGGCTTGATGACAGTCGTTCACTGAAAATATAACTTTTATATTAGAATGTGACTCTACAACTGTGATTGGAATGATCATTGTATTATTCAATTATATTGTTTCTTGTCTTCCTTCAGCAACTATATAACATTTTGTAAGACTTTCTACATCTACATTTTTTTTTTTTTACACCAGCTACGTATTTGTTCAGATTAGTTTGAAAACAGCAGGTGGAAATAGTAAAAACTCCTGCCCATGTTACAGGTATTGCTGAGGTCAAAACTAAAACTATTGACATATAAATTATATTTTTTCAACAAAAAATAAATTTCTGCCTCAAGTGTTTATGCTGAAAGTTCTGACCAAAACCAACAAAACTTAAGAACAGATGACCTCTTTATAAAACAGATTAAAACATTAAGACTGTTTTAGGCTGGGTTCACACCTGCATCTGTGTGTTCTGTTGTTCTGAACTGTCAGAAGAGCAGAACAAGGGAATAACGGAATCAACGGTTCAGTTGCACAACGCATACTGCCGGTTGCCGACGGTACCCATTGACTTTAATGGGTTACGTCGGCTTTCCGTCGGGTGTCCGTGATTTTACATGACACAATAGCGCAGCATGCTGCGCTATTGTCTACGGTAGACTCCGGCAAAACCTGCTGGATCTGCGACATATGCCCCTAACGGAGCATTGAAAAACCTTCTTGACTGGAAAACAAAACCAAATTATTGTTAAATGATAAGATTATTGTTCAAAACAAACAAACAAACATGAGCATTTAGACTGAATTCACATGCTGTAGCTCTGCTGAGGATTTGCGGTGCAGAATCTGCACTGCAAGTCCGCATAAATTTACAGTACAATGCATGTGAATACGGTTTTGAAAACTCCATCCACATGTAGCGGAAAAAATCAGCAGGGAATAAATGAGGAATTTCAAATCTGCAGCATGCTCATTATGTTGTGGAAATTCTCACAGCGGATTTCATCCATTCAATGTTATAGGTTGAAATCCATGTGGAATCCGCAGCACAATCCATGGCAAAATGTGTTATATGCAGATTTTGCGGCACAATAGCCTCAGGCACGCTACGAATTTATGGCGAGATGTGCAGAAATACTATATGGATGTACCCTAATGGTATGAAAATATTGTAACAACTATACAATTAGAGCAGTCAAACTATGGAATACCCAACCACAAGAGGTAGTGATGGCAGATACTATGTCAGCATTTAACCCCTTCCCTCTTTGGCCGCTTTTGACCTTCCTGACAGAGCCTCATTTTTCAAATCTGACATGTTTCACTTTATGTGGTAATAACTCCGGAATGCTTTTACCTATCCAAGTGATTCTGAGATTGTTTTCTCGTGACACATTGGACTTTATGTTACTGGCAAAATTTGCCCGATACATTCAGTATTTAATTGTGAAAAACACCAAAGTTTAGCGAAAAATTTCAAAAATTTGCATTTTTCTCAATTTAAATGTATCTGCTTGTAAGACAGGCAGTTATACCACACAAAAATGTTGCTAACTAACATCCCCCATATGTCTACTTTAGATTGGCATCGTTTTTTGAACATCATTTTATTTTTCTAGGACGTTACAAGGCTTAGAACTTTAGCAGCAATTTCTCACATTTTCAAGAAAATTTCAAAATGCTATTTTTACAGGGGCCAGTTCAGTTGTGAAGTGGCTTTGAGGTCCTTAGATATTAGAAACCCCCAATAAGTCACCCCATTTTAAAAACTGCACCCCTCAAAGTATTCAAAACAGCATTTAGAAAGTTTCTTAACCCTTTAGACATTGCGCAGGAATTAAGGCAAAGTAGAGGTGAAATTTACAAAGTTCATTATTTTTTTCCTGAAATTCATTTTGAATCCATTTTTTTTGTACCACAGAAGGTTTTACCAGAGAAATGCAACTCAATATTTATTGCCCAGGTTCTGCAGTTTTAGGAAATATCCCACATGTGTCTCTAGTGTGCTACTGGACTGAAGCACCGGCCTCAGAAGCAAAGGAGCACCTGGTGGATTTTGGGTCTCCTTTTTATTAGAATATATTTTAGGCACCATGTCAGGTTTGAACAGGTCTTGTGGAACTAAAACAGTGGAAACACCCCAAAAGTGACCCCATTTGGGAAACTACACCCCTCGAGGAATTTATCTAGGGGTGTAGCAAGCATTTTGACCGGCCAGTTTTTTTGCAAAAATTTTTGGAACTAGGCCATGAAAATGAAAATCTACATTTTTTCAAATAAAATGTAGGTTTAGCTAATTTTTTTTCATTTCCAAAAGAACTAAAGTAGAAAAAGCACCACAACATTTGTAGAGCAATTTCTCCCGAGTAAAACAATACCCCACATGTGGTAATAAACGGTTATTTGGACGCACAGCAGGGCTTAGAATGGAAAGAGCGCCATTTGGCTCTTGGAGCTCAAATTTAGCAGGAATGGTTTGCGGAGGCCATGTCACATTTACAAAGCCCCTGAGGGGACAAAACAGTGGAAACCCCCAACAAGTGACCCCATTTTGGAAACTATACCCCTTGAGGAATTTATCTAGGGGTATAATGAGCATTTTGACCCCACAGGTTTTTTGCAGAAATTTTTGCAAGTAGGCTGTGAAAATGAAAATCTAAATTTTTTCAAATAAAATGTAGGTTTAGCTAGTTTTTTTTCATTTCCACAAGGACTAAAGGAGAAAAAGCACCATAAAATTTGTAAAGAAATTTCTCCCGAGTAAAACAATACCCCACATGTAGTAATAAACGGCTGTTTGGAGACACGGCGAGGCTGAGAAGGGAAAGAGCGCCATTTGGCTTTTGGAACTCAAATTTAGCAGGAATGGTTTGCGGAGGCCATGTCGCATTTACAAAGCCCCTGAGGGGACAAAACAGTGGAAACCCCCAACAAGTGACCCCATTTTGGAAACTACACCCCATGAGGAAATTATCTAGGAGTACAGTGAGCAGTTTGACCCCACAGGTGTTTTACAGAACTTATTGGAAGTAGGCCGTAAAAATGAAAATCTAAATTTTTTCAAATAAAATGTAGGTTTAGGTATTTTTTTTTCATTTCCACAAGGACTGAAGGAGAAGAAGCACCGTAAAATTAGTAAAGCAACTTCTCCCGAGTAAAACAATACCCCACATGTGGTCATAAACGGCTGTTTGGACACACGGTAGGGCTCAGAATGGAACTAGCACCATTTGGATTTTGGATAGTGTCTGGGCGCCATGTCACATTTGCTGAGCCCCTGTAGTACTAGTACAGTGGAAACACCCCAAAACTGACTCCATTTGGGAAACTGCACCCCCTGAGGAATCATCTAGGGGTATAGTGAAAATTTTGATCCCAAAGGTTTTTTGCTGAATTAATTAGAATTAAGCCATGAAAATGAAAAATAATTTTTTTCTCCAACAAGATGAAGTTTTAGATCAACATTTTTCATTTTTACAAGGAATAGAGAAGAAAAAAGCACCCCAACATTTGTAAAGTAATTTCTCTTGAGTACGGTAACACCCCATATGTGGTTATAATCAGCTGTTTACGTATATGGGAGCATTCAGAAGAAAAGGAGCTGTATTTATCTTTTGGAGCGTAGATTTTGCTGGAATGGTTTGCGGACGCCATGTTGCATTTGCAAAACCCCTGATGTACCAAACAAAAGTAACCGCGTTTTAGAAACTACACCCCTAAAGGCATTTATCAAGGGGTGTAGTGAGAATTTAGACATCACAGGTGTTTTTCAGAAATGAATACGCAGTGGATGGTGCAAAGTGAAAATGGCAATTTTTCCACTGATCTGCCCATTCACCGCACAAGATGTTGTGCCCCTAGAGAATCGTACCCCATAAATTGTTAAGCGGGTTCTCCCGGGTATGGTAATGCCTTACTTGTGGCCATAAATTGCTGTTTGGGCACGCTGTAGGGCTAAGAAGGGAAAGACCGCCATTTTGAGCATGGATTTTGCTTGGTAGTTTTGTTTGAGTTTTGCTGGTATTTCCGTTTATAATGTGGTGGCATATGTAATCTGTGCGGAGTACATCAGGGCATAATAAGAGGGTATAATAATGGGGTAAATAATACAATTATCCATAGGTGTGTGTTACGATGTGAAGCGATCCGTTATGCACAGGCCGGCGTCACACTGATAAACGGTTTTCTTTCTTATCCCCCTTTTGTAACGCTCTGCACCTTTTGGGGACTTTTTCTCCTTCATAGTTTGGGAAATATTGCTGGGAAAGTTTTGCGCTGGTATAATACGGGCGCCCTCGCTTCCAGCGGATGTGCTATGTCCCTTCCCTTTCCTAGTTCCTAAATACTAGGCCCTGAAACTGAAGGAATGTTCCCCTCCGGCCTGCGCATTGAGATGTTTTACATCACCGCATTACTAGTGCCGTAACTTTTTTGTTTTTCAGTTGATTGGGCGGTGTGCGGGCTTGTTTTTTGTGAGACGGGCTGTAGATTTTATTGGTACCATTTTGGAACACATACGACTTTTTGATCACTTTTTATTTCATTTTTTGGTAAAGGAAATTACCAAAAACAAGCAATTCTGGAATCGTTTTTTATTGTTTTTTTTATCGGCATCCACAGTGCGCCCTAAATTACATGTTAGCTTTATTCTGCGGGTTGATACGATTACGGCGATACCAAATTTATATACTTTTTTTTATGTATTGCAGCTTTTGCACAATAAAATCACTTTTTTTATAAAATCATTGGTTTTCTGTGTCGCCATATTCTAAAACCCATAACTTTTTTATTTTTGCGTGCACAAAGCGGTGTCAGGGATTATTTTTTGCGGGACGGATTGTCGTTTTTATTAGTACTATTTTGGAGTAAATGTGACTTTTTGATCACTTTTTATAGCATTTTTTGGAAGGAGATGTGACCTAAAAACAAAGATTCTGGCGTTGTTTTTCATTGTTTTTTTTTACGGCGTTCACCGTGCAGGATAAATTACATAATAGTTTTGTAGTTTGGGTCGTTACGGACGCGGCGATACCAATTATGTATAGTTTTTTTAATTTTTACGGTTTTTCCCATAATAAAAGACTTACTATGGGAAAAAAGTCAGTTTAGCTTTATTTTTATTTGAAACTTGTGTGTTTTTATTGTTTTACCACATTTTTATTAACTTTTTTTTACTTTTCTGACTTGTCCCACTAGGGGACATGAGGGCCTGATGCCCCGATCGCTACTCTAATACACTGCACTACATACGTAGTGCAGTGTATTAGCGCTGTCAGTTATTCACTGACAGCAAGCCTATGAGGACTCGCCGCAGGCGGGTCCTCATCGGCTCCTGTACAAGGCAGACTCGGATGCCATTTTCTGACGTCCGATTGCCACAGCAACCCAGTGATTGCATCACTGGGTTGCCGATCGGGTGAAAACCTATCAGATGCTGCGCTCTATTGAGCGCAGCATCTGAGGGGTTAATCTGCCGGATCGGAGAGTAGCTCCGGTCCTGGCAGTTACAGGAGGGTGCCAGCTGTATAATACAGCTGTCACCCCGCGGTGATGGTGCCGGCTCTGCTCCTGAGCCCGCACAATCACTGCGCCGTACATGTACGGCGCTTTGCGGGAAGCACCTCCCGACAGCGCCGTACATGTACGGCGCATGTCGGGAAGGGGTTAAAAAAAGGCTAGATGATTATTTACTGACGAATGGCATTGAGGGTTATAATTAATCTAGCAATAAATGACGTATAATTGATTGAGAAATATTGAACTTGATGGACCAGTGTCTTTTTCCAACCTACAATGCATTCGGAAAGTCTTGAAACCCTTTCAATTTTTCCACATTTTGATATGTTGAAGCTTTGTGGTAATATTAAAAAAAATTCAAGTTTTTTCCCATCATTCTGCAATCAATACCCCATAATGACAAACTGAAAACAGAATGTTAGTCATCTTTGCTAATTTATTGAAAAGAAAAAAACTAAAATATTAGACCCTGGGGGTTCTATGTTGTAGAGCGGACACTTATGACCATCGTTGCTGCAATGGGTAAGACTGCTGTTTGAGCGATACATTTATGTATAGACATTTTTCACTCTATGTCCCTTGCTAATAACTAATAATACTCACAAAGCTAAGGGACAACCAATATGAAAATGCACTTGTGTCTACAAACATACCTTTTTAACCCCTTCCCCCTGCTTGCATTCTGGGCCCTAATGTCCAAGCCATTTTTTTAATTTTTCCATTGTCACATTCGAAGAGCTATAACTTTTTTATTTTTGCGTCGGCATAGCTGTATAAGGTCTTGTTTTTTGCGGGACGACTTGCAGTTTTTATTGGTACCATTTGAGAGTAGATGCGACTTTTTGATCAATTTTTATCACATTTTTTTTAAGTCAGGATTAACAGAAAACAGCAATTTTTCCATTGTTTTTTATTTTATTTTTTACGGCGTTCACAGTGCAGGTTAAATAATGTAATAGCTTTATAGTCGGGGTCGTTACGGACGCGGCGATACCAAATATGTGTAACCTTTTTGCTTTATTGTAGTTATTTTTAATAGTAAAGCATTTTGTAAGGGGAAAAGCTGGGTTTTTCATTTTTTTTTTTCAATTTTTTTTAAAATTAACTTTATTAAACTTTTTTTACTTTTATACTAGTCCCACTAGGGGACTTCACTATCCTCCGATCGCTATTATAATACACTGCAATACTTTTGTATTGCAGTGTATTACTGCCTGTCCGTTTAAAACGGACAGGCATCTGCTAGGTCATGCCTGCGGCATGATCTAGCAGGCATTCGCTCCAGGCAGGCCTTTATTAGACCCCCAGCTGCCATAGAAGACACAGACACTCGGCGATTTTATCGCCGGGTGTCGGTGGGGGAGAGAGGGAGCTCCCTCCCTCTCTCCAAAACCACTCAGATGCGGTGCACGCTATTGTGCACCGCATCTGAAGGGTTAAACGGGTGAGATCGATACTAATATCGATCTCACCCGGCAGAGCAGGGACGCCCCCAGCCCTCAGCTGCCTCTAGCAGCTGAGAGCAGGGAGATTTCACGGCTCCCTGCTCTGTTTACTTTATTCTACAGCAGCGCCGTGGAATAGCGGCGCTGTAGAATAAAGCCCATTAATGACCGCCGTGAAAAGGCTAATCGGCGGTCATTAAGGGGTTAAATAAACATTAACCACAGCCTGTACATATACATATGCTATTCAGCAACTGTGATTTTTTTTCGCTCTATCTGTTCTACTAGGGTCTTTTCCTTATATGTAATTTTTTAAAAAAAATTGTCTGTTATATTTGTATAATAAAGAAATTTGTACTTTTATATATAATTGGCTATTGGCTCTGCTGTTTCTTTTTGTATGGTTTATGTCATTATAGAGCTGCCTGCATGGTGAATTATGGGGGGGATGTTTTTGCTATAAACAATACCCAGCCCTTAATAGAACTGCTTTTGGAGTGTATATATTGATCATAAAATATTACATTGACATAAGTGTTCAGACCCTTTACTCGGTTGAAGCACCTTTGGCAGTAATAACAGCCTCCAGTCTTCTTGGGTATGATGCTACAAGGGTTGCACAGCTGAATTTGGGTATTTTCTGCCATTCTTCTCTGCAGATCCTCCCAAGCTCTGTCAGGTTTGTCGGGGACAGTCGATAGACAGCCAATTTTCCAGAGATGTTCAATTGGGTTCGTCAGAGCTCTGGTTGGGCCACTCAAAGACATTCACCAAGTTGTCCCTAAGCCACTCCTGTGTTGTCTTGGCTGTGTGCTTAGGGTCATTGTCTTGTTGGAAGGTGAACCTTCAGCCCAGTCTGAGGTCCAGAGCACTCTGGATCACGGTTTCATTAAGAATATTTCTGTACTTTGCTCTATTATCCTTCCCTCAACTCTGACCATTCTCGTAGTCCCAGCCACTGAAAAACACCCCCACAGCATGATGCTGCCACCACCATTCTTCACTGTAGGGATGGTATTGGGCAGCTGTTGAGCAGTGCCTGGTTTCCTCCAGACATGACGATTAGAATTGAGGCCACAAAGATCAATCTTGGTTTGATCAAACCACAGAATCTTGTTTCTCACAGTCTGAAAGTCCTTTAGGTGCTTTTTTGCAAACTCCAGGCGGATTTCATGTGTCACTGAGGAGCGGCTTCTTTCTGGCCATTCTGCCGTAAAGCCCAGATTCGTGGAGTGCTGCAGTGATGGTTGACCTTCTGGAACTTCTCCCATCTGCACACAGGATCTTTGGAGCTCAGCCAGAGGGACCAATGGGTTCTTGGTCGCCTCTCTTACCTTGGCCCTTCTCCCCCGATTACTTAGTTTGGTGTGGTGGCCAGCTCTAGGAAGAGTCCTAGGTTGTTCCAAACTTGCACCATTTAAGAATTGTGAAGGCCACTGTGCTCTTGGGAACTTTCAGTGCAGAAAAAACATTTTGGTACCCTTCTCCAGATCGATGCCCCACACAATCCTGTCTCTGAACTCTACAGACAGTTCTTTGCTCCTCACGGTTTGGTCTTTGCTCTGATCTGCATAGTCAGCTGTGAGACCTTATATAGACAGGGGTGTGTCTTTCCAAATCATGTCCAATCAAATGAATTTACCACAAGTGGACTCCAATCAAGATGTAGAAACATTTTAAAGATGATCTAGAGAAATAGGAGGCACCCAGAGCTAAATTTCAAGTGTCATGGCAAAGGGTCTGAATACTTATGTCCATGCGAAATTTGAGTTTTTCATTTTTAATAAATTTTCCCAAAATTTCTAACATTTTGTTTTTACTTTGTCATTATGGGGTATTGAGTGCAGAATGATGGGGAAAAACGTGCATTTTTTTATTTTAACACGAGGCCTCAACATGTCAAAATGTGTAAAAAGTGAAAGGGTCTGAACACTTTCCGAATGCATTGTAGGTTGGAAAAAGGCACAGGTCCATCAAGTTCAATATTTCTCAATCAATAATACATAATTCATTGCTTGATTAGTTATATCCCTCAATGCCATTCGTCAGTAAATAAACATCTAGCCTTGTATGTAAAATGTTGTACATTTCTCCTACAATTCTAATACCTGAAATAATGTGTTTAGCATAAATGAGTGTAGACTTGAAAATAGCATCATCAGGTGAGAAATTCCTCAAACGGAATGGGTCAGAAAAGGTCAAGGAAC